>NC_143138.1:58311229-58618103 GCF_059928025.1 Delphinapterus leucas
ACATGCCATGGGTGGCCCTGACCCAGTCTCCCAGGAAATTTCTGCCTGTTGCCTGGTTCCCAGCATCTCTTGATACTCACGATGTTATTCAGTTCCTGACTCACTGTCCCCTTTCTACCAGGGTCCTGTCTAGTTTCCAGTCACTCCCTACCCTGACTATCTGGCCTTGCTTGGGGACCACACACTGAACTGGGAGCTCTTGTCCTGAGACCGTGGGAAACACTCCCCACCCCGAGACTGTGGAGGTATAATTATTTGTGGCTGTGGTTTGCCTGTGGCCTGGAGTTTTCCAAGCTCTTTGCAGTCGTTTAGTTTCAACCTGCCCAGTCTTTCTGTGATGTGGCCATAGGAAATTGCCTCTTTGTTTTCTTAGCTGCCTCCTCGATGACTTCGAAATGGGCCACCCTGGCCCAGTTTACGCCCTGCATGGCTCATCTGTCTGTGGTGACACAACATTTTCCCCCCTCTCTCCTCATGAGAAAAACTAATCAAAACTAGAACTCTGAATCCCTGAGGAGGGGAGTCAGTCATATTTTTGGCAGGTCCTGCGAGGGTCACCAGGGCAGCCAGATGGAGTATGGATCAGGGACACCGTGATGTCATGCCTGGTGACTGGGGCTTGTCCCTGGTTCACACACTGGCTGTGTGTGGTCCCTCCCAGGGGCTCTCTCTGCCACAGGACACTTTCTACACCCTCTCTGTCCCTCACTGTGCAGAAATCTGCTCCTGGACCAGGGGAGGCAAAGTATGATAAGGTATCAGTGGCGATGATGGAGAGACCCAAAGAGCTGGATGCAGAGATGACCTTGTAGAACACAGCCTTTGTGGGCTTTGCTCTGCAAACCCACTGAAGCTTTATCGAGAAGTCCTTTATAAAGGCTTCTTCCATTTGTCAGCTGGTCCCACTGAGGAGGGTCCCTGTCAGAGACAATGACCGTGTGGGCCAGCCTGGGGGCTCCTGGAGGACAGGGCATTAGCACTGGCCCTTCCACATATGAGGAGCAGTGGGGAAGCCTGGAGAAGTGCCTGGGTGCCAGCTCAAGGGCTACGTGCTATTTAGGGAATGAGATGCTTCCTAACTGGATACAAAAGTTCACCAGGTGGCTTAGCTGGCAGGGAACAGGGTGCACAAACAGAGGAGTTTAGCTGGGATATGATTACTGGATATATTATACAAATATAATAAAAATACCAGCCAGTCTAGCCAGAGCACCTCGGTGTTTGGCTAAGCCTGACTGTCTGACAAGAGAGTCTATTAGAAAGTGGGTTCTGGGTGCCCATAAATTCATACTTGCTGAAAATTTAATGGATTTCTTAGTTTCTCTAAAGCTTTCTGAAACCTCAAATCCTATTTTCACTTTGAGGGCCATTTCTTGAACGACGGATATCCTGCGTACAAGGGAGATGCAGCAGACAACTTGTCTCCTGTCCCTCCTCCTGACCAAACAGATTGTCCCTTATATTCTTGTTGAGTGGGTCACATTGGCGTTAATAATCTAGGCAGTTAAAAAAAATCATTCAGCATTGTCGGTAGGAATGTAAAATGGGACAGCTGCTGTGGAAAACAGTATGGAGGTCGCTCAAAACCTTAAAACTAGAATTTCCGTATGACCCAGCCATTCCCTTCCCCGATAGATAGCCAAAAGGATTGAAAGCAGGGACTTGAACAGATATTTGCACACCAGTGTTCATAGCAGCATTATTCACAATAGTCAAAATGTGGAAATATCCCCAAGGTCCACTGATGGATAAATGGATAAACAGAATGTGGTATATACATTCAGTGGAATATTATTCAGCCTTCAAAAGGAATGAAGTTCTAAAACACGGTTGAAACTTGAAAGTGTAAGTTACACTGAGTAATACAAGCTAGACACAAAAGGATTCCACTTATCATATGATTCCATGTATATTAAGTGTCTAGAATAGTCAAATTCATAGACAGAAAGTAGAATCGTGGTTACCAGGGGCTGGGGGAAGGAGGGATTGGGGAGTTACTGTTTGATGCGTACAGAATTTCAGTTTGGGGTGATGACAAATTTCTGGAGATGGATAGCGGTGATGGTTGCACAATGATGTGAATGCTCTTAATGCCACTGAATTATGCACTTGAAAATGATTAAAGTGGTAAATTTTATGTTATGTATGTTTTATCACAACAAAAGAAGTTTAAAAAAAGTCATTCAGTGAGAGTGTTTGTGATGTATCCTTTCATTATGCATTCAAAAATCATTTGATGTACTCTTTCTAGTTTCCCTGCATACATTACTACAAAGCACTAATAAGCTTCTGTTTTGTGTCCAGAAGGGCCTCTTTGCCAAGCAGACACGTTCATTCACCACATGATTTCATGATTCTGAACTGATCGTCAGCTTTTCTTGGGTGGTGTGGTTGGGAAGGGGTGAGAGTGCTGTGGGCTTCTTAGGCTTACGCCTTTATTCTGTCAACGATCCGCCTTCCCGGAAGGAAAAAAAAAAAAGGTTGAAAGATGCTGACAAAGACTACAAAGATTGCCTAAGCATCTTGGGTAACAAATGGCTCATAAAGAGCTGGGGAAAAAAAGTGTGCTTTGATGAGTATGGTATACGTGAATCAGAAGCACGGGAAATAAATACATCTGAAATCTAGGTAGGTTTAAAAATGAAGGGGAAGTGGTGCTTAGCCAAGTTATTTATGGTTTTTCAAACTCAGATCAAGAACAGTAGAAAATTGTTCCAGATGTTCAGTGAAATTTGGAACAGACCCAACCCAGTGCTGTCTGAGAAAGGGAGAGGGAAAGGGAAAGAAATGAGGGAGGAAGAAGGAGATAAAGAGGGTGGTGGGGTTGCTTCCGGTGTGTATATTTAACTGTGAAACTAAATACAAATGATAAAAGACGCCAAGTACTCTGAGCCGGCTACGCGACGTATGCCAGGTCACCCGAGTTTCTGAATTTAAAAGTACAGGATACAGGTTTAAATTGGCTCCCATGTCGAACACTTGAGGATCTTTCCTCCAGAGGAATTCAGGGTTAGGAAGATTCCTGGATTCTTCCTCTTTCATTGCACTTGGATTACTTTGTGTAGTTCTTCGTATTTTGGTATTGTTTTCGGAACTGAAAGTCTTGTCACGTTACTTTATTTATCATCTAACAGAGGCTGAAGATGCACAGATGGCCACTGATGAGCCACTGTAATTAATTTGCTGCTGAGTTTGGGGGCGCACACAAGAATGCTGTGGGGGAGTTTCTGGTAGTTGTCGGTAGCAGCCAGAAGATTGGGTTCAGTCAGCCCCCTACAGTCCTATAGAACATATCTGAGTGCAGAATTAACATGGTTGTTAAGTGTAAGCCACCTAGATAAAGTTTAAATTAAAAAAAGAAACCCCACGACCCAAGAGTACAAAAAACTCCACCAGCTCTCTGACACTGAGATTGTCTTATGTGCCAAAGCAACGGGATGGTTCATTCAACACTTGCTATGTGCCAGCCTTGTGCTAAGTGCTAGCGAAGGAAGACTCCTGCCTTTACAGCACTCAGTCTAGTGCGGGCTACAGACTATAATCAATCAACTCTCATATAATTTCTTAAGTGTTTTGACAGAAGCTTATACGCAGTGCCGTAGGAAACCAGGACAACGAACAAACAGTTTTGTTTGTGTGCAGGTGTGTGTATGCACACGCGCACATGTGTGTGTGTTTGTGTGAACAGAGAAGGCTCCACAGAGACACACTTGTCCTCTGTGTTGACGAATGACTAGAATTTCAGAAAGCAAGGGTAGGGGCAATTCCAGGTAGAGGGAACTGCATGAATAAAATAGATTTTGATTCAAGCCACAAAATAGTTTTTGTGATGGAAACAGGATAGATTAAAAACCAAAAAACAATCTGTCCTATTCCTTTCCTCCTTTCACTTCCCCCTTTTCTTCTCTTCTCTTCCTATTTTTCCCTTCCTTTCTTGAACAATTTATCCTACAGCCATTAGCTGGGGCAGAGCAAGTAGGCGTCCATGCCTGATGAAGCCATGAGGAGTGTCACAGCTCTGCCACATGGTAGGAGGGCACACATGGGGGATTTAAGGATTCCCATTTCTCCACATCATTGCCAACACTTGACATTGTCTGTGTTTTTTATTATAGGCATCCTAGTGGGTATGAAGTGTTATTTCATTGTGCTTTTGATTTGGTTTGATGCTCAAGAACATGTCGAGCATCTTTTTATGTGTTTTTTTTATTGGTTATTTGTATATCTTCTTTGTAGAAATGGCTATTCAAATCCTTTGCTCACTTTTAAAGTGGGTTATTTATCTTTTGATTGTTGAGTTGTAAGCATTCTTCTTTATATATTCTGGATGTGAGTCTCTTTTTGATATATAATTTGCAGTAATACTGTCCCATTCTGGGGTTGCCTTTTCAATTTCTTGATAGCGTTCTCTGAAGCACTAAAGTTTTAAATTTTGATGAAGTCAAATTTATCCATTTTACTTTGGTTGCTTGTGCTTTAAGTGTTACACCTCAGATATCCTTGCCAAATCCAAAGTGTGGAAGATTTACACCTATGTTTTCTTCTTAGAATTTAGTTTTAGCTCTTAGATTCATTTTGGGTTTTTTTTTTTTTAACATCTTTATTGGAGTATAATTGCTTTACAATGGTGTGTTACTTTCTGCTGTATAACAAAGTGAATCAGCTATACATATACATATATCCCCATATCCCCTCCCTCTTGCATCTCCCCCCCGCCCTCCCTATGCCACCCCTCTAGGTGGTCACAAAGCACCAAGCTGATCTCCCTGTGCTATACGGCTGCTTCCCACTAGCTATCTATTTTAAATTTGATAGTGTATACATGTCCATGCCACTCTCTCGCTTCGTCCCAGTTTACCCTTCCCCCTCCCCGTGTCCTCAAGTCCATTCTCTAAGTCTGCATCTTTAGTCCTGTCCTGCTTGGGTTAATTTTTGTATACAGTATGAGAAAAGGGTCCAAATTCACTCTTCTGCATGTGGATATCGAGTTGTCCCAGCACCATTTGTTGAAAAGACTATTCTTTCCCCCATTGAATTATTTTGGCCCCTTTGTCGAAAGTCAGTGAGTAAAACAAAGGTTTATTTCTGGATTCTTCATTCTATTCCATCGAGCTGTCTGTCCCTCTGCCGATACCATACCGTCTTGATTACTGGAGCTTTGTAATAAGTTTTGAAATCAGAAAATACTTCAACTAGCAACATCAGCAGTACCCTTGACCCCTCTCCTTCCTGATGAAGCAAAGCAAAAGCACAGAGCTCCTTCCTGGAGGAGGCTCCTCCCCAAAGGCTTCCTTCCTTGAATATAATAAAAGCAAGCAGGCACTGAGTCAGGCCATCCAGTTACACTGTCTCATTTAACCCTGACAACAGCCCACTTTACAGATGAGTAAGTGGGATATGCCAGATCTGTTCCCATCAGCCCTCCAGACCCACATTCTGTGCTCGGGAGAATGGCCTTTGTGTCCTTGCTCCGTGCACTCCTCCCCCTCTGGCTTCTGATTGGGTTTGGCAGGGGAACCCCTCCAGGAGGTCAGAGGGTGGGGTGCGTGAGGTCAGGGCTTTTATTCCCTGGCTCCCTCTCCATGAGGGTGCTTCTGGCTGACCTTGACCCTTCCTGAAGGTCACAGCTCCTCTCAAAGCAGCTCGCTCTACATGACTTTCTCCTTCTGGGTTCTGGAGACCTCACCCTCCCCAAGGAGTGTGGATGCATAGGAGTGACAACAGCTTCTGGGAATTGCAGCTTCTCCCCAGGTGGGCTGATGGGTCTTAGAGCTCTGGCTGAGTGAACGCCTTCTGAGTGTCAGTCGGTTCAACAGGGTCAGGAAGGTGCACTCTTGAGGAAGGCCTAAGGGAAGACCCACCCGATGTGCCAATGTCTACAAGCACTTACTCCGAGGTCCTTTGCCAACACATGTAATATTAAAGATAGTAGTAGGTGTAGCAACTCCCAGGGGTGAAGTTTGGGAAAACATAATGGAACATTCAGATGCAAAGTGCAAGACCATGAGCTTGTTGCTAAAGACTTTGCCTTCAAAGGCTAATTGGACTCTGCCAAGTTTGGAAAACCACTTAGTCTTTCAAAGTAAACTGAGAAGGAGGGACAGTCGTAAGTCAAATGTCAAGGTAACTTCTAGTAGATGAACCCATTAGCAATACTTCTGAGACATGCATGTTTTCAGAACCTTGTGCATGATTTTGAAATGATCTGGGCAGAATCCAAGGATCTGCATGGAGATATGCTTTGTGGAGAAGCAGGGGGAAAACCTATGCAGAGCTTGAAAAGTATGGCTACCACTTCATCCTCTTCCTACTGAGTATCCCAGTAGGCCTACTGCATGAAAACAGCACATTTATCCAACGTAGAGCCTTTAAAAAAATTAACCCTTTTATCTAGGAAAAAAAAAAAATCTCAGACCTGCTGAGAAACTGCAAGAATATCGTACTGGACTCTAACATATTTTTTGCGTAGAGTCACCTATTGTTCATATTTTGCCATTTTTGCTTTATCTCTTTTTTTCTCTCTTTCAATTTATAAGGTTGAGCGATATGAAATATATACACTATTTATTCCTTTTTATTTTTTTGCTAAACATTTGAGAGTAAATCACAGAGACCAAAACCCTAAACCCCTTATTACTTTACATATACCTCCTAAGAAAAAGGACATTCTCTTACATAACCACAGGTCAAAAATAAAAATTTGCGGAATTAACGTTACGCTAACTGCTCCAATACCGTTTTATAGCAATGTTTACTCCCCCGCAGTCCAGGATGCAAGCCAGCATCACGCCTGGCATGTAGACAACAAGTTCAGAGCCTTTTGTTCAGTGCTTGAGTTATGTGGGATTTAGCATAGATTCAGGTCTTGGCTTGCTGGTTCTGGATGGCAGGGAAGCAGTTATTTCCCTCGAGAGGAAGAAGCTTCCAACCTACCTGAGATGAGACACACCCTATACTCCAGGACCCAGAGAAATCCAAGGGCTTTGGATGACTCTCCAGAGAGGCCAACACGGAAACACCGTGAAAGGGCCTTCCCTGGTGGCGCAGTGGCTAAGAATCCACCTGCCAATGCAGGGGACACGGGTTCGAGCCCTGGTCTGGGAAGATCCCACATGCGGCGGTGCAACTAAGCCCGTGCACCACAACTACTGAGCCTGTGCTCTAGAGCCCGTGAGCCACAACTACTGAGCCTGTGAGCCACAACTACTGAAGCCCGCGTGCCTAGAGCCCGTGCTCCTCAACAAGAGAAGCCACCGCAATGATAAGCCTGCACACCGCAACAAAGAGCAGCCCCCGCTCGCCACAACTAGAGAAAGCCCGCGCGCAGCAACGAAGACCCAACGCAGCCAAACATAAATAAATAAAATAAATAAAAATTAAAAACAAAAGTCACTAATGACTTAGTATAGCTCACCTCTACCTTGCATTTATCTGTATGCCACCTCTCTCATATACACACTATTATTTCCTAGTGAGGAAATCTGGATGAACTGTTAACGTGAAAACTGCATGAAAATAAACTACGTAGCATACAAATATGCTATTTGTGCCTTAAAAAAAAAAAAAGAAAGAAAGAAAGGAACACCGGGAAGGAAGATTCGTGCTCTGGGTCCCCACTAATTGGCCCCACAATTTGCAAGGCACCAGTGCACGTCCTGATTTCACAGCATCCCCTCTTGCCCTGACTTTGCTTGAGAAGAGGGTCACTGGACTAGGCAGTCGTGCTGTACACACTCTAGCGCTTCGCCCAGGGAGGCTCACGTGGGAGCAGAGAAGCAAGGCCAGCAATATCTGGACATTACCCAAAGGTTTGTCTTAAATGTAGCAGAGGCTGGGAGGTCAGAGGATAGGCAGGAAAATCCATCCTCATGGAGCCTACCGGGGAACTTGAGATGGTCGTGAGGAGGTGGGTGACCCCAGAGAGAAGTTGCAGAAGCCCCCAGGGAGTATCCAGATGCCCCGAATTGGGGGGTCTGGGCATGTGTGCTGCGTGAGGGCTTCGATTACCCATCCTGGGGTTCCCCTCTTCCCCACCTTAACAAAAAGCTCGATTCAATGCTCTTCAGACATGGTTTGATTTTCACATTCTACGAGTCTGTGCTCCCTCCTTATAGATGCCTGGTAATGGGGAAGAGCAGGAATGAGAGCAAAAGGGAGGAAGGGAGAGGCATGCAGGAGGGAGGGGTGGCTGTTTCTGGGGGTATCAGGACAGAAGAAGGACTCCGGCATTTGCTGTTTTGTGTAGCAAGAGGTGGGTGATGGAAATGTGACAGCAGAGCTCCCGAAGAGGCAGGAGGCTGGATACCGGGGTGTTATTATTTCCAGCCCGTCAGAAAAACAAGGAGTCTCACGTTTCTGCTTCTTCCTCAGCGGTCTCCACCTGCTGATTTAGGGCATCACCTGGTGCTCTGTGTTTGGGCTTCTGTATTCTTATTTGGGTTTCCTCTTCCTTGTTTTTCCAGCTAGAGTGTCAATCCTGTGCTCCTTAACTCCCGCTCAGCCGCTAGGATGGAGCCAGGCACGCCATGAGCTGTCAGCCTGTTTACTGATTGCATTTGAGGGAAGTAGATTTTGGTTGCGGTCTCTGCCTATTGTTTACATCGTTGACACTTTGCCCTTGTTAAGGCATGTGACAGCTGCACAGGAATCAAGTGCCAACAGTCTGCGTGACCATGACATCCAAATATACACCTCCAGCCCACTGTGCCTCCACCTCTGGCCCCTAAATCCAGCTGCCCCTCTGCCCTCAGCACCTCCACTCCTATGGCTCAAAGCATCTCACACAGAGCACGTCAAGGACCAAACTCATGCTCTCCCTACCCTCCCCCACGAACCTTCCACCAATTTCCCCAAATGGCACCAACACTTACTCTGGACATTTTCCTCACCCTCACCCTTCATAACACACCCGTTCCTAAAGCCCATTAATACTTACCCCCTAAATATCACTCCCCTCCATCTCCATTGCAAGCTTTGCCCACCCACTGGCTTTCTCACTTGGACCACTCAACGGTTACTTCTCATTGGTGCTTGCTTGCTGCCAATCTTTCCTGCCTACAGAAGCCCAAGGTATTTTCACAAACAAACAAAAATGAGATCATATTTCTCCATTGCTAAGAACCATTCCATGACCTGCTATCACCTTCCAAATAAAGATCAAAATGGCGATTGTGGGGACTTCCCTGGTGGTGCAGTAGTTAAGAGTCCACCTGCCAATGCAGGGGACACGGGTTCGAGCCCTGGTCTGGGAAGATCCCACATGCCGTGGAGCAGCTAAGCCCGTGCGCCACAACTGCTGAGCCTGCACTCTACAGCCTGTGAGCCACAACTACTGAGCCCGTGAGCCACACCTACTGAAGCCCACGCGCCTAGAGCCCGTGCTCCGCAACACAAGAAGCCACCGCAACGAGAAGCCCGCGCACGGCAACAAAGAGTAGCCCCCGCTCGCCACAACTAGAGGAAGCCTGCACGCAGCAAAGAAGACCCAACGCAACCAAAAATAAATGAACAAAAACAGAAACAAAATCGCCATTGTAGCCTCAAGGAGCTTTCTGGCCCCGGATCAACACTTTTGCCTCAACTTGTTCCTAAAGGATCCGTGCTTTTGAAGGATCAGCCGCCATGTCAGCTGTGAGCTTCTCAAACACCTCCTACGCACGCTCTCCTTGGGTCTTCGCTCCTGTCTAGGACGCCCTTCTCCACCTCCTCCTCCTTCATCACCTCCATGAGTTCCTACTCAAACATCTCATCTCACTTCAAAGTTATTTTCCCAGGGAAGCCTTCCAGTCCCCACAAAGTTCAGGCAGGCACTCCTATTACATTCTCCCATAGAAACACAGAGTTTTTCTTTGCTGCATGTATCACAGTTACACAGGCAGACCTCGGAGATACTGCAGATTTGGTTCCAGACCACTGCAACACAGTGAAGGTTGCAATAAAGCGAGTCACACAAATTTTGTGGTTTCCCAGTGCATGTAAAAGTTACGTTTGCACAATGCTGTAGTCTACTAAGTGCACAGTGGCATTAAATCTATGAAAACAAGGTACATACCTTAATTTAAAAAATATTTTATTCTAATAAAGGCTGCCCATCATCTGAGCCTTCAGAGTGTCGTAATCTTTTTGCTGGTGGAGGGTTTCACCTCCATGTTGATGGGTGCTGATTGATCAGGATGGTGGTTGCTGGAGGACCAGGTGGCTGTGGACATTTCTTAAAATAAGGCAACGAACTCTGCTGCACTGATTGACTCTTCCTTTCACAAAGGATTTTTTTTTTTTTTGTAGCATACAATGCTGTTTTTACCCATAGTAGAACTTCTTTTAAAACTGGAGTCAGTCCTCTCAAATCCTGCAACTGCTTTATCAACAAAGTGTATGTAGTATTTGAAATCCTTTGTTGTCATTTCGACAATATTCACAGCATCTTTCCTGGACGTAGTTTCCATCTCGAGAAACCATTTCTTTGCTCATCCATAAGCAGTAACTCCTCATTCATTCGAGTTTTATCATGAGAGGCAGCAACTCAGTCACCTCTTCAGGCTCCACTTCTAGTTCTAGTTCTCTTGCTATTTCCACCACATCTGCAGTTACTTTCCCCACTGAAGTCTTGAACCTCTCAAAGTCATCCAGGGGAGTTGAAGTCAACTTCTTCCAAATTCCTGTTCGTGTTGATTTTTTTTTTTTTTTTTTTTTTTGCGGTACGTGGGCCTCTCACTGTTGTGTCCTCTCCCGTTGCAGAGCACAGGCTCCAGACGCGCAGGCTCAGCGGCCATGGCTCACAGGCACAGCCGCTCCGCGGCATGTGGGATCTTCCCCGACCGGGGCACGAACCCGTGTCCCCTGCATCGGCAGGCGGACTCTCAACCACTGCGCCACCAGGGAAGCCCCATGTTGATATTTTGACCTCTTCCCATGAATCACAAAACGTTCTTAATGGCATCTACAATGGTGAATACTTTCCAGTGGTTTTTCGATTGACTTTGCCCAGATCCATCAGAGGAATCACTATCTATGGCAGCTAAAGCCTTGTGAAATGTATTTCTTTTTTTAAAAATAAATTTATCTATCTATCTATTTATTTATTTATTTATGGCTGTGTTGGGTCTTCGTTGCTGCACGCAGGCTTCCTCTAGCTGCAGCGAGTGGGGGCTACTCTTCGTTGCAGTGCACAGGCTTCTCCTTGCAGTGGCTTCTCTTGTCGTGGAGCGTGGGCTCTAGCCACACGGGCTTCAGTAGTTGTGGCACATGGGCTCAACAGTTGTGGCTCGCAGGCTCTAGAGCACAGGCTCAGCAGTTGTGGCACACGGGCTTAGTTGCTCTGCGGCATGTGGGATCTTCCTGGACCGGGGCTTGAACCCACGTTCCCTGCCTTGGCAGGCGGATTCTTAACCACTGAGCCACCATGGAAGCCCAAGCCTTATGAAATGTATTTCTTAAATAATAGGCCTTTAAAGTCGAAATGACTCCTTGATCCATGGGCTGCAGAATGGATGTTGCGTTAGCAGGCACTGCAACAACATAATCTGGTTGTACATCTCTGCCAGAGCTCATGGGTGACAGGTGTATTGTCAATGAGCAGTAATATTTTGAAAGAAATCTTTTCTTCTGAGCAGTAGGTCTTAACAGTGGGCTTAAAATATTCAGTAAACCATTTTATCAACAGGTGTGCTCTCATCCAAGCTTTACTGTTCCATTTATAGAGCACAGGAAGAGTAGGCTTAGCATAATCGTTAAGGGCCCTATGCTTGTCATTATAGTAAATGAGCACTGGCTTTAACCTAAAGTCACCAGCTGATTTAGCCCCTAACAGGAGAGGCAGCCTGTCCTTTGAAGCTCTGAAGCCAGGCATTGATTTCTTCTCTTTGCCTATGAAAATTCTAGATGACATCTTCTTCCAATAGAAGGCTGTTTCATGTGCGTTGAAAATATGTGGTTTAGCGTAGCCACCTTCATGAATTAACTTAGCTAGATCTGGATAACTTGCTGACAAACCTTCCACATCAGCACTTGCTGCTTCACCTTGCACTTTTACGTCATGGACACAGCTTCTTTCCTTAAACCTCATGAACCAACCTCTGCTAGCTTCAGACTTTTCTTCTGCAGCTTCCTCATCTCTCTCAGACTTCACAGAACTGAGGAGAGCTCGGACCTAGCTCTGGATTAGGCTTTGGCTTAAGCGGATGCTATGGCCGGTTTGATCTTCTATCCATACAACTACAACTTTCTCCACATCAGCAATAAGGCTGTTTTGCTTTATTATCATTCGTATGTTCAGTGGAGTAGCACTTTAATTTCCTTCAAGAATTTTTCCTTTGTATCCACGGCTTGGCAACTGTTTGGCACAAGAAATCTAGCTTTCAGCCTATCTTGGTGTTCGACATGCCTTCCTCACTAAGCTTAATAATTTCTAGCTTTTTTTTTTTTTTTTTTTTTTGCGGTATGCGGGCCTCTCACTGTTGTGGCCTCTCCCGTTGCGGAGCACAGGCTCCGGACGCGCAGGCTCAGCGGCCATGGCTCACGGGCCCAGCCGCTCCGCGGCGTGTGGGATCTTCCCGGACTGGGGCATGAACCCGTGTCCCCTGCATCGGCAGGCGGACTCTCAACCACTGCGCCACCAGGGAAGCCCTCTAGCTTTTGATTTAAAGTGAAAGACCTTTCACTTGAACACTTAGAGGCCAATGTTGGTTACTAATTGGCCTAATTTCAATATTGTTGTATCTCAGGGAATAGGGAGACCCAAGGAGAGGGAGAGAGATTGGGGAATGGCCAGTTAGTGGAACAATCAGAATACATACAGCATTTATCAACTAAGTACGCCATCTTACATGGGTGCAGTTTGTGGCACCCCAAGACAATTACAATACTAACGTCAAAGATCACTGATCACAGATCACCGTAACAAATACAAAAATAAATGAAAAGTATGAAATATTTCGAGAATTATCAAAATCTGACCTGAAGACACAAAGTGAGCAAATGCTATTAGAAAGGTGGTACTGAATAGACTTGCTTGATGCAGGGCTGCTACAAAACTTCAATTTGTAAAAATCACAACGTCTGCGCAGTGCAACAAAGTGAAGTGCAATAAGACAAGGTATGCCTGTAATTCGATATTTGTGTACCTATTTGATTAGTATTTATCTCCCCTTCTTGACTGAAAACTGCATGAGCACAGGGAATGGTTCTGTTTTTGCTCCCAACTAAATCCCAGTCATATCTAAAACACAGTGTGTGGCAAACAGTAGGTGCTCAGTTAATAACCTTTGGAAAGTGAAAGGATGATTAGGCAAATGAATGATGAATAGTCAGAGCCTAGATTCTCTTTTTTTTGTTGGGGGAAAATGCTGCACCATTGGACATTACCACTAGCACCAGCAACATCGGAGGGTTCCAAATTCTTCATATCCTCACCAACACTTGATATTTTATATATATATCTCCATCCTAGTGGGTGTGAAGTGGTATTTCATTTAGGTTTTGATTTGCATTTCCCTAATGACTAATGATGTTAAGCATCTTCTCACGTGCTGATTGGCCATTTGTATACCTTCTTTGGAGAAATGTCTAGTCAATCCTTTGCCCATTTTTAAACTGCATTGTTTGTCATTTTATTGTTGAGTTGTAAGAGGCTAGACCCTTATCAGATACATGATTTGCAAATATTTTAGAGAAGTCTTTATGCTTGCTCCCTCCTGGAACTCCCCTAAGATGACAGCAAGGGAATAAAATTAGATTCATTTCAGACAGAGAGAAAAAGAAGCAAAAGGATATAGACAAAAGATTTCTAAAAATCTTTGGAAGCAGACAGCATTTGGAGGCATGGTCTCTACCTTTGCACATGGAGGTGGTCACAGCCCAAGTGCTGAGAAGGAATGAGACAGCACACCCTACAGAATTCTGGAAGTGCCCAGGGTCCTAAATCACCAAAAGTGCAGAATTTGGAGGGCAAGCGGGGGTAAAGCTCTAGCATATAGAGCTATATCTGGAGTGGTATAGGTCTCGCCTATTGTCACCCACAGGAGATGACAGGTTTCTTTTCTAAAGAAAAAGATTCCCTTCATACATTTCAGATTCGGGGGACACGGGCACAGTGGAGGGGGCAGAGAGGTATGGGGCCCACAGTAGACAGATTAAATAAAAGTCTGCATCCTGATTTGGTCCCTCTGTTGTTTACTTAGCATGCCCCTAAATGTAGGTATCTGGGCACCTCTACTTCGGGCAGAAGATGGGAAGGTTCTTCTCCAGAGAATCTGCAAAGCTTCAGGAAAAAAAAAGCCTCCTGATCCTGGCAGTGGGGGCAAGGCCAGGCCTGAACGCAGGTAACCTGACCACCAATGCCCCCGCCCCTGACACTGACCAGTCCACAAGCCCTGCCTGTGCTCAGAGTGGAGAAAGACACCTGGACCCTTCCCCTAACCACATGAATATACCTACTCACTAATTTAATCCTCTTAGAGAGAGAAGAAAATAACATTTCAGCTCCCCCACCCCCAGAAACTAACAGACAAACAAAAATAAGAACAGAATACTATGGAAAACGAACAACAGAGAATATAAAAACAGCTTTGAAAATTTTAAATGTAATTAAATTAAAAGAAATTAAATAGAAGAACCAGAAGATAAAGTATAAGAACTCTCCTGGAGAATAGAACAAAAAGTTAAATATATAGGGCAGAGAAGATAAGAAAATTATGCAATCAATCTGGCATTCCAGAAAGAGAAATGAAAGAGAAAAAAGGAAATTATTAAAGAAACATTACAAGAAAAATTTCCAGAAGTTGAGAGAGCGTAATAATCATCCAGTTCAGGAAACTGAAGGGAGATCTACATAAAGGCACATCAGGAAAAAACTAAAAGATTCTGAAAGCGTCCAGAGAGGAAAAAAATAGGTCCCACACAAAGGACTGGGTGACATAATGGCATTGGATTTCTCAAGAGCATAATGCAAGCAGTACATTTAAAAGTATAAGGAAGAACAATTTTGAATCAAAGGATTTATATTTCCAAGCTATTAATCAAATTTGAAAGCAAATATTTTTAGATGGGTACAATCTCAAAAAATTTGCTTCTCAAGCAAGCAATCTTGGGAAGCTACTGAGCATGTACTTAAGCAAAAGAACAGAGAAAACCGAAAGGAAAAAAAAGGGGAAAACTTTAGATCCATCAAACCAGAGAAACAACCCAGAAGGATGAAGGGAAATGTGGGATATAGTCCACACCCAGTCCAGAATAAAGGAGAAGGATAGAGAGCTGTGGAAGAGAAGTCTTTAGGAAAGCATGAAGCATCTGATATATTTGCTCATTTAGAAAATGTTATTTGTAGACACTTGACAGATCCATTGGAAGATACGGGGAAGAATTAGAAATTGAAACATAGAAAATGAAGTAAATGGAAAAAACTGAGGCAACGATAAACTCCAGGAAAACCAAAACTTGTACAAGAAATGAAAAGATGAAAGTGTCTCCCTGCTTCAGCAGTGATCAATATCAACAAGGTTGTAATAATGTAAACATTGGCTATAGGTTTAATTCTGGAAGTAGCATATTAGGAGAATGGGTAAAATGGAAAGGGAGGGTGGTGATCTGTAAGAGTGCTAAATCTTTATTTAACCTAATAGGAAGTCAATAGATCATTTCTAACACTGAAAAATCAAGACATTTCAGCAAAAGCATGCTATTTAGAAATAGGAGAGTGAGTTCCAGGACAAACAACTGAACTAAGTGGTTGCCTCTGGGTAGTGGACCTGCAGGTTGGTACTGGGGAATGAAGGAACCCGTGGTTCTGATTGCCCAACTTGCAGTATTATTTCACTTAATTGAAAATCAATTACAAAACCATAAGGAAGTTCCCTTAGAAATGCATGCTGTGAAACCAAGAATTGAAAGTTTCCACTCCATATACTTGCAAGAAAAATGACAATGACATTCCTAGCCTCACAGGATTTTACCATTAAATTCCCACCTCATCCCCTCCTCCAGTACACACACCTCTGCATTTGTGAAAACCTTTGTGCTTTAGAGAAAAAAGGAGAGAACAAGTGTGTGGAACTCCAAATAGCTTAACTGGAAAATTCACAGTCCAAAGCACATATTTATTTGTATCACAGACAAATCCTCAGATTTGGTGGGAGAAACTTAAAATCATTAGTGCCTACATTAGTGTCAAGGGTGTTACCAGCAGTGTTTTCCAGCAGAGCAGCACATGGTTCAGAAGTAAGTGGGAGGCCAAAAGGAAGGAGCCAGAAAGCCAGGAAGTGTGACTCAGACATTTGCTTTTGACTTTAATTAGTAAGCCCTGCCAATTTACTTCTTGGAAGGGGAAGCGCATCTCCTACCTTCTTTCTTCTAAAGAGATTTCAAGTGAGTCTCACCCAAGAAGTGAGCCACTTTGTTACCATTACACATCAGATGAGACCTGCTCACATGGTACAAGCTAGCCTCCGAGCAACACACCAGTCAGCAAAAATACATTGATCACTGTTTCTCTTTATCCTCACACCCTTTGGTTGGACTCCCTAATGCTAGGGATTTCTCAAAACGAATCCAAGTCCCAGAAGGTTTCTCAAAGAAATGATGGTGTGTATTTGGCTCAGAAACAGAATTGCAAAGTGCTTTCCAGTTGGTAGATTTGCAGAGAAAAATGCAAAGAGAAGGGCATGCGCAGAAGGGCGGTGCGAATTTGATTCAATAAATCTTTATTGAGTGCTGACTGTATGCTGTTCTTCTGGGATATAGAAATGACTGAGACCTGGGACTGGCCCTCAGTTACCCTTATATCAGGTCAGAACTGTCATCCCAGGCCCGTCCATTCGGTTCCACAGTTCTGGGCAAGCCCCACACTGCTCTCTGGGCAGGAGGGGAAAATGAAGGGAATCCACCGATGTCTTCAGCTTTGGGGTTTCTTCTGTTAGAGAAATGGGGCAGAGTCCACCAGAAGACAGTGGAGTGTGTGTGTTGGGGGCAGGAGTGGCTGCCTTCTTTAAAATACAGCTTTGCTAGCTTTCTGTATCCTAAATACAAAGTGACCCCGGTGGTGTTTTAACCAGGAGGAGTTCTGGTCTGAGCCCCCCAAGCCATAGAGACCCAGAGGATTTGTTTAGCTAACTTTCCTTGTTAGGAGTCTAGGCTTTCAGAGTGTCCCTCATGGGTGCACCTTCTTTTCCCATTCTCACTGCTCAAACCTTCCACATTTTCTCAGTAAGCCCTGTTCTCCCCCTCCCCCAGGATATGCCACCCCTCCCCCACCCCATTAAAAAGTCCCAGTAGCAGTTCCCAGCTCTCCCTCAGGCATACTTCATTTGGATGTCAATGGTGTTTCTTCTGTGCAGGCTTTTTCTGGGTCTTGGGGAGGAAAAGGAGGAGGTCCTTATTACGGATGGCTGTAGCCTGGACACAGCTACTCAGACCCTTAAGGCCTGCAGGCTCCTATGTGCCCGGCAGTTATCACAGCAAGGACTTCTCCCATCTCAAAGGCAGACAGCATTCAAAGCACGAGGGAGATGGGTTTCCAAACCCTCCAGTTAGGGTTTCCAGCTTCTTGGAAGGGTGTTAAAATGTCAGTTACCAGAATGTTAACATATAAAAAAACCTGACTTTGGTCATCTGAACCATTATGGTACGTCACTCACGGCCCAATCCAGACAATAGAAACCATCTAGGTATTTCAGAAAGAGAGAATTTGATACAGAAGTTTGATTACAAAGGTATTGGAAGGTCTGGAAAAGTAATGGGGAGAAGGAGTGATCCTCAGAGATCAGAAAGTTCTCACACCCCTAGGCTGGAACCCATGAGCCTGCAGCTGCTTCTGTGGTGGGAAGTTGCTGAGTTCCTAGACCAGGGCTGGGACCTGCACTGGGAAAGCTGCTCTCCTTGTTGTCAAAGACCATAGTGGGGCAGTGTCATCCTGCAGAGCAGCAGGAATTGGGGGCCCTAAGGCCTGGGGGGGACTCAGCCGGAAGGTGCACATGAGTTTTCTAGATATTTATTAAGGTGGCTGTGAAGTCAATTTAGTATAGCTCTCTATAAAAAAGACAAATAGGAAAATCCATTCTGTCTCTTAAATAAAATTCTTTAGAGGAGCAGTAGAAAAGCATGATCTTATAAACAAAATTGGCTCTTTGTATGCCCAAAAGAAAACATGTTTGTCCAGTTTGACTTTATTGCCCCAAACCAGCTCACAGCCTTGGGGAAATATGTTTCAAAAATACCTCTCTTGGAGCTTTCCTGGTGGCGCAGTGGTTGGGGGTCCGCCTGCCGATGCGGGGGATGCGGGTTCGTGCCCCAGTCTGGGAGAATCCCACATGCCGCGGAGCGGCTGGGCCCGTTAGCCATGGCCGCTGGGCCTGTGCGTCCGGAGCCCCGTGTACCGCAAAAAACAAACAAAAAAAACCACCTCTCTTTTCTGAGAGTCAGATGAAATATAAAAACATGAAAACACCACTTAAAATTTTTTTTAACATAAAAGTACACATTAGGTTTATTTTGGGGGTAATTTTAAGTTTTTTATATTCACAATTAGAAAATATTAAAAGCATAAAGAAAAAAACAAATCACCAGAAATATATAGAGAATTTTTCTGATATATAAAGAAAATATCTATAGGTCTCTTTTTACAAACATATTTTGCACAAAAATAAATTATGTGTGAATTACTTTGTGAATCTTTTTCTGCTTAACAAGATGTCATTAAATCTACTTTTGCAACATAATTTTTGAGCGGTTCTTTGTATTCTATCACAAGGTCTGTACCATAATTTATTTAACCTATTTATAGTTTGACTGTTTAAATTATTTCCCCTTTTTTTACTAATGTTACGATGAACAAATTTTTTTTTTTTTTTTTTTTTGCGTTACGCGGGCCGCTCACTGTTGTGGCCTCTCCCGTTGCAGAGCACAGGCTCCGGACGCGCAGGCTCAGCGGCCATGGCTCACGGGCCCAGCCGTTCCGCGGCATGTGGGATCTTCCCAGACCAGGGCACGAAGCCGTGTCCCCTGCATCGGCAGGCGGACTCTCAACCACTGCGCCACCAGGGAAGCCCACGGTGAACAAATTTTTTTGCATGACTTTGATTATTTCCATAGGACAGATTCTCAGAGATAGAATTGCTGAGTCAGAGGATATGAATTATTTTAAGGCCTTTGATGCACAGTGTCAAATATCTTCCAGATATACTGAACCAAGTTCCAGTCCTATAGCCAGTGCACCAAAGTGGTTGCTTCCCCAAACTCTGGCCCATTCTGGGTTCTATCACTTAAGAAACAAACAAACGAACAAACAATAACAACAGAATACTCACCAAGGCTATGTAACAGAATCAGAAAAGTTAAATGTCACATTTCGCTGATTGTAAGATGTACCCTTTTTTTATGTTCCTATTTTCACATCTCTAGAATCAGTGAGGTTGAGCACACGTTTTGGTTTCTGCTCGTTGTTATTGTGTAATTATTAATAGTACTACCTCTCCTTCTTAAGCGTTCTGGTTTAGATGATAGATGATCTAATCACCCTGATTATCCAGTCGGGTGGCTGCTTCCGACTTTGGACAGAATGGGGTAGTATGGGGGCCCTTTGGAAGGGACCCTAATCCTGTCCTAGAGAGCCAGGGACAGATAAACTGAGCCTGGAAGGATGGGAAGGGGCTAATCTGGTGGAGGTCATTGGAAGAAGAAAGGTGAGGTCCAACAGTGAGCCTCACCCAGGCCAAGGCTTGGAGGTGGCTGAGGCACTCAGGGACTGAGGCACGCAGGGAGTAGCTAAGTCAGTAGAACAGTATTTTTGGCTATGGGTCTACCTTCCTGTGCCAACAATCACTGTGGATTTGACTTTGTGACTCTGACCTGAACTAGGGTAAAGCTATTAATATACATAATACAAGGTGAAGGGGAGACTGCAATGAACTGGTAGAGATGACCGAAATGATGGCAGCATCCTCCCTTCGGCCCGCGGGTTCTACGCAGCCCCTGAAGAAGGAACTAACACTCCAGCCCATTCTGCAGGTCATCTCCCAGCTCTCTGAACGGTCACAGACCCACATCCAGCAGCCCCCGGAAGTAATTTTTAATTCTTGAGTCAACCTCGTTAGAGAAACACGATAGTGATGTTGTTTATCGACCCAGAGGTGTTCCACTTCTTTGATTTTTCTAGGATTTTTTCATGGAGCAGGGTCATGTCTCCAACAGGGTGGAGTGCTCAGCTCCCTTCAACTCATCAGAAGCCTGGCGCCGTTCCCATTCCCCCACTGACTAAGTACACAGCTGGATTAAGTCACTTGAACTTTGTTCCCTCGGTGAAAGCACTAGTGAAGCACAAATTATATCCACATCACTGGCAAAGAAATGAAAGTGATTACCCAGGAATGCGCGCACGCGCGCACGCACGCACAATTACCCAGGAATAAATAAATGAATAAACAAACAAACAAATCAACCATTCCTGCCATGTGTATTTCCACCGTGTCTGCATTATGGTGGAGGAGGAACACTGACTGGGGTATTTCCTCCTCCTACTCACGGCACCACTGCACACAAGCCCAGCACAGATGGGGATTCTGGACGCAGAGCCTAGCTCTTTTACTGAACAGCTGCATGGCCTTGAGTAAATCTTGAAGCTCCTCCGAAGCTGTTTCCTCATCAATAAAGCAGAAATAATAATATGGAGGCAGACACTGCTCCCCCTCTACTTCCAGTCCATCTCCGTTTTCACCAACAGAACCCTGACCATGTTTGGGAGACAATGTCCCAGATAAAGTACTCCCATTCCCCAGCCCCCTTGCACCCAGTGGTGATCATATAGCTGGTTCCTGCCAATGAGAGGTGACCAGAAGCCTGCGGGGGTGGCTTCAAGGAGATCCACTGCTTTCCTCATAGATACGGGCAGACTCAGCTGACACATGCCTTTTTCTCTCTGCCTTTCCTTTTATTCTTGCCTGGGGCACAAATGCTGTTGTTGGGGGAGAAGCAGCCATCTTGTGACAATGAGGCTGGAAGCCACATACTCAGGGAGAGTGGAGCAGACTCCTGGGTTCCTGATGATGTCTCCAGCAGCTGTACCAGCCTTGGGCTGCTACTTCTCTGGACTTTTTGTCACATGAGGGAAATAAAACCCTTATTTTGGTTAAACCACTCTAGTTGGGTGTCTCTGAGCCATACAGATACCTTCCTCACAAAGTGGCTGTAAGGAGGAAATATGAGACAAGGAGAGAAATTGCCGACTTCACGGTCAAGGGGACTACCCACAGGAGATGCTCCGGTTTACCTCCGAGACACTGGCGGATGAATGACACAGATTTTACTGGAACCCACAGGACAAGTCATTTCCAGCTCAGAGTGAAATCTGCATCCAGAAATCCTGATCTCCTAGTCTCCCGCCCTCTGAGCCTCCACCTTCCTCTCCTGGCTTTCCTATGGGTTGCACTGGCCCTATCGTGAGTGAAGAAATGTTGCTTACCTCATCAGTAAACAAAGGATGTTGCAGCTATCAAGCCATCACATTACAAGTCACCCCGACAGGGAGCCCTGAGGAGACTCAGGGTGAGACCCCAGACAGCTGAAGTGCATATCAAAGGAATGATTTCAGTGAGCCCAGACTCTTGCATCTTCCCATACATACAAAAGCACTAAATTCCTTAACTTGAGCTCTCAATCTGGTTTTCTTTAATTAATAGTAACCTTTTGATGTTCCGACCACCTGTTCTTTGTTGCAAAAACTCCTGTTTATCCCGGCTCCTCCCTTACCTCTTCAGGGCTATCCCTCAGAGCTATCTAAAAGGCTATGTCCCCGGGCTTAAATCCTCAGTTTTGTCTGCCAAAGAAAACATAATTCTCAATTTTTAGGTTGTACTTTTTTTTTTCAGTTGACACTATGTTGAAACAACTTGAGGGTTCTGCAAAAATAGTAAGACTTAATTGGATGGAGAACTTGAAAAGAGTGTTAATTGGGTAGGAGTTAGTCTGGGGGGTCTTCTGAGGCTAAGTTAAAGAGTGGACCATTAGGGTCACCGATTAGAAGTGCCAGCAGTGAGGAGTGCTTAAACACACCTCAGAAAATGTGCTGGCTCTTGACTCAGGTTTCCAAACATGGCATTGTGTGTGACTGGTAAAATGTAAATTAGGCTTAGTTCTGGGAAAAAATAAAATAAAAAAGACTGTCCTCAAATGGAAATAAAATACCCTCATTCTAATTTATCTCTTTTGAGATGCGTTACAATTGACAAAAAGCCATTGGCCCCATTCCTGCCAAGGAAGGTGGACCTAGAGCAGAAATACATGACCAAGACTGGCTGCACTGTATGTGCTTCTGTCATTTACTTGTGAGGTGACATACCCGGACCACCAGCTGTAAGTCCCGTCAGCTGGCCAGAGCTGAATTTAGCGGCTACTGTTGCAGAAATTTTGAAACAGAAAAATGTATAATGGAAGGAGTGGTTTATGATCTAAGGAATTAAACCACTTAAAATGCTACTGGGATTTTCTGGTCCAGAAGATTGCATGTAATGGATGTGTGTAATTACTTTTATGTCAGATGGAAGAAAATATACGTTTATTAATAGAAAATTGGTTTCTCAGAGCCTTTCCAAATTAAATGTTGAACAGGTATTTTTAAAAATATTATTTGACATCGTGCCGAAATAATAGCCTAAATGCCCCGGAAGAACTTACTGGAGAGAATCATGATAACACCTGGCAGGGACCAGTCCTTACAGGTGCACTGCGTTGTTCTAAGCCCCTCACGTAGGTTAACTCATTTAAACCTAGAAACAATTGATGAAGTACAGTTATTATTCATATTTTATAGATGAGGTGCACAGCTAATAATAAAAGTTTTGCTCTTTCATTTTTTTTTTTTTTTTGCGGTACGCGGGCCTCTCACTGGTGTGGCCTCTCCCGTTGCGGAGCACAGGCTCCGGACGCGCAGGCTCAGCGGCCATGGCTCACGGACTCAGCCACTCTGCGGCACGTGGGATCTTCCCGGACCGGGGCACGAACCCACGTCCCCTGCATCGGCAGGCGGACTCTCGACCACTGCGCCACCAGGGAAGCCCTGCTCTTTCATTTTTAAATATAATCCTTAATGGGAAGTACACAGCAACAAAGCTAAAAATGCCAGCCTGTGGCTCAATTAACAAGTGTTTCCACTCTATTTTGTCTCTATTTATTTGCCTCCCTTTAACCTAGAGCATATTTCTTCTGTGTTAATATAGCTCACACATAGCCTTAGAGGGAGCAAATTCACAACTTGGTCACAGAGAAAATGAGGTAGGAAGCAGTGGCAACTTTCCTTGGCTCTGGGGGGATTAACTGTCATGGATATTTAATTTAGGATTAATAGTTGTTTCAACCAAGCCATTTAAAAATGTGCCAAACCAGCAAGGAAGAAGGGAAATGAATTCGTGATCTGAAATTCGGGGAATAAAGCTTTTCTCATTAGCAAACAGCTTTCTCTTTGTAATGTGAATAAATCTAATGAGGGTCAATTATACGTTTTATTAAATTTTACAAAATCAGTGTTACTGATCCCCCTCTGCTTTTTGTTCCCCCTGCCTTGCCTCCTGAATGTGTACTCTAATTGCTTAGGTTTTCTTCTGTTGGACTAGCAGTGCCACTCACTTCTGATCTTTACTTCCCATTAACCTTTTATTTTGGAGATCTCTTGGATATGATTAGCTGGAAAATCCAGGCCCAAAGCAAATCCCAACAGTAGCTAATTTGGTCTTGAGAAACAAGCCCCCTGAGTCGTTTGTGGGTAGGGAGTGGGAAGAAGGAAAGATGGGTAAGAGGGAGAATGATGAAGGAACCTCAGCTTCCCTTTACCCATTCAGCCATTAGACCCTGCGCATACGCCATGCGCTAAGCCCATCACGGTCGTGAGAGAACGGGATGCAGTCCTTGCCCTTCCGAAACTCAGTCTCATGGGGATTTATGGCAGGTTAATTTCCTTCAATGAATGAGGATCATGTAGTCATGGTACTGTTTGACTAATCTAATCAAAGCCTCTACCAGCTGGGGAAACTGGAGAATAGGTTAAAGGTAATCAGCAGTGACATGACAACCACATAATTTTGGCTTTGTCTTTAGATGATCTGGAGAATTCCCAAATGATGCTTTCTTTGCTTTAGCAGTGGGTACTTGACGTTGTCAAATCCAATGCCCTGCTTTGCCAGAAGCCTCCACCGCTATCTTTGCTGTAAGAAATTCTGAGTCTCGCTTTTGCCAAGCCAGGGACTCAGGGGTCTGCAAAAATCCTTTCTGCTGAATAATATTGCCTTCATTTCTGTTTGGAAGGGAAAACAAGAGGTTGAAAATTCCACTCCACTTGCCTCTATGACTAACTAACGTGCTGAAAATGCTACCAGATATTTTCATGCCCCTCCCCAGTGATTCACCTTTGTTGTCTTATTAAGTGACTCTCTCTTTCCCCAGATGTAATTTGGAGCATCTCTGGATTCCCAGACCCTCAGGCTTCATGAATATTCATTAGGAAGGAACCACTGACCCACAGTCAAGCAACTAAGTACCTTGAATGAATGCAATTCGGTGTCTTCTTGGTCCCAGTCAGCATTTTCACTCTCTTTGCAACAATTATTTTCCTCATTATTAAGATCTTTCCTTGTCTTTTGTCCTGAGCCAGGTAAATAAAATTCCTCTACCCCCTGTAAGAATTTCTAGTCTGCTTTCTCTTCTCTTCTGACTTCTCAGCCATTAGAAGAGTTCCTTTAAATGAATTGCTCAATAACTTGAAACAGTGATTAAAACAAAAGAAAACAAAACATGGCACTTCACGCACAGGCAAAGGCCTAGGTGAGCATATATGAGTTCAGTAACGCTGTTCTTAGACCTTCCTCCATCCTGAAATCTCAGCTCTGTATAACCTTCTTTCTGAAGCCACTTTTCATCCTCTGGTAGGATTTCCCTGGCAGTATGGAAAGAAGCATTTTTGCTTCCTCTGATTATGGGCCTCAGCTTCTCTCAGGGACTTGGGAGAAAAAGAATTGGAAGCATGCCCTCCTTGGTGACAAGGCATTTTCCGTGCTATACTTGGAAGACAGTGAGTGGAATGTTGATGCTTCCTGGCTCTCACCAGCATCACTGCAGGGGGCAGGCCTGCAGGACTGAGGCACTAGATCAGAAGTCAGCTGTCGGGCTTAGAAAAGGCACAGGACTTTTTTGGGGGGGGTGGGGTGGGGGAGTGGATCAGTGGCCAACATGTCCTTAGCTTATGTCTGTTCTCATCATGACTGTTCTTGAAATCATAATTTTCCACTTTTCCTCCCCATTAACATGATCTTTCCTGGGCACTCGAAGGTACTCAAACCTAATGGCAATAGGTTATTACTATCATTCAGCTTCAGTAGGGCAAGACCCAGATTTGTTTCATGATTTTGGAATCAGCTCCAATTCATGTGGTGTCAGATGCCTCTTGAGCCCTGCCTCATCCTCGCCGAGTCTTGACTCCTGCAGTCACGGCCATGGTGAGCAGTCCTGGGTGAGCTTCAAGTCCCCTTGCCACTTTGGGCTTCTAGCATGTCTCTGCAAGCTGCACGTTTTCTACTTCCTTTTCTGCAGCTTCCCTGGCCAGGAGCGGGGGAAGGCAGACGTGGCACCTACACATGCTGTGGTAGGTCTGGCTCTCTAGAAGCAGGGTAGCATGTGGGATACTTCTTAGGCAGTGCTCATCAACCCCTGAGGAAGGGTGGTTATGGAGGCACATGTGGACAGAGGAAGAAGTCATCCATGATCAACTCCTTGGGATGCTCTGGAGCCGGGATGGCCCTGCAGAGTTGCCGGATTTAGGGGGATGAGTCAGGCCCCTACATTCCAGTGTTGACAGAGTGTGGGTTTCCCTGGAAGGAAGTGTGTCTGTGGACGAGGCACAGACATCTTCCCCCAAGACATCTCCAGGAGGGCTGACAGCTGAGGGCCATCTTTGGGCAGCACCTCCAGCAGCTGGGAGTATAAGTCTTGTCTCTGCAGGGGAATCTGGGGATCATCACACAGCAGCTGCCACGTACAGCCCAAATGTGCAGGAGAGTTTCAACCTGTGGAGGGTGAGAGCTAATGGATAAACGTTTCTATCCGTCAGGGACAATTCTGAGAAGCACCCTTTAAACTCCCAAGAGTGTCCCAATGGTGTCTTTAGTTGCACCCAAGTCCTCATCTCAGGGTCTGCTTTTGGAGTAGGGAGGACCCAAGCTGTAACACATATGCAGGTGGATGTTAATAAAGACTTAGTAATGGTAGTGGCTGTAGTTCGTGACTTTGTGAAAATGCCAAGCTGAGACTGGTCATCAGAGAGATGATTACCAACCATGCCATTTCTTGAATCAAACTTTCCAAAAAGCTGAAAAGGGAGTGGTGGTGAGAGAGGGCAGGAAAGGGATTGTGAATGAGAATTCAGAGTTGAAGACAAATTGGACTTCCTGAAAATCTGAAAATTTTGCGCATGGACAGCCAACGATGACAGAATAAAAAGGCAACCCACAGATGCGAGAGAATAGTTGCAAATCATATATCTGATAAGGGATTAATATTCAGGCTATATAGAGAATGTCTATAACTCAACAACAACAACAAACTCAATTCAAAGAGGGACAAAGAAATTAAATAGACATTTTTCCAAAGAAGATATATAAATGGCCACTAAGCGCATGAAAAGATGCTCAACATGACTAATCGGTAGGGAAATGAAAATCAAAATTATAGGGCTTCCCTGGTGGCGCAGTGGTTGAGAGTCCGTCTGCCGATGCAGGGCACACGGGTTCATGCCCCGGTCCGGGAGGATCCCACATGCTGCGGAGTGGCTGGGCCCGTGAGCCATGGCCGCTGAGCCTGCGCGTCCGGAGCCTGTGCTCCGCAGCGGGAGAGGCCACAACAGTGAGAGGCCGGCGTACCGCAAAAAAAAAAAAAAATTATAATGAGATTTATAGAGCTACCTCACACCCATTATGGTGGCTACTATAAAAAAAAAAAAACAAACACATGAAATAAGTGTTGGCGAAGATGTGGAGAAATTAGAACACTCGTGCTCTGTTGGTGGGAATGTAAAATGGTACAGCTGCTGTGGAAAACAGTGTGTTGGTTCCTCAAAAAATTAAAAATAGAATTACCCATATGATCCAGCAATTTCACTGGGTATATATCCAAAAGAATTGCAAACAAGGTCTAGAAGAGCTAGTGGTACACCCATGTTCATAGAAGCATTATTTGCAATAGCAAAACATGGAAGCAACCCTAGTATCCATTGACAGACAAATGGATAAGCAAAATGTGGTCTATCCATACAGTGGAATAGTAATCAGCCTTAAAAGGGAGGAAATTCTGCATTACGCTACGACATGAACGAAACTTAAAACATTATGCTGAGTGAAATAAGCCAGTCAGAAAACAACAAATACTGGTTAAAAAGAATAAAACTTGTAAAGGTGTCTTTTTAAATTAGCTTTCAAATTAAACATGTTCACACTGTACCTGGTACCCAGTAAGAACTGTATAAGTGCCAGATAGATACATAGATTGATAAAATAAAAATGCATTTTTTATGATGGGGTTAGAAAGAGACAAGCTTGTTAGTTTATATGAAAAAATAAACCAAGAATATTCTGAAAAATAGCTATAGTAATTAAAAGTTTGATGCTAGCACAGATTGAGTAAACAGAATGAAGAATTTAGAAACAGACCCAAATGTCTATGGGAATTTAGTATACGATAAATGTGGCATTGCAACTCAGTGAGAAAATTTTTTAAAAAGTCAAATACTGTATGATTCCACTTTTGTGAAGTACTTAGAGTAGTAAAAATCATAGAGACAGAGGTTGAATGGTGGTTGTGAGGAGTTGGGGGAGGGGGAATTATTAGACTAGCGGCTGGAGGAAGGGAAAGGCCAGGGTCTTTTGCCCTTGCCCCTTTGCTTCAGGCTGGGTCTCCAGCAGCTTCTGTATTGCCTCTGTGGCTTCAGGTCTAGCGGACAGGCCAGGGGTGGTTTCCGCGCTCCTGGGGACCAGGTGGCCCTGGGCTCCGCTCACCTCCCCTTCTCCGTTTGTCACGCAGCCTGAGGGTAGTGGTGGCATCATGCAGCTGCTAATCTTGGGGGGCCTCACTCTGCCCTGTTTGGCTTTTTAGCTCTTCCATCATCTGTGCCACCACTGGCCAGTATTAAGATCCCTCTGTTTTAAATACCCAAGTAACTTCTGTTTTCTGGTGAAATGCTGACTGCTGCTGTAGGGATATGGGAAGAGAATGTTTCTCACCCAGCACCCCTAGGGGACATGCCACTGGGAAAGGTAGTGGTGCCACGTACTCTTGGCAGAGAAACCCTGAGCTTCTCTGAGCCCTTGGGTTGTCACATACCCTAAGGGGCTGAGATTTAGTCACAGCCATGGGGGCTAGAAAGCTGGTCACTGGGGCCAGAAACTGAGCCTCGGGGGCTGCGGCAAGACAGTGGGGGGACTACCAGCCTCTTAGAATAAATGAAAAGAGAGCAGGTCCCAAGCTCTAGCAGCCACAGCCTTGGCCAGTGCCAAGAGGGCAGGCAGTGACCAGGTGAACAGGGGACACCAGGTCTCCAGAGGCCGAGGAGGATCCAGTGTTCAGCGCAAGGGAACCAAACACAGGTCTCCATCTCTATCCTCCTCTGCTATCTGGACACGGTAAACGTCCCGTACATCCCTCAGCCTCCTTGGAAAGGAGGACAGAGGGCAGCAGAAACTCAAAGGAGCCCGGTTAGATCCAGGGGCACTGAAATATCACTTTTTAAAAAAAATTTTCTTATTTATTTATTTTTGGCCACGCTATGTGGTATGTGGCATCTTAGTTCCCTGACCAGGGATTGAACCCACGCCCCTTGCATGGGGTGCAGAGTCTTAACCACTGGATCGCCAGGGAAGTCCGAAATGTCACTCGTGACAAGTTTCGTTTTCCTTGCTGCCTAGTAGAGAAAGGGGGCGTGAGGAAGGATAGCTCAATGTAAAATTAAAAAGCTAACTTTTCCTTGTCAGAACTATTATTATTACAAGCCATTATTAATAATAGAGTGAGCATACAACCAACACTTCCTACCCTCACTCCATTCCTTTATGTCCTTTGGAGCTCTTTGGATACGACCTGTCTCTCATGGTCTCTCTCCTATCGTGCTTTCTGTGGTTTGCTACTTTCAAGGCCTGAGACTTTGGTCAAACCATTTAACCTCCATGAGCCTCAGTTTTCTTATCTGCAAAGTGGGGGGAATCCAGAGCATCTTTGTAACCTGAGTTTTCTTTATTTGGGTCCTCAGAGGAACAGGGTTGCCTGGCGAGCAAAAGTGAATCTAATGATCAAATAGTCACTTCTGAACGATTATTTATGAAATGGGTTCCCACTGAAATGTCCCTTTTCGAGCTTGTAATGCAATGCAGATTACTTGCGAAGGGAAATCACAGTATCTACAAAGATACAGAATTTCACAAAGTTGAGAAAAGTGAAGTTGGAGAATTGCTAAAGTCGCACACAAAGTCAGCAAAAACGAAAAAATCATGCAGCGATAAAACAGTTTAAAACTGAGAAAAATTGGGCAGAAGACCTAAATAGACATTTCTCCAAAGAAGGCATATAGATAGCCAGGAGGCACATGAAAAGATGCTCAACACCGCTAATTATTAGAAAAACGCAAATCAAACCCACACCAGTTAGAATGGCTATCATCAAAAAGTCTACAAAAAATAAATGCTGGAGAGGATGTGGAGAAAAGGGAACTGTTGTTGGGAATATACATTGGCACAGCCACTATGGAAAACAGAATGGAAGTTCCTCTGAAAACTAAAAATAGGGCTTCCCTGGTGGCGCAGTGGTTGAGAGTCCGCCTGCCGATGCAGGGGACACGGGTTCGTGCCCCAGTCCGGGAAGATCCCATGTGCCGCGAAGCGGCTGGGCCCGTGAGCCATGGCCGCTGAGCCTGTGCGTCCGGAGCCTGTGCTCTGCAACGGGAGAGGCCACAGCAGTGAGAGGGCCGCGTACCGCAAAAAAAAAAACAACAAACAACCTAAAAATAGAACTACTATATGATCCTTCAATCCCACTCCTGGGTATGTATCCAGAAAAGACAAAGACTCTAATTCAGAAAGACACATGCACCCCAATGTTCATAGCAGCACTATTTACATTAGTCCAGACATGGAAACAACAGACAGACAATTGGCTTAAGAAGATGTGGTGTATATATACAATGGAATGTGACTTAGCTATAAAAAAGAATGAAATATTGCCATTCTTTGGGCAATGAAATATGCGATATGGATGGACTTAGAGAATACTTAGTGAAGTAAGCCAGACAGAGAAAGACAAATATTATATTATACCACTTATATATGGAACCTAAAAAATAATACAAATGAGTCTATATACAAAACAGAAAGAGACTGACATGTAGAAAACAAACGCACGGTTACCAAAGGGGAAAGGCAGGGGAGAGGGATGAATTAGGAGTATGGGATTAACAAACTACTATACATAAAATAGATAAGCCACAGGATTTACTGTATAGCACAAGGAACTATAGTCAACATCTTATAATAACCTATAGTGGAAAATAATTTAAAAATATATATATATATATAACTGAATCACTTTGCGGTACACCTGAAACTAATACAATATTGTAAATCAATTATACCTCAATTTAAAAAATTGAGAAAAAGAATGATGGAAAGCTCTGGGGGAAAAGTAACACAATCCATTCTTTTTTCCTTATAAGAGTTGATCATCATTTGTTCGTTCACTTATTCAACAGGTATTTATTGCACAGTGGCTGGCTGTGAGCACAAGTGACACAGCAGAGTTGCACTGCAAATACAATTTCATAAAACATGAGACATATCTTCTTAATTTTTAGTTTCATTTTTCAAGCTTAAAAAGACACCATTCTAATTTTTTAAAACTACTTGAAATGACAGTTTGGTTCTCATTTTAAGTGGGTTGACTTTAAGGGGTCTTTTCCAGATGCAAGTTACCCTGTTTCCATTCTTCCTAACTCTAAGAGTGTTTTAGAGAATCAGAAACATGAGGTACCTGTCAACGCTTCACATTTTCTTACCAACATGACAGGGAAAAGTGGCTCCACCTGAGACCAGCTCCTGTAGTTTGGTGTGGCTTATTGCAGAAAAAGGTTCCCCCCCCAAAGAAAACCTATTATTCCCATTATTTTAGGTGTAGAGAGATCTCAAGTTAGAGCATATCAGCATCGTTGCTCTGTAGGAGTTATCACTCCTGTTCAATTGGTTTATTTTCCTTTTTATCCCTGATCTCTTCTATTCCCTTCTTCCCACAGGCATCCACTCCAATGTGTTTGATAAAAGCCCTCTGATAGGATGCTTCCTTGTAGAATATATAGTGTCATTTTGCGTTTTAATTTGTATATATAGTATTGGGTAATGGAACTTGCTCTGTTGCCTTCTTTTTGAACTCAACGCTGTGCTTTAAGACATATACGCGACTGTACAGCTAATGTATTGCTAGCTGCTGCAGACCATGCCGTGGTGTGTGTCTCTACCACTTTACCAATTCCCCCTGAGGATGGGCCCCTGGATCGCCTCCAGCTCACTACTACCCAATCAACACAGACACGAACACCCTTACACATGCCCGCTTACACACCTTTATCCAGGAGAGGGGTGACTGGTCCTAGGGCATGTACTAGATAGGTTTCCTGAATGACTGTCTCAGTTTACCCTCCAACCAGCAGTGCACAAAATTTCCCATCTCCTCAAAACCTCATGAAACCTTATGGTTAATTACTTTTCTATTTTTCTTCTCTTCTGATGGGTATAATATATTATGTCCATTGTTTTAATTGCATTCCCCTGATTATTAATGAGTTTGAGAATCTCGTCTGTGAATTCACTCCACATATTCTTTGCTTATTCTCTATTGGGTTTTCTGTCTTTTTCTGGTTAATTTGCAGGAGTTCTTTGTAGAGTATAAAATTAATCGTTTATCATTTTTAATCATTGCAAATATCTTTTCCCAGATTGACACCTGGTTATCATATTTATCTATTGAACAGAAATTTTTTTGCTTAACATAATCAAATCTATTGATTTTGTGGAAGGGGCGAAGGCTTATGGTTGCCCAACTCTTGGTTATGAACATATTCTCACACATTTTTCTCTATTACTATCTTTCCTTTCACATTTGGAAGTTTAATCAATCTGGAGTCTCCCTTTTCAGTGTGTGAGATAGCACTCCAGGCTTACTTTACTGCAAGTACTTTATTAGTTTTTTAAAACTCCAGTTTCCTTATCACCATCAGTTAAACAATCCATCCTTTTCCCGTGACTTTGTAGTAGTACGGTCATCAGTGTACCAGCTTACCATATAAAGACAGCCCTAGTTCTATTATGCCATCTATTCAGTTCCTTTGCTCTATCGTATTGTTTTTTGACATCTCACATTTTATCTTTAAAAAAATCTTTTGGGTTTTTTACATTTTGTTTCTTAATATCATATTTACTGTAATATAAAAAACATATTTTAAAAGTCGTGTATTTAAGTTTCAAGGCCACTTAACCTATAAATAAAGAGCATGGTCTCTGCAGTCACAGGGAGCACGGTACAAATCCTGCCGCTACCACTCGCCATCTATGTAACATGTAGCAGTTTCCTATGGCTGCTGTAACAAATCACCACAAACTTACTGGCTTAAGAAACCCAGATTTATTATCCTATACTTCTGGAGATCACAAGTCTAAAACGGGTTGACAGGGCTGTGCTCCTTCTGGAAGCTCTTGGGAAGAATCCATTTGCTTGCCTTCTTCAGCTTCTAAAGGATGCTCGTATAGTCCTTGACTCGTGGCCCTGCATCACTCTGACCTCTGCTTCCCAGTCACATCTCCTTTTCTGACTCTCCTGCCTACCTCCTTCCCTTGTAAGGACTCTTGTGATTGTCCTGGGTCCACTAGATAATCCAAGATAATCTCCCCATCTCAAGGTCCTTATCTTAATCACATCCACACGTCCCTTTGCCTTGCAGAGTAACCCAGTCACAGGTTCTGGGGATTAAGACATAGACATCTTTGGGGGGCCATTATTCTGCCTACCAGACCTCAGCCAGGTACCTTAACCTCTCTGAGTATCAGTTTCCTTATCTCTAAATTGGGGATGAAACAGTAGGTGGTATTTGTTTGGCACAATGTTTGGTACATAGTGAGTGCTTAATAACTTGTGGATATTTTCATCCTCGCAATGGTCCAGGAAGGTGCACCATGTACTACAGTTGGAGCAGTTCAGAGTAGATGAGGCATTTTGTAAGAGAAATGCTGAATTACTGAAAATAGTCATAACAGAGAATTATATTAGTATTTCAATACTAAGCCAAGCATCCTATTAAAGACCAGGGTTTGTCTGGTTGTCATTTTCTAATTGCTATTCTGGTGAGTAAAGTCAGGGTGATTTACTCAGCATTTGAATCACATGACCTCTGATGTTCCCTGAATTCCCTGAATTAACAGGAAACCAAGATTTGATCACCAGCTCTCTTTTGCTTGAGAGCTGGCCTTGCGTGGTTTCAATAAAGAAAATCACAGAGGACTGAAAGAGTCTGGTGTTCACAAATCAAGGTCTGTGTGTGAGATCTCAGGGGATTTAATTTGGCAAAAGGAAGTTCCCTGAATCGAGGCATATTACAATTTTCGTCTAATCAGCTAAGGAGATCAAGGAAGAGGGAGATCTTGTCATTCCTTGCAAGGCCGTATATTTCCAGAGCAGGAGCCATCGGTGGGAGAAGGTTGTCCAGAGCAGGACGGGAGCACAGCTGGGGGATAAGGAAACGACCAACTCCAGGCGTATCACAAGGCTGGCACCAAGAGCATTGCAACCACAGAGAGATTTCCTTCTGGCGCAAATCTCAGCATTTTAGAACCCTGAGAATTTAGTTTCTGGCCCTGGAATTAGATCGCCTATATTTGAATCTGATATTTACTAGCCGTGGCCTTGGGCAATGTTTTAATCGCTCTGTGCCTCAGTTTCTCCTATTTCCAAAATGCTGATACTATCACCCACACCACTGGAGCCTCCACTCAGCCAGAGCGAGTTATTAGAATTGTTGTGATTGCCTGTCTTTAAAATGAACTGGATACTCTCTGAGGCTCACAGGGGTTGTGTGATTCATGCATCATCCTGCTAATTATTAGGAACAGATAATCCAGGCTCCCCGTCTAAAGCCGCTTCCACTGGAGAAAGCTACAGTAAATTTAGAGGATGTTATGAAATTTCAAAGGGAACATCAAGGGCAATATCTCCCTATTGTGTAATGACTGCAGAAGAGGCCAGCTTGCAAGTCTTAAAAAGTGGGCCTCCACCCACTGCTCTCTGCGATCAAATTCACTTTGCACTAAGTGGATTTGGAGTGTGGCTACCAGGCCAGTTTAGCATGAGAGATGAACGGCGTACTCACTGCGGTAGGCTTGCTGCTGTAACAAACACACACTTCTGTGGCTAAACACAATTATTTCTCTGCTAAGTTAAGTCCAACATGGGTGTTCCTGCTGGGCGGGCAGCTCCCCCCACGTGGTGATTAGGGACCCAGGCTCCTTCCATCCTGAGCTCTGGAAATGGTGCAATCCCTTCCACTCATATCCCATGGGCTGCAACTGTCACATGGGCATGGCAGACTGCAAGGCAATCTGGGAAATGTGGTCCTGCTGTTGTTTCCAGGGAGAAGAGGAGCTAGATTTGATAACTAACTAGTTGGTTTTGCTGCAGGAAGTGACACTTTCTCAGAGGACTGAATACAAACTCAGACCAGATTTCATCGGCCAGCTTCCCCTCAGGAGAAACCACACCACCATCTCCCCTTAGATCCAGTGAAATGTTCAGCCAGGAAAAACCAAGGCTTGCCATCTGCCCAAGGTCACAAGTATCCTAATGAACCACCAAGGATTTGGAGTTGATGGTACCTTTTGTTTTGGGGGGGGGTGGTGGCAGGGAGAATGAAGGGAAGACCAGGAAGCAGAGCATATTAAGGGAGAAAAGGTGGGAAGGGGAAGAGGAACAATTGTTTTGAAATTTAAAACATGATTTTTATTATGGAAGTATTTAAGCATGAAGAAAAGTAGAAAAATAGTGTGTTAATGTAAACAGTTAAAGAGGGAAACGTCATACTTCATTATGGAAAAGTGGCAAAAGAAATAAAAGAAAAATATCTATAATTCCACCACTTTAGTATAGCCACATATTGCTATGGTATATTTCCTTCTAGTCTTTTTTTCCCCTTGATCATAAGCTTTTACACAGAGTTGTAAAGAAGAGAAATGGTTATAATCAGGGACTTGGCAGTATGCCCTTACAGGGAGAAGGGGTGGATTTTTCTGTCTGGTTTTTCCCAGATTCCCTTGCTCTGTATTTCTTGCTTTGGGGGCATTTCACGCTTTTCCAGTTCTCTAGCAGGTGAGGAGAGGGGAGGCGGGAGAGGAGGGTGGAAAGAGAGGAGGCATAATCCCAATCAGTTATATGTTCAGTTTGTTAACAACTTCCTAGGCTTGAACCTGGGCTAGTTATGGTACTAGTTTAAGGGCTGAAGTGAAGTCCAGCAACTCAGCAGTTTTGAGAGGATGGGAGTGTATTTTCCACCTTCCATGCCTCTCAGGTTGTGTGTGTGTGTGTGGGGGGGGGCGTGGTCCCTAGTCCCCCAGACAGCGCCAGCTTGACTGTGCCTGTTCCCCACAGAGGTAAACTGCTCCCCAGAGCACCCTAACGCCTCCTTCCCCGCCTGCCTCAGTGCCTGTGGTGGCCCGAGCATGCGCCCAGCAGACTTGCCTCGAACCAGAGGGGAACAGTGACCCGGCGGACTGCTGCACCTGAGTCCCCCCACTGTGTTTGTCCCCAGGCCGTGCTTCCCGTGGGCTGCCCCTGTCAATGACTGGGTGCAGCAGGGACTCTAGGCAGGTTCCTAGGAGACCTGGGACACCTCTGAAGCGGGCTTGGCTCAAATATTTCCCGATGGGTCTCCCAGCTTCATCTGACATTTTCCCCTAATAAAATCCTTGCGTGTTAATTCCACCTGGGCATCTACCTTCCCCGACTCATGTCTCCTGGAATCACCTTACCAATAAACAACTTACACTCAAATCTCTGTGTCAGTGTCAGTTTCTGGGGGACACAGCCTACACTACGGGGCACTCGAGAGAAACTGCACACATCACTGCCACTCATTACCCTGGAGCAAAATCCTGTCCCAAGGCCACACTGAGCAAGGGAAGCTGGGCCACACAGTGCCTTCTGTGATGACCATGCAGGGAAGAATGGTTGTTACGGGGCCTCTGGCAGTACCCCTCCTTGCTCAGCCTTCAAGGCCTTTTCAAATCCCTTCAAGGTCAAGGTTCTGGAGGAGCATGGGTAGAGGCAGAGTCTTTGGATAAATCTGTGCTGATATAAATTAATCAAAACCAAACCAGGGCTTCCCTGGTGGCGCAGTGGTTGAGAGTCCGCCTGCCGATGCAGGGGACACGGGTTCGTGCCCCAGTCCGGGAAGATCCCACATGCCGCGGCGCGGCTGGGCCCGTGAGCCACGGCCGCTGAGCCTGCGCGTCCGGAGCCTGTGCTCCGCAACGGGAGGGGCCCCAGCAGTAAGAGGCCCGCGTACCGCCAAAAAAAAATAAACCAACCCAAATCTAACTTCATACTATAATGATTGCTGTGTCTGCTCCAAGGCAAACCTGTAAAGTGAGTGAGGTTTATGCCCTGAACCTAGCCTACCTCTTGAACCATAGCCCCTTCTTTCCTTTCCAAATTCCAGCTGCCCAGAGCCCCGATTACAATGTCTCACCCCAGGCATTGCTGCACCAGCCCAAGTTTCTCCTCCTTGCCTTAACGCGTATCTGTTCCACTCCCCAAGGTTCTTCACATTGCTAATTTGATAAGTTAATTTAACATAAAGATTCATGATGGTTAAGGCTTGATTGTGGCAGCAACCAGATGAACACATCTGGCCTCTAACCAGAACCTGGTAATGCCTTACCCAGAGGACGGAATGATAGTTTGCCTAGGGACTGCCACTGAGTCCTGGGTTCCAGGCAACAAGCAAATATTTAGACTTTCCTTGCCATGCAGATAGGATAAAGCATGAATAAGCTACCCCACAGGAAGGATATTATAGCTCAGCTAGCTGAGATTCCATAAACTCTGTGGTCTGATTTTACTTTGGGCTATGCTCCTTGGGATTTTCTTTTTCTGTCATGTTCAGGAAAGAAGCACTAGTTTCCTTTGATTCAAACTGTTCACAGTAGTATCTATCCGTAGAGAGAGAGATCGTAGTGGGCGGGGGGGGGGGGTGACCGTGAAAGGGCACTGCCACTTTTCATAGCTCTAGAGGGTTTGACTTTTTCATGTAAAGCGTACCAAGTTTCGTAATTGACAAGGCATTTGCCTTGCCCTGTGGTATGGACAAGGCACCTGTCCTATCTGTTCCTGAGAAGGTCTCTTCAGCTTTGGTAACTGATGATAAATCTAGTTCTTACAGCCTCCTCTGACATGATGCAAGTCGTCCCTCCAGCCTGGTTTCTGTCTGCCCCGTGAGTCAGCTGTTCTGATTTCTTTAAAACCTTAATATTAGGGCTTCCCTGGTGGCGCAGTGGTTGAGAGTCCGCCTGCCGATGCAGGGCACACGGGTTCGTTCCCCGGTCCGGGAGGATCCCACATTCCGTGGAGCGGCAGGGCCCGTGAGCCATGGCCGCTGAGCCTGCGCGTCCGGAGCCTGTGCTCCGCAACGGGAGAGGCCACGACAGTGAGAGGCCCGCGTACCGCAAAAAAAACCCAAAAAACAAAACAATAAAACCTTAATTTTAAGTAAAATTAGAATGGAGACCATGTTTATTTCCCTGCAGTGCCTCAGCTCAGTGCCCCGTATAAAGTTGACATGTTATAAATGTTTTTAAATAATGGCTGAGCCCTCAGGTTAGTCAAGGAGCTCCCCAACGATTGCTGAGGTGTTTCAATATGGCGGGGCGAGCCCTCAGCTCCTTGAAGGACTTTCCCGGGGTTGTCCACCCAGATGCCAGATGTGGCTGGAAAGAGGATGTGGCCTGGCTGACGGTGTAATACTAAAATTAGGAGTAATATCTGTGAAAACACCTGCTTACGCCCTACTGCCCTAGTCACTAGGCAAGGCGTGTTAGGCCTCGAGGGGAAATTACTGGCCAGAATCTCAGACATTTCCTGCAAGCTTGGGAAACCAAAAATAAAAACATAATCAGGGCTTTTGGTTTGGGGTTTGACAATGATATCTGTTGGGCTGTGTCGGCCTAATCGACACTCTCTGAGATGACTTTCCTGACTTTTTGTTTAACCGCGTTATTCTACTCAACTTTCTGAAGTGATTTCCAAATGTCACACCTCCGAGCCCCCTGCCACTTCTGCCTACATTGTTGTCTGCTGGGAGAGGGGGGCTGCCTCATGTCATAACATGCACTGGTGACAGCAGACAAAGTCTGACCCCTGGGCCTGCCAGACCTTAACTCACTGAGCCTTTCTCTTCTGTTAAATGGTATTGATAACGATAGCTGCCTCTAGGGTTGTTTTAGGGATTAAATGAGATAATCCACTTGTTTTTTTAAAAAGCACAGGATACACAGTAAGCATTCAATAAATGGTAACCACTGTTATCAACACCATCATCAAAAGTTTATCAAAGAGGGTCAGAAGGACCTGGGATGCAGCCCAGAAATTCTCTCTTTCAGGCCAAAGAATAATAATAACACTCATTAGAGTTCTGCTGTGTCATTCTTCTGGGTCCTCAAGTTCTGTTCTTTGCAGAGTTGGGAAGTGGGCAGACTGGAGCCTGGGAGTGGGGAGGGGGGCTGGGAAGGCAGAGGGAAAATGAGGACTGCTGATGGTAGGTTGGTGGTTCAGAGGCAACAGCGCCAGCAGGAAGGAAACGGGAATTATCTAGCGCTGAGGAGTCCTAGTGCCAGCTCTCTGCTGATAATTAACGAGGCTGCCGGGCCAAAAATGAGGCATGTTGTTAATATATAGACCTGTGGGAGCACAAGGGAAACGCAAGAAAAAGTTGTGCCAGAAAGGGAGTGAGGTCAAATCAGCTCCAAAGGGGGACCTCATTATCTGCAAGACTCTAACGTAAGGAAAAAGAAAACAAAAACAAAACAAACAAACAAGAAAACCAAAACCAACCAAACAAAACAGCACCACCAGGAAGAAGAAAAAGGATTAAAAAATGGATTTCAAACGCAGGACCAAGAGCTACAACATACTTAGTGGGCTTTTAACATTCTTGTCTGATTATTGTACTTTTTGTCTTTATTTTTTTCAAAGTTTGTTCAACTGGTTAAATTCACCTGGTAATGACAACTAAGATCCCAAAGGAATTTTAGCGTTCAGGATTTTGACATACTTTCCATAGGAGGCCCAAGAGAAAACTTTTAAGACTGGTTTTATTTTATTTTTTGAAGAGCTCTGGCTTGCTGAGCAAAAGCAATCTTGAGCCTACATAAATTTTTTGTGATTTCTGTGCCCGATGTTTCCATCATAAAAACTAAAACGATGATTGATTTTCTTCATGTTAAGCGTTCTCAATGGAGAATTCAGTTTTCTTTTTAAAGGGCCTTTTTGAATCACCCGGTGAGAGGGACCAAGGAGATGCTGCCTGGGGCTGACCGTGCGGTCCAGGCGGAGGCAGGAAACGGAGTACCGGTTGCCGACACGGTCCCCTGCGGCTGTGGCCGCGGACCAGCGGGAAGCAGAAGCCCAGCATCGGCATCGTTTGATGCAGTCGCTCTAGAAGGTTGCGAGCATCTCCCCAGTCACAAGCCCCAGCGCCCTGGCTAAGCGGCCGGACAGAGGTGGCTCTGCGCGTTGGCCCCGCACGGGGACGGAGTTGACACGCTGGTCACCTTTGGGGGCGGGGATGGCGAGGGGGCAATACAAAGAGGGGACTCTGGCCTCTGCCCGCCACCCCCACCTTTGTTAACCTACCCCTCCCTCACTGCTCGCCTTGCTCCTCTCCATCTTTCCTGGCTTTTTTAGGCCGGGCAGTGACCCTGAAAAAGCGCTTGGGAAGCGAGGCGCTGTTGGAGGCGGCAGGATGTGAAAAAGGTCTGTTTTATTTCGTTCATTTATTTTTCCTTTGCATTCTGCCGCTGCCTGGTGTTTGGAAAGAGCAAAAAACGTTTCAGACGGGCCTGTTAAGGCCGAGCGGATCCACCGAGCAGGGGCTGAGCCGCGGCGGGTCCACGAAGCCGCGCGTTCGTGGGTGGGCGTGCGTGGGCGTGGGGCGAATGTGCGCGCGGGCGTGCACGTGGAGCGCGGTGCATACGTGCGCGCGCGCATTGTTTCTGCTTCAAACAGGGTCCTCACTGGGCACCGAGGTCAAAGCTCTGTGCGTTTCGCGGGGGTCTTGATGTCTGCCTGCCCGCCCGCCCCCCAGCAGAGCAGAATGTGCCGGGGCTCTGTTCTGCCAGGCAGGCGATGAGGTTGCAGCTTTTAGTGAGAGCCAACACTTACTCTCCGTCAAGGCACCGATCTAAGCACTTTACTCGGATTCACTCAGGTCACCCTCAACAACCCAGAAAAGTAATGGATTATTACCTTCAATTTCCGGATGAAGTGAGGCACAGAGAGGTTAAGTCGTCCAGCTATAGACCTCAGTCCCTGTCTACATCGTTATTTCTTAAACGCGAGCGCTCCCAGACTCCTGTTTGAAAGGCGTTGGTTAAGGGACCCTTTCACTTCCCTCTATCTAAACACCATCATTTCAGTTCATCTGAAACCCGCAGGCAGCATGCAACAGCACCTAAAGCATCAAAGTCATTGACTCTGGCCTGGCAAATGGAATCTCTCAGACGGTACTTGATCAAGGGAAGGGCACGTGCATTTTAAACTGACTCCTACCATCTTTTAGTTTAATGTAACAATACGTATACTTTGATTCCCACACTTGATTCTTTGTTTCTGATTTATTATTTTCCTAACTGCAAGCGATGTGTTATACTAGGAAAATACAGGAGAACGCAAAGAAGAAACTAAAAATGCCCCATATTTTCAGCTCCCCTATTTACCATATGATGTTGAAAATCATTTTTCAACGTTTTCAGTCATTTTTTCCTAAGCATACATATAATAAAATTGATTTACGAAAAGAAAATTTTAAAGCTATCATAATGTACATTCTGGTTTTTATTTAACAATACATCACGAACATTTCTCCATATCAGCTATGGGGAAAAACAAGTCTGTTTTTAATGACTGCACAGTATTTCATCGTATGAATTGGCCAGAACTTAACTAAGCGCTTATTTTTGTCTTATTTTTGACATTTAGATTGCTCCCCAGCTTTCGCTATTATGAATGATGGGCCCCAGAATGCAGCAATCTTTGACACACCATGACGATCCCTTAGGACAAACAGAATTGCCAGGTCAAAGTACGTCACTTTTAAAGGGGCCAAATAGCCTCCAGAAAGGCGGGCTCAGTCCATACACCTCCAGGTAGAATGAATGTGCCCACTTTCTTTCCCAAGTCTGGGTGTCACTGCAAGAGAATCTTTATTTACAAACAAATTACATTCCTAAAGAAAAAAATACCTCGATAATGTCATTGGAATGTGCTGGGTTTCAAGAGGCTGCAAAGGACATGGTAAGACAGGAACATTTTGGAAAAAGAAACTAGGGAAGTTAATTCTCAAACCATTTTTTTTTTCTTTTTTTCTAAAGCAGGGAGACAGAGACTGTTTATAAAACGGGAGGAAAAAGGTATTAACTGTTTTCTTTTGCTGGGTCTTCGCTCCCTGGCAACTTACCCATTGGCAGGTCAGAAAACATTGGTGGTGCTGCCTTCTGCAGAGCTACTGTAGAAATATTCAAGGCAGCAAACCTAGGCAATTAGAGCTGTCTGTTAATTTGCTTCCCTTTTCCTTCTACCAGCTTCCCCTCCCCCTCCCACAGCAGCAAGTTGGAGTGACAAATATTTAAAGTCAGCCAGCCACGCATGAGCGGCGCAGCTGTGTGAATGAGTGATTTCTTGACGTTCTATGCAGCTTTGTGTGTGCGCGTGGAGACCTGTGGACCCTCAAACCCTCCACCGTCTGACTTACGAGATGCCATTGGTTTGGTATTTGAGGCCATAGTGGGGGTCTGGGCAGGTGACAGTTTATGACCAGGAAATGCAGAGACCTACAATCTGCAGACGTTTTTGGAATAGGCATGTTTGTCGCAAAGGCCTCTAGGTGGATTTCTGCAGTGACAAAGAGAAGACTTTTAGGGTGTGGTTTAAATTCCTTCCCTTGCAAAGCTTGCTCTAAAATCACTTTTGCCTGGTGGGCTACAGACCATGATGTCCTTAGTGAATCCAGGAGATCCTTTTGGACCTGACTGGCCTTTTTTCTCCCCACTCAGCATTGCAGCAAGAGTAACAGATTCCTGTTTAGGGAAGACACGTTCCCTTTTTATATGCAAACCTTGTTGCTAAAAATTCTCTTTTAGATGAATTATTAAACCCACTTTTTAAAATAAGGATGGTACAGATTTCCTCTTGAACTATTCTTTCCCTTTGATATGTGATACCCATGTCTGCTGGTGGAGAAAAGCAAAGAGAATATGAGAGGCTGAGTAGGGGTGAGAGGAAGGTAGAATGAGTAAATAAAGGTCAATTTAGAGCCTCAGAAATTCCCTGAATGCTTGGACCCCTTAGGGTGCATTTGGAATTCTTTAATCAGCACATAGAAATGCACAAAAACGTAATTATTTTCGTAAACCAGATTTCTCCTCACAGTCTAATGAAGTAGGAATAGTTAACATATCAAAATTCCTTTAAGAAGCAGTACTGTGTTTGTTTGGGAACAGGCATTGATCTGTGTTTGGGGCATTAAGGTAGGTGCTTTCAGGGGAGAGAGTAGGTTATTCTTTTTGATTCGAGGGGAGGGATTTTTGTGTTGCTTTTGAAGGAGCCTCCGCAGGAATGAGGCTAGAGGAGTTGAGTGGACCTACAGCCACAGAAAGTAGTGGCCCCTGGATGTTCTGAGATTGGGGACACCTGGGGTGCTCATCCGGTTGTTTAGGTTATAAACTTAATGGGAGGTGTAAACCATTCCCCCACCTGCCTTATGAAATCTTCGGTAACAGATACACTTTCTAAAGGCATAAAAGCTTTGCCTAATTCATATTCTTTTTACATTGTTTAGAAGAGCTTCGTTACAGAATTTATATCCCTTTTTGCAGTGCATGAATTTTTATAGTAATTAGGAAAAAGAAGCTAGCGATGAAGTTGATACATCTGAGGACAGTAAAGTCCCTGTTCCACACAGCCTGAAGCCCATGCCTTCCCCACCGCCCCCCAGCAGAAGCTGGGAGTTTTACCCTCTGGAGAAATTGATCCAGGCAGCTCCCAACTCAGAGATGCCAGGCACAGCTGGGGATGGAGGTGAGGCCACGGACAGAAATGAGATTAAGTGAAATTGTGAGGCTTTGCCCCCACTGCAGTCCTCCTTCCCAGGTAGGCCGCCAGAATGCTGACCGTCAGGCATACATCCACCAGCCAGAAACCAGAGAAAATGCAAAGCCCCAGGTGGCAAGCCCATCCCCACGTCACGAGCTTCCACGAGCCTTTGATTCCACCTTCCTAGTATAAAGGGACAGGCGAAGATCACAAGCAAAACTTTCAACTCGGAAAGCAAATATCAAAACAAACAAGAGGCGAAAAGGAACTGAGCAAACAGGGATAATGTTGTCCTACCCTTGAAGGGAGAGAAGGAATTGCATCTGTAAGATAAGAGTATTCAGAGGACAGTAGAGGTATTGAAAATGAAAACAAAACAAAACAAAGCCAAACAGGACAGAAATAAATACAATAAAAAGGGTGGGGCTACAGTCAAGGTAATCTCTCAAAAGTGTGATAAGAAACACCGGGGCAATATGAGAGGTCCAAAAGAAAATAAAAGGTATTCCATGGAGAACAAAGAGAATGGGGAAGAAACAAAATTATCTAAGGAAAAAATGTTTTAAAATATCCCAGAATTAAAAAAATACTATTTTCCAGACTGAACAGGCTCAGGTAGTGCCCAGCACAATGAATTGTTTTAAAGGGGAGGAGGACCCACCGAAGCACATTTTCATGGAATTTTAAATATTGCAGGGATAAACAGCAGATCTTAAAAGCTACTCTCAAGTCAAAACTACAATAAGGTATCACCTCACACCAGTCAGAATGGCCATCCTCAAAAAAATCTACAAACAATAAATGCAGGAGAGGGTTCTGGGGGAAAAGGGAACCCTCCTACACTGTTGGTGGGCATTGGTACAACCATTATGGAGAACAGTATGGAGGTTCCTTAAAAAACTAAATATAGAACTACCATATGATCCAACAATTCCACTCCTGGGCATATATCCAGAGAAAACCATAATTTGAAAAGATACATGCATCCCAATGTTCATTGCAGCACTATTTACAATAGCCAAGATACGGAAGCAACTTAAATGTCCATAAACAGGGGAATGGATAAAGAAGATATGGTACATATATACAATGGAATATTACTGGGCCATAGAACAAAACAAAATAACGTCATTTGCAGCAACATGGATGGGCTTAGAGATTATCATACTAAATGAAGTAAGGCAGACAGAGAAAGACAAACATCATATGATATCACTTATATGTGGAAGGTAAAAAACGATACAAATGAACTTATTTACAAAACAGAAATAGAGTCACAGATGTAGAAAACAAACTTATGGTTACCAAAGGGAAAATGTGGGGGGAGGGATAAATTAGGAGACTGGGATTAACATATACACACTATTATATATAAAATAGATAATTAATCAGGATTCAACACAAAATAGAGTCAAAGGGAATCCAAGGTTTGGTGAGTGAAGCTCTAGGATGACCACTGGGCAGCAGGGATGGGGACCCACCAATCCAGATTGGAGGAGGAAGAAGGACAGCTCCAGGAAGGGTATCTCCAAAATACAGACGGAACTGATGTGTTTGAATATAAAGTCAATGATTAACTCCAGGGAAAACAAAAAGTCATATATGAAAGGAAATATAATACTTCCCTGAGCAGCTTGACCAATGTTTACTTAGGAAAGATAATATATTCATTGAATATTGATTTAACAAAAACGTGATATGATTCCATGGGGAGAATGTAGGAGAGAAAGGAGACAAGGTGAAGGTATATGTGCTAAAACCCTCATCATAGCAGAAAGGCAGGAGATTATGTCTAAAATGGAAAAATCAACACAATAGTATAATTCCTTTTGCTCAGAAAAATGGAGGTAAATAAAAAACTATCTGATAAAGAGTTGGGACTTGGGGTGGGAGGCATGGGAAGAGGAAAGCTATTTTCCTTCCTGGGCTTAGAGTACTATTTGGCTTTTTAAAACGTGTATGTATTACTTTGGTAGAAATAGAATTAAATTTTAAAACGATGCAGAGCACAGCACCTGGCCCATGGTAAGTTCTGGCCAGTGTAGGGAAGCTATGCTTCCCATCCCTGTCTCTAGCCCCCTTGGCTTTTCTCAGCAAGCTCTGCGAAGTGAGTTTTAAAATTTGGCCATTTTGAATTTTTGTAACTTTATCTCTCACTCCTGCACTCAAGAGACCCTGCTGTATCATTCCTTTCTGTTGTTGTTTGTCTTAGCACAGGCTGCTGTAACCAATGAGCAGAGACTGGGTGGCTTAAACAACAAACATTTATTTCCCACAATTCTGGAGGCTAAGTCCAAGATCAAGGTGCTAGCAGATGTGGTTCTTGGTGAGGGCCTTTTCCCTCATCTGTACATGGCTACCATCTTCTTGTTATGTTCTCAGATGGCCGAGACATAAAAGGCTAGGTCTGTTCTCTTCTTATAAGGACACTAATCCCATCATGGGGGGCCCCCCTCATGACCTAATCACCTCCCAAATGTCTCACCTCCAAATACCATCACATTAAAGGCTGCAACATATAAATTTTTGGAGACACAAACATTCAGTCCGCAACATTGTTGTGGTTGGTTTGTTTTTGTTCTTTTGTGTGTTTTGCCTACAGAGAGAAGGTACTTTAAGCTGTGCTTCACTGGAGAAACTCACAGTGCACTGGAAACTTTGAGAATGTTTTTGATGCTGCTTTAGTTATTGAAATAAATGACTGGTGTTTAAAATAAGAAATCTACACTTTTTGTCTTATATATAACTAGGGATTTCTCTGTTAAGGATTTTTGTAAGTGAAAAATCAGAATATCTGTTGGAGTGCTGGAATGGATAGATTCAAGGTTCCCTGTTGAAATAAAGGGTTGGGACATTTTTGCATAACAACCCCTTGCCTTATGCCCTGTCTCTAGCCCCCTTGGCAGTACATTGAGGATGTTATGTGGGGTTGGGGGTTGTACTTGATAAGAGTGGATTATTTTATGGAAATCAGGTAAAGGGCTGATATCTTGCATCTGGTCTGCTGAGAGGTGTAGGAGACAATATCCTGGATTCCAGAGGCAGAGGGGTCTGGGTGAGGGGGCTTAAGTGCTGGGAATTTGCAGAGATCTGAGGAGGACATGGGGCTTGATCCCTCACTGTGAACTTGGGGGGTCTTCAGTCCTCTTACCTCCACAGGGCAGGGCCAGAGAAACTAGGCTGACATTGGGCTCATAGGAGTTTCTTGTGTTCCTCCATTACATTAGCACACCCTTCTGCAGAGGCTGTGTTTACCTCTGCTGAGGAGAGGAGGGATTGGCATTTGGGTGCAAGACAGGCTTGCTTCCAAAAAAGAAAGGAAGGAAAGGAAGGAGGGAGGAGGGAGGAAGAGGAAGGAAGGGAGGGAGGGAGGGAGGGAGGGAGGGAAGGAAGAAGGAAGGGATGGAGAGAGAAGGGAGGCATGGAGGGAGGGAGGAGGGAGGAGGGAGGGAAGGATGGGGGGAAGGATGGAGAGATGGAGGGAGGAAGGGAGGAAGGGAGGAGGGAGGAGGGAGGAGGGAGGAGGGAGGAGGGAGGAGGGAGGAGGGAGGAGGGAGGAGGGAGGGAGGACGCAAATGACCAAAGTGCATTTCTTCTCTTAAAGTCACTTTCCCTCCCTCCCTTCCTGTAACCAAGATGAAGTTATACGACACCCAACAGGGTACCCCCCTGCACATCTCAGTTCAGCTCCTCATCTGCTGTGACTTAAATAGCAAAAATAGAATTTTTTAAAAAAAGTTTTGTCATCAGTCTTGCTTGATCCTGAGCAGCACCACTCCAGCAGATATGACACAAATCCTCTCACAGGCCAGCTTGCTTTGTTCTGGAGGTAATTTGTGCAGAAAGCAGCCAACTCCCTGATGCTAGAGGGCAGGGAGATGGACCTGCCATCCTGCCACTGCGCCCGCCCGGGAGGGGCGTGCGGGTGTGAATGTGTGTGTGTGTATACGCACGTGTGTGTGACTGTGCAAGTGCCAGTTAGCATGTGTGTGTGGCCAGAAGGTGTGGTGGGTGGGACTGAGGCAGGAGGAAGGAGAAAAGATGCTTAAGAGGTTGAACCCAGCTATCTGGGCATATTCTATTTTTTAACAAAGAGTGAGATGTTCTGTCTTAACTATTCAGCTTCTTGGTATGAAAATCCCAGCAAGATTCCACCAAATTTCTTTCTTAAATCCTTGTCATTTGAAGGTGGACTTCAGAAAGACTTCCTGTCTGCACTGGGGGTGATTGCAGATCATTTCTTTTTCGAAATGAACAACTTGCCCTTTCTGCAGGGGAGAGAAGGCGATTCTCATCCAGAAAGCTGTCACAACAGGAGGCATGCAGCCTTTATTAGCTACACGATGATACGTTATATTTTATGCGAATAGCGGAGATAGTTTGAGAAGAAACATGCTCCTGCCTGGTGTGTGTTTGCCGTGTGTCTGGAGTTGCCGCCGTGTGACTACATGGGTCCTTATTTTAAGAACAGCCCTCAGACAATAAAGCGAGTGTCCGTGAGCTGAGCGATTCCACAAATGACTCAGTCCTTCTCAAAGGGGCCTTCACAGGCCACGGAGGTACCAGAGCTGATTTTAGGTGGGACATGGTGAACACATTTTTTTTTTTTTCTGGCCGCGCCCTGCAGCTTGGTGGGTGTTAGTTCCCCGACCAGGGATTGAACCCAGGCCCTTGGCAGTGAAAGCATGGAGTCCTGATCACTGGACTGCCAGAGAATTCCGGGAACACTTTTTTTAAAGGTACGTGTCTATTTTAATGTGATTAGAAAGGTTAAAGCCAGCATATCAAGTCCACAATGACACAGAGACATAAAATGCCCATAAAACAATCACTTAGATTTTTAAAACGTGAGTTTGTTTAGAAAAACACCACTTAAACAGTAATTCAGGAGTGTATCACCCAGAATTAGGTAGGAAAAAGAATTCTCCCTGGTCTCCATGGCAAAACTTGATGCAGGGGCGGCCACATACAGATTCCTGGGACAGGGTACAGGGAACCCTAAATAATGCTGAAGTCTCTGAGAGTAGCCCACGGGGTGGCTGTTACCACCTGAGGCCGGAAGGGTCGAGGGAGGGAACCGGGCCTCACTGAGAGATGGAGCTACCGAGGGGCAGAGCCAAGACACCCAGGTGAGGAGGGCAGGGAGGAAACACCCCAGCCTCTCTCCCTCCAAGGTCTCATCTCCTGCCAGCATCTTCCATGGGCCAAGCCACCTGGAGGCCAGTGGGCTAGGGGCCTGGGGGGAGTCCACAGGTCAGCCTCCCTGGCAGTACAGATCTGGGCAGAAACTGGATCTGGGTTGGGGCAGGGCTGGAGCAGAGAATAAGCAGCATAAAGCGGAATGTGGACGTGGCAGGAATTGCTAAGTTACGTGATGGTGGGAGTTTGGATTCTCACAACAGACCAGTGAAGTTGGTATAATTATCCTCACTTTTCAGGTGAGAAAGCCGTGCCTTAGAAAGGTTAAGAGCTTACCCAAGCTTACATTGCTGGTGAGTGAAAGAGCTGGGTCTCAGGTCAGATCTATCTGATCATAGAGCCTGGGCTCTCAAACATGACTTTGTACACACCATGCACGCACGCACGCACGCACACACGCGCGTGCACACACACACACACACACACACACACCATGCATACACACCCCACTTATACAACAACCAGCAAATGCTGATACTGGAACTGTGTCCGCAATGGATTTAGACAGTAAAGCACGTTATAAAAACATACTTGACATGCTGACATTTCATTCATCCCCACGATCTCTGTGGCCAGGAGCACACAGCCGGTCTCTCCTGTAGACTCGGCCATTGCACAGCATCCTGGTAGTTTACCCCAGGCCTCATTATTCCAGCCACAGAAACATAAACCCCGTTTATCCAAGTGCCGGAGTCTGGTTGGCTCTCCTCAGAGTTCATAGTCAAGGACAGGGCTCCTGGCCAAATTAAAGTGGGGCTTCGGAGAGTCCAACTGCACTTAAAAAATAATAATAATTGCATGTACTTTCTTTAATGAGCTCTCATTCCCACTTGGCAGCAGTAACACTAAATTCAGTCCATTCCAGCAAAGGCCAGTCTAATCCAATAAAAATGTTAGTCTAATCAAGGATTTCAATCACGATCCAGTTCAAAGTTCCCTCTCTGCAAGGTGCTGCCCCTCCTCCACCTGATGGGAATATTCCAGAGGTTTCCTACAGCCCACAGCCTAGCAAACAGGGGCAAGGTGAGCCAGAACCCAGTGGTGGCGAGGCTGCACGACATTCATGGCTGCTGTTCTCACGTCGGTTTGGTCCCGTCCAACTGCCATCCCTATGCACATTTGATGGCTCCAGGCTGTCTAGCTGCACCTTCCGCCTGAATGCTGAGCGTCTACAGAAGCATAGTGGTTGCTACTACTCCTTTCCCCAAGCAGGTGGTTTACCTCCCAGCCTCTGCCAGTGAGTCACTCTGTTCCTCTGGGCAGTCTTTTGAGGTGAGGGAAGTAGCCCACTATACTTTTGAAACTGACCTTTACAATTGCTATGGATGAGAATTGAAAAAAATCCCTACTTAGATTCACACAGCCCCTCTGAACAGAGAGCACGAGGTAAGGTGTAAGTGCTAGTGTGTTATTGGAAGGTACAATCCCAGGGCAGCAAGAGTGAGGGGCAAGGAAGGCACCAGGAAGGATGAGGAGAAAATACAAGGCGGTTCGTTGCTGAGCAGATCTTGCTTCAGGAAGAGACATGGCCGGACATTTGGCCATGTGGGATGTCTCTGAACAGACAATGTAGAAGCACCATGCCTAGAAATAGTCCATTATGGAGGAATGGAGAGGGGATTTGTCTTCTGGCTCTCCACAGTCTCTTGTCCCTCACTGGGTAAGGCTCTCCCCATAAGAGTTCATTTCCCTGTGCTTCTGGGTTGCATCACATGGCTCCTTCAGGAGCCACTGTGAAAACATGATCCATGCCCAACAGCATGGGTGGGGGGGGGTCGTCTGAGTCTGGAAGTCATGGGAGCAGCCAGAAACCTCAGGTGGCAGAACCAAGTTGCCCTCCCAGAGCCCATCATGGCAGAGGCCGGCATGGTGGTGGCCACTTAAGAGAATCTGAGATAGCACATGAGGTGTCTGACACAGTGAGGCTGTTTTTGTAAAAATATATTTTCAAAAGAAATCAGGCTGAACTGACATCTAAAATATTTCAGTATAAAAGATACATGATGGGTGACTGGGACAGGAGCTTCCCTTTAGAATGCCCAGAATCCTACCTGCTCCATTCCAGGCTGTGGAGGCACCTGTGCCTGCCCAAGAACCGTGGGAAACCTCTGCAGCACAGAGACCTAGAACTTCTTTCCTTAGTGTGAGTTGAAGCTGTGGTGTGTCAGTGGCTAGACACTTAGACTGTCCTGATACCCAGGAGGGAATGACAGCTATATTTAACTCAGAGTTTTTGTGCAGAGTAAGTGAAATAATCCAGGGTTTTCCACATTTGGGGCATTTGCATACCACCTTCACACTTTGCCCCCTTATCCGTGTACCATGTGCTTTATTACTTAGTTGATTTTTTAAGTTGACTCCATTCTAAACTTTAGTCTCATTCTAAGGAACAATATCTGTGAATTCTCCAGGTTGATATACTGGAGATTATATATATATATTTATATATTTATAAGAATGTATATTAGAATAATCATGTTAGTCTTAAATGGAGAAAATGATCATCGTGGACTACCTGACACCATCGTGCCTATGGAAAGTGGTACAGTGCCACACTCTGATGGACACCAAGCTAATCTGCACATCCAGGCAGTGTCTGGTGTTCAGTAAATGTTCTCTGGGTTGCTTCTATTCAACATAGTATTGAAATTCTTAGCCACCGCAATCAGACAAGAAAAAGAAATAAAAGGGAATCCAAATTGGAAGGGAAGAGGTAAAACTGTCACTATTTGCAGATGACATGTACCTTATAGAGAGAACCCTGAAGTCTCCGCACAAAAACTATTAGAACTAATAAATGAAGGTAGCAGGATACGAGATTAATATACAGAAATCTGTTATGTTTCTTTACACTAATAATGAAATAGAGAAAGTAAAAAAAAATCCTGTTTAAAATCACATCAAAATAAAAAATGCAAAACATAGAAATAAACTTAACCAAGGGGGTAAAGGACCTATATGCGGAAAACTAAGACATTGATGAAGGACACTGAAGAAGAGTCAAAGAAATGGAGAGATATCCTGTGCTCTTGGGTTGGAAGAATTAATATTGTTAAAATGACCCCACTACTGAAAGCAATTTACAGATTTAATGCAATCCCTAGCAAAATACTCATGACATTTTTCACAGAACTAGAGCACATAATCCTAAAATTTATATGGAATCACAAAAGGCCCAGAATTGCCAAAGCAATCCTGAGAAAAAAGAACAAAGCTGCAGGTATAACCCTTCCAGGCTTCAGACTATACTACAAAGCTACAGTAATCAAAACAGCATGGTATTGGCATAAAAACAGACGTATAGATCAATGGAACAGAATAGAATCCAGAAATAAACCCACACACCTATGCCCAATTAATCTATGACAAAGGAGGCAGGATTATACAATGGAGAAAAGACAGTCTCTTCAACAAGTGGTGTTGGGAAAGCTGAACATATATGTGTAAATCAATGAAATTAGAACATTCACTCACAACATATTAAAAAATAAACTCAAACTGGATTGAAGACCTAAATGTAAGACATGACACCGTAAAACTCCCAGAAGAGAACATAAGCAAAACGTTCTTTGACATAAATTGTAGCAATATTTTCTTAGATCAGTCTCCCAAGGCAAAAGAAATAAAAGCAAAAATAAACAAACAGGACCTAATCAAACTTACAAGCTTTTGCACAGCAAAGAAAATCATTGACGAAGTGAAAATACAACCCACGGAATGGGAGAAAATATTTGCAAACAATATATTTGATAAGGGGTTAATATCCAAACTATACAAACAGCTCACACAACTCAATATCAAAAAACCAAACAACCCAATCAAAAACAGGCAGAAGACCTAAAGAGACATTTCTCCAAAGAAGACATATAGATGGCCAACAGACACACAAAAAAGATGCTCCACATTGCCAATTATTAGAGGAATGCAAATCCAAACCACAATGAGGTGTCACCTCACACTGGTCAGAATGACCATCATCAAAAAGTCTACAAATAATCAGTGCTGGAGAGGGTGTGGAGACAAGGGAACCCTCCTGCACTGTTGGTGGGAATGTACATTGATAGAGCCACTATGGAGAACCGTATGGAGGTTCCTTAAAAAACTAAAAATAGAGCTACCATATGATCCAGCAGTCCCACTCCTGGGCATATATCTGGAAAAAAATGAAAACTCTAATTCGAAAAGATACATGTATACCAATATTCATAGCAGCACTGTTTACAGTAGCCAAGACATGGAAGCCACCCAACTGCTCTTCAACCGACATTGACTTGGGAAGCTGTGGTGTGTATAGACAAGGCACTATTCCTCAGCCATAAAAGGAATGAAATGGTGCCATTTGCCACAACGTGGACGGACCTAGAGAATATTATGCTGAGTGAAATAAATCAGACAGAGAAAGGCAAGTACTACATGACATCACTTATAGGTGGAATCTAAAAAATAACACAAATGAATCTAGGTACAAAACGGAAACAGACTCACAGACAAGAAAAAAAAACTTATGGTTATCAAATGGGCATAGAAGGTACAAATTAGGAGTATTGGATTAGCAGATACAGACCACTTTACATAAAATAGATAAGCAACAAGGATTTACTACATAGCACAGGGAATTATATTCAATAGCTTGTAATAACCTATAGAGGAACATAATCTGCAACCCCCCCAAAAAAGAACCCTGAATCACTATGCTATACACCTGAAACTAATGCAATATTGTAAACCAACTATACTTCAATGAAAATTAATTTTAAAAAATGCTCTCTGTTAGGCTCTTTCAATCCTGGCCAAGGATATGCCCTGTACTTCCTGAGTGTGGGCTGCTCATTTTGTCTCCAGCTCTTCCGTCTGCCTTTGCAGTCAGTGGAGCAATGGCTGTCTGCCCCTGACTCTGCAGTTGCTCATGGACACTGCTTTTCCATCCCCATGCAAACACCTCCTTCTTGAAGTTTCTATCATCAAGCTCCACCTTCCTTTCCCCTCCCAGTCGCTATCTTCCACCAACCTCCTGATCACTCCCTCTCTTTTCCCAAAAACTATGGCACCTGCCACTTGGTTTTCTTCTCCACTCCAGAATCATCTAGACACCTTATGGCTTCAGCTTTCATGCTGACGTGCATCCAATGTCTTGTCTCAAAGGTCCTTGACCTCTTCTAATAGCTCCGATAACACTATTCCTCCTCCTTCTTTGGCAAGCCACTACATCCTACATGATTACATCCTATGAAGCATGCCATCTCCTAGAACTGCACGGTCTCAGAAATCTTTCCATCTCACACTTCAATCTCTACCCCTCCAATGCTTTGTGCCCTTATTCCCAGTGTTTTGGTTCTTCAACTTCATTAGAACTCCATCTCCTTGATCCTCCCTTTTCTTACAGTTTCTCATCCATCTTCCCTACCCAGTCTAGGTCCCACAAGGCATTGTTTAGCAATTTGGAAGTTCCTGGCCGCTTTCTGTTTCTACCACACCCATCTCACCAACCCCCAACGTTGAAGCATCAACCTACCTGCAGGCCAGTCCTAGAGGTGGGAGTGGCATGTGGGCTGAGCACTGTTGAAGAATATATGTTCATCCTTTTCTCCGAAGTTTGTTGTGTTCTTATTTCCCCATTTTGGGGAATGTTTCTGTTTGGGTAAGGCTGCTGGAGAAGCAAAAAAAAAACCAAAAAGTTGTAAGTGTTCTGAAAACTATAAAGTGCTTTTTTCAAAAGTAAAGTATTCTTTTTCATGAAAGGCCTGACATTCCCCCATTGAAGGATTTACAATCCATCCATTGTGAGAGCAATTCCCCTGTACTCATGCAGGCCCTACACTTCTGTTTGGAATGCCCTTCCCCTTCTTACTCAACCTTCAAATTGCACTGCAATCATCTCTAATAGGAAACCTTGTCTGAAACCCTGGATTTGGTTAGGTGGCCCCCTCCCTCTGTGCCCCCAGAGTGGTTATCACAGGATCTTGTAATGAGCTGTTTGTGCCTGTCTCCCCCATTAGACTGGGATGCAGAGGTTTTTTGTTTTGTTTTTGAGGGGAAGGACCTTGCCTTATACTCATCTTCATTCCTCACAGTAGCCACTTGTTCACTTTACAAAATTGAAATGAACTAAAGCTAGAAGAAGAACTTCAAGCTCTTTTGGAGAGCAAAAAAGAAAATTAATTGCAATAAGATGATAATGAGCTGCAATAGACAATGTCTTGTCTGCTTAGCATTCTACCTTCAGAGGGGAGCATCTGTTTCCCACTGCCACCACGTGGAATGGAAGGTAGCAATCATAGGATCTCTGCTCCTTTGCCCCTGCTGATTGGCCTCAGCTGGGCCAATCAGAGCACTTCCTGGAAACTTTTGAACTGGAATCAGAATAAGGGATGCAGTTCCTCTTTGTTGGTGAAGGTGTAAGGCTGGCAACCATGTTCAGAGGAAGCCAGTGTGTGGTGAGAGAGAAGGTACCCAGGGAGAGAGGGAGTCGAAGGACAGAAATGAGTCCCTGGTTCTCATCACCGCTGGTGCCAGTCTGTGAGAGATATAGTCCTCTCATCAAATTCCTCTTGAGCCTAAGCTAGACTGAGTTGAGTGTCTGTCTTTTTTTTATTTTTTGCGGTACGCAGGCCTCTCACTGTTGTGGCCTCTCCCATTGCGGAGCACAGGCTCCAGACGCGCAGGCTCAGCGGCCACAGCTCACGGGCCCAGCCGCTCCGCGGCATGTGGGGTCTTCCCGGACCGGGGCACGAACCCGTGTCCCCTGCATCGGCAGGCGGACTCTCAACCCCTGCGCCACCAGGGAAGCCCGAGTGTCTGTCTTTTACAGTCAAAAGGAGCCTGACTAATTCACGTGCCCGTCCTTTGCTTCTGAGTTTTACTTTTCTTAGGACAGCGTAGCCAACTTAAAAGAAAAGATGGTCAGAAGAAATGGATTGGTGCTTGGTTTGATCATTTTGATGACCCTCATTTTATTCCGTTTATTTCGTTAAGGTATAATTTACACAGAGTAAAAATCTCCCTTTTCGGTGTATCGTTCTGCAAGTCTTGAGAGAAGTATAGGGTCGTGGAATCTCTACCACAATCCGAATACAGAACAGTTTTCATCATCCCCCGGAATTTCTCTGTTCTCCTTTGTGGTTTAATCCCCACCCTATTCCCAGCTACTGGGATCCACTAATCTGTTTTCTATCCCTATAGTTTTGCCTTTGCAGGAATGTCATGGAAATGGAATCCTACAGCATGTAGGAATTAGCATAATGCACGTGACATTCATCCGAGTGAACAAGTGCTTCAGGGGTTCAGTCCTTTGTATTGCTGTTCAGTATCCTGTTGTACAAAGTACTACACTTTGTTTATCCATTCCCCAGTTGTAGGACATTTGAAGTTTTTCCAGACTCGTTTTCTAATCTCTTTCCACCTTCAGCTTCAGGATTTCCTGTGCACCTGCAGCTGAGAGAAGATGTCTCTTCTAGCAATAAGACACTGTCACTTGTCACTTGACACTGGTTGTCCTCGTCATAGAACGTGGGAGGAAGAAGGGTGTTGTTCTGATTGGACCTCAGCCTTGGGCAGGCACGGTGCCCTGTGCCTCAGGAGTGAGGTCTTCCAGGGGACTCTACAGTGCCCCAGCTGTAGGAGACCTTTCACAGTCTGGGTCCAGGATGTAACTCTGGCTCTTCCTCCAGGGTGGAGATTGTTTTTTCTTTCCTGTTCTCTTCCTCCAGCTGCCCTGGGTTCTCGAAAGCAGTAGAGTTTGCTGCCCTTTCCACAGCTGCTTAATGCTGTTCCATGGGGAAGGACTGCTGACTCTTCCTGCAGCAGCTGCTGTTCCCCTGCCCAAGAGCTGCACCGTGGGGACGCTTTCTCAGGACCCTTGCTCTGCCCCTGATCTTTCTTATGAGCACCTGCTAGGTCAGCAGAGAGGAGCCTGTGAGGTGGGGGGGACGAGTCCCTGTGTCTGTGGCTCCCAGGGAGGGGATTCCCAAGTTCTCACGATACCCACACTTAGCCCGTGGCAGTCACCGCAGGGTTGAGGCGGATTTTTCCTACTCGCCAGTGTGACGTCTGGTGACGTCTGTTCTAGGCAAGCAAGTGCTCCAATCCCGTCTTTCCTTGGAGGTGCCTGTCTTTAGATTTTGAGTTAATCATCTACCCAGTGTCCTCAGTTTTCTTATGGGTTCAAGGGAAATTGTGAATTTGTACAATGTTTAGTTTTTTCTTGTTGTAAGGGTGGGAGTAATGTTTTCCCAGCTTTCCACATCCTAAGCGGAAGCCAGAAGTCCGTCCTCACTTTTTTCTTTTTTTAATTGAAGTATAGTTGATTTACAAAGTTTCAGGTGTACAGCAAAGTGATTCAGTTATATATATATATATCTATATTCTTTTTCAGATTCTTTTCCCTTATAGATTATTATAAGGTATTGAATACAGTTCCCTGTGCCATACAGTAGGTCCCTGTTGTTTATCATGCTCACTTTTAAACAGAAGATGAGAAAATAGAAGCCCCATGCAGGGTGGAACAGCTATGACTACAAGTGGAGAAGGGGGCCAGCACCCAGTTACATTTATGCTGACCCACAGGTATTTGGGAGGGGAAAAAAAAAAACTTGAGTTGGCTTCTAGTGTTTTAAAAATCTGAAATTTTCTCATAAAAAATTTGAATTTGGGATTTCTCTTGAAAAAAGCTGCCCACCAAGATAATCACCAGGTTGCTTCCTGGATACTGGGCATCGTTCTCTAGTTCCCCACCACCCCCTGCCCACATGCGACCCTCATCCTATTTCAAGCATCTTCTTAACCTGCCTGACCCTGTGGGCAGGGATGGGGCTGAGCCCGGATGCACTGGTAGAGTTGTCTCAGTGGTGAAAAACGTCAAAGTTCTTCTGTGCCATTGCGCAAATAGCTAGTGCCCTGAGGCCCCGGAGAACCCTGCCACACCAGCCATGCTGGCATCTCCCTTAAGACCCTTCATTCCAAAGGATAAAGCTAGCAAACCCCACAGCCCTGTGGCAGAGCCAGGAGCAGTGTCCATCTTGACCGAACGATGCCTGCCCTGTTCTGGTGTTAGATGCCCACAGGCAGGGCGACACAAAAAGCATTGAAGTTTGCAACTCCTATCTTAAAAGGATACAACTCCCTGTCCATAAGAAGGTGGAGGGGGGCAGGGGGATGCTGTTTAAAGTGTCAAAGAACAAGGCTTTGGAGGGTCTGGTTGGAGCAGTCAACGCAAACAACAGAATGTGCCTTGGGATACTAGTTTTGGGAGCGTAGGGAAGAGACCAAGAACAAACAGGATGTGCTTAAGCAACAGGAAAATCAGGAAGCAGGGCTGATACACTTTGGTGATAAAGTGGAAAATGGCTCTGCCTGAGGGTAGCCCGTTATCAGGGATTTCTAACCTCTCTCTACCTTAACAAGACATAATTACAATAAGGTAATTAACTGTTTTGTAATTAAATACCAAAATAATTAAATTTGAAATTAAACATAACATCAAGTTGTTCAGATGGGATTAACTTGTGTCTTAATCTGATAAATCATTTTCATTATTGTGAGGATTAAGGATTTGAGAAAGAAATTGTAAAAGGAATAGTTCCGATGTTCCACAGAGAAAGACTGCCTGGGCTTTTGATTCTGCATCTACAGAATTCTCTCAAAGGTCAAGTGCTGGATGTACTTTTAAGGCATGAGTTGGAAGACTGAGAGAAAGCATTCTTGAAAAGACTCTTCTGCTGATATCTGAACCTGAACTATTTTGTACTTGGATTTTGAAAATAGCCAGTTTCCTCCTAAGGTCCTACGAATTTTTGACCAAAAAAAAAAAAATTTTTTTTAAACTGAGGCCCAACAGCCAGCTAAATTAATAGCCACCCATCAAATAACAAACATCTGATGTCTCCTTTGTGCAAAGTACTACGCAAGAAAACATCAGAGCGTATGCAAAGAGACATAAAACACCGTCTCTTCTCTCACATGCAGGACTCTCTTTCTTTGCTATGGAGAAAAAGAATGTCTGCATGGAGAAGATAAAGTGCTAATCACAAATTCAATAATAGTAGAAGGTACCTGTGATAGTTCATCTGGGGTCAATTTGGCTAGGCCCCAGGACCCAGATATTTGGTCAAATATTATTCTAGATGTAGATGAGATTACCATTTAAATCAGCAGTAAAGTAGATTACTTTCCAGAATGTGGGTGGGCCTCACCCAATCAGTTGAAGGCCTTAACGGAAAAAGACTGAGGTCCCTGGGAGAAAAAGGAATTCTGACAGCAGACCGCCTTTGGACTTGAACTCTTCCATGGGCCTTCAGTCTGCAGCCTCCACTGCAGATTTTGAACTTGCCAAGCCTTCACAATGGTGTGAGCCAGTCCCTTAAAATAAAATCTCTCCCTCTCCCTCCCCCGCTCCATATATATGCATCCTGTTGGTTCTGTTGCCCTGCAGAATCCTGACTAATACAGCACCAAAGTCAGAGGTGTCTCAGGGAAGTTCACTCTCTCTTTGGCAGACTCTATTATTACAGCAGCAAAGCACTGCTGGATGGCTGAACCCACAGTGTCCTAATAAAACTGTACTTAGTAAAACAGGCAGGCAGCCTGTGGGCCATGCTTTGCTGATTTGATTTTCTTTCAATATTGTCTGAGAAGATTACTTCCTTTGCTTACGCTGTGTTCTACCTTTTTGGTATCCCATAAATTTGGCACTTAAGGTGAATGCCTTGCTTGCCTCATCCTAGTTTTGGCTGGGCTCTCAGCAAAATGACCTGAATGATACCTGTGAGGAGGGTTCAACTAGCAAGGCCGGAATGTGGCATGGAAACGCTGGCAAGGTGGCCCTGCTGTCCTGTACAACCTTGAATGGCCTTGGAGTAGGCTATGACCTAAGCCAGGCCAAGCAAAACCTGTCCCCAGGGAATTCCCTGGTGGTCCAGTGTTAGGACTCCGTGCTTTCACTGCTGAGGGCGCAGGTTCAGTCCCCGGTCGGGGAACCAAGATCCTGCAAGCCACACGGCGCAGCCAAAACAAAACCTGTCCTTAGGATTTTGTAAACTAGCAGTGAAACCAAAGGCCTGTCCCTCCTTGGGGGTGGAATTGTACGTTGGAGATGGGGGAGCTCTTTCCTGCCAGGCGCAGGGAGCTCGTTCTGGGAGGACAGAGCCAGAGGGAAGCAGGAATGGGCGTCAGAATGTGAGTTCCTGGTGGTTTTCGAATCCCCAGTCCACATCTTCCCATGTGACCCACCTGTACCCCAGCGTCACTCCTGCAGTTGTATGATCCATCAAACAAACCCCACTTTGGCCTGCAGCTAGTTTCAGGGGTGCGTTAGTTCGCTAGGGCTTCTAGCCTCTGGAATTTTGAGAAGGTACATTTCTGTTGTTTAAGCCACCCAGTCTGAGATCAAGGTATCAACAGGGTTGGTTTCTTCTGAGGCTTTTCTCCTGGTTGTGTCTTCTCATGAGCTTCCTGCTGTGCTTGTCTGTGTCCTAATGTCTTCTTATAAGGACGTCAGTCATATTGGATGAGAGCCCACTCCAAGGACCTCATTTAACCTTAACGACCTCTACAAAGCCCCTGTCTCCAAATACCTTACTTCTGAGATACCAGGAGTTAGAAGTTCAACCTAGGAATAGCGGGGTGGGGTAAGGAGGGGAGCGGGCCATGATGCAGCCCCCAACAAAGGGTTTGAGTTTCTGTCACCTGCAACCGAAAGATTCCTGACTAACATGCATGTATATTCATGGAAAATAAAACCTGGGAGAATATTTACCAAAATGTTAGCAGAGACTATTTCTACATGGTGGATTAAGACTGATTTTTATATCTGCTTACCTATATTTTCTGTTTTTCTTCTGCAATGAACATGCATTCTTATTGTAAAGAAACAACGTTTTAAAATATCCCAGAGCCTTGCGAGGGCAGTGGGAGTGAAGGCATGGGTGTTGATTACCCTGGATAAATTCCGCAGCCCCGCCCCAGGCAGAGGGGGAGGGGGAGGAGTCACAGAGATGTGCCTGGAAGAATTCGGAAATAATAAGACATCCCTCTGCCAGTTAAACCATAAAGCCGGCAAAATGGATCCACGCAGAGAAAAATGCCAAGTCACCTTAAAGAGGCAGGAGGGCTCCAGCCCGGACTTGATTTGATTGGAGGAATGCAAAAGCTAGAGGAAGAGTCACGGGGTGTGTGTGTGTGTGCGTGCGTGCGTGCATGCGTGTGTGTGTGTGTGTGTGTGTGTGTGTGTGTGTGTTTGTCGGGGTGGGAAGAGCGGCGGAGCTGGGGAAGAGGGGACCACGGAGGCAGGCGAGGATGGGAAGGGATGCTCTTGCTAAAACCAAGCTGCCATTTGAGCCAGACTTCCTGGGAAAAAGTCCCTCTTAGCCTCTTGGACTGTGCTGTATTTTTGTTAAAAAAAAAAAAGAAAGAAAGAGAGAAGGAAAGAAAGAAAGAAAGGGAAAAAGAAAACTTAGGGGAGCTTTTTTTTTTTTTTTTTTTTTTGATTTATGATTGAGAAAAGTGAAGGCCCTGGGCCTGGACCAGGAGGAAAGGGGTTAAGACAGTGCAGAAGGGTATGATGAGGTCACAGGCCCTGAGACGTGCCTGCTGTGGAGGCCCAGTGTGGGTGGGAAGTGGCGAGTGTGCCCTGGATGCGGTGTGGGTGAGGGCCTCACAGGGGAGAGACTCAGCAGCGCTGAGGGATAGAATCCTGGGGAGACCGAGGGCCAGTGAAAGCCCCTGAGCATCAGGAAGGCTGGCAGCTTCCAGAGCCCGGGATCTCCAGGCCCGCAGTGAAACTTGTTTCCCGTGCTGTGCTCTGTCATAATCCCCTCTCGGCAGCCCCAGACCTCGAGTAAAATTCCATGACACACAGGAGCATCCTGTTGGTGGCACTTGGGGGAATGAAGGCAGAGGGCTGGCCACTGCATCGGGGAGGGGGCGGGGAGAGGAGGCAGTAGCCTGGCCCAGGGGTTGGGGCTGGAGTGGGGCGATAGGCTTCAAGGAGCACTCTCTTAGGAGTGGATTGAGACGAACGCCCTTTCGTTAAAAAGAAGGAGAAAAAATTGCGAGGCTAGCCCTGAGGAAGACGCAGGCGATAACCACTGCCGCTCACTGTTTTCCGAGTGACAGTCCCCTCAGGTCGAGCAGCGATCGCATGGCTCTGTAAGGAAGCGACCTGGGGCTCTGGTTTTGAAATCACCTCCACAAAGAGTGGGATGACAGTCATTTCAGCCAGATCTTAGGAGGCTCAGAGAGGCCAGGTAGTTTGCCCAAGGTTACACAGCTGGTACAGGAAAGAGTCAGGATTTGAACCCTGCTCCTTCGGACTCCCAAATGCAGACTGCATCTCACTACCCCACACTGCTGCTGGCAATGCCAGGAGAGTTAGTTTCCAACCCCATCAGGGCAAGGTGGGATCCTGACCCACGAACACCCCCCATCGTTTTCTTATCACCACTGAAGCGCCGGGCCATCACGAAACGCAGTCAACACTCCGGCCGAGTGCATCCTCGGCCTGCAATCTGTTTTTATGGCAGGCTTTCCTCCCTGGGGAATATAGGCTGATCCCTGGACATGAAAACCGGGAGTGCCTGCTGGTTCTGTTTCTCCCTGGAAACGTGGCAATGTATTGGGGGTTTGCTTCACATGAGCCAGTCCCCAGCAGCCGGTCACCTTTGGGTGTTGTAGCAGCTGCTGTTTATGCTCTCCCGAAACCTCTCGGGTCCCCTTACCACGCCTGTGTGCAGTGGGACCCCTCCTGCTTTCTCTCCAAGAGCCAGCACCCGAGGATGGATCGCAGGTTGCTGAAACCCACTTTGCCTGTGTGTGTGGACAACTGGAAGCGCCTGGGAATTTGCATCCTCTTGGGGCCGCCCTTGACCAATGACTGATAAATCCTCCCCGTTCCTTTGACCCTGATGGAGAGCCTCTGAAGTATGACATGCCCTGTCCCCAGTGGGACTAAGCCAAACTTACCGCCCAGGCTTAGTGTCACACCCTTGCTTCTTGATCCCACTTCCCCACCCCCCTACCAGTTTCTCTAGGAAACATTTGCTAATAAATCATTCCCTAATAAATTGCTTCCATATGAACCCTCATCTCAGGGTCTGCTTTGGGGGAACCCAAACTAAGACAGATATGTCAACAAATCGAAGCGCTGAGCCTCCAAAGCTGAGGGCCAGCAGATTGCTGCCACCCGGATGAGTTTGGCTTGCAATGGTGTTTTGTTCCGAGTGCCTCCCCCATCCCTCCTGGTTCCCCCTCAAAGCAAACACTGTTTCCACGTGGGAATAAAATTCTCGACCTTGGCTAATGGAGTGCTTATCAACTGCATTGAACAGTCACAAAGAAAAGCAATGAGTGTGGCTACAGCACAGCAAGTGCTTCAAGAGACAGGGCATTTCATGCAAGCCTTCCAAGAACCTGTGAGTTAGGAGCTATCACTACCCCTTTTAACTGATGAAGATTCTGAATCACCAGGGCTCCTTTACTCAGTCACATATCTAGGAAGCAAAGAGAGGGAATTTGTACTCAGGCAGTCTGGCTCCAAAAGCTATGCCCCAACCACTGTGCGATGGAGAGATCCACAAACCTACACCTACACTCCTGCCACCCAACTGAGGGCATCTCATGACTGGTGGGACTTCTGATCTGCTAGTCTGGTCTTGCTAAGTCTCCCTATTATTTGTTTCTTCCCTTTCAACAGCTTAGGACTTGATTTGGGAAGGCACAGGAATAAATAATGATGTAGAACCATGCATTTTGGGAGGGATTTATATCTTTCTTTAAAAGAAAAGATTAAGCAAATGCATATATTTAAATTCTCAAATTGCAGCGTGGTAGTTCCCGGGAACCAGCACTTCTGCAAGCCAGCTGAGGTCGTTCCAGAAATTGGACCTCTGTGTGTACAGGGCTGTGGGTGAGCCAGAGCGAGCGACCAGGAGAGGAAGTCAGCCCTCCCCCTCCCCCCACCTAGTGCCATCCCTCCTCCAACAAGCTGTCAACTCTGCAGTGGAGGACAGTGCCAGCCTGCAGGCTTTCTGTTCCCAGAGCTCAGTGGATGACTCAGTTACTGAGCAATTTCCTTTTTTTCATGAGCCTACCATGCAGAGATTTTCAAATTATTTCCCTGAAATGTTCCTCCCCTCTCCTTGCTGCATGCCTTGCCCCCAGAAGGCACAATTTTCAACAGATTCTTCCTAACAACATCCCAGCCAGCATCTATTAGGTTCTTACTAGAGGCCAGGCACCCAGCTCAGCATTTTACATCTGCCTTCCCAGCTCACCCTCACAACCACACTGGAGGGTCTGCATATTAGTGCTTCCATTTTCTGGATGAGAAAACTGAAGCCCAGAAAGGTTGCCCAAGGTCATTTGCCAAGACATAACAGAGCTGGAACACAAACCCATATCGGTTTATGTCTTTAACCACCATGCTATACTGTCACCTTACTCTGAAAAGATGCACATTATTCGAGGTAGGTTGTGTTATTTGTCCTGAAATTCTTCCTTCCTTCCCTTGACATGACTTTTCCACGGGCAGATTTTCTACGCTCGACTTTGGACTTGGCCATGTGACTTGCTTTGGCTGATGGGATGAGGATAGAAGTGAAAGTGTGCCATTCTGAGCTGAGGCTGCAGGTGACGTGGCACATTTCTGCCAGTCCTCTTGCAGCTTCTACACTCTGCCACCAAGAAGGCATGTTCATTAAGCCATTGACTCTCAGCTTGAACCTCAGTATAAAGACCTGTGGGGGGCCCCAACCCCAACCTGATGCATAGAGTTCAACCTGATTCACCCATACGTCACTGAACCCAGCCAAGATCAGCCAAACCACAGCCAACCAGCACACTGTGGGCCCAAAATCAGCACTGTAGTTGTAAGCCACTGAGCTGTTGGGGCTGTTTGTTATGGACCATTATCATAGCAAAAACTTCTCACTGTTGCATGGGATAGCACTCTAGTCTAGCCAGCACTGCCTGGGCCGGCTCTCAGCATTGTAATGGAAGAGTGCAGGGTCATGGTCTTAGGGAAGAAATGAGCCTGCGACATCATCTGACCCTACCCTTCCTCTGCAGCCTTCATCCTTCCCTGTCTCCTAAGGCAGCCCACTTCCTCTCTGAACATGCTCAAAAGTCTTCCCTAGATTGAACCCTGAAGACCCAGGCTCAGCTAACATTAACAGTTCCTTTTCTCTCTTTCTATGATCAGCACCCTAGTGCCCCACGACCTCCGTCACTCTCTGAAAGGACACCTCTGGTTATCAACATCCCTCTTAAATAATGGTCAGGGCCATTTACCTGCTTGTTCTCCAATCCCTGCCCTGCCCATTCTTCTCTGTACTGTAGGGGGATGAGTCCTACAAATAAGTGTCCCAGGAGCTCTCACTCATGAGCTTCCAGTGGGATGTAGCTAATGGGAGGGGAGACTCTGGTGAGAGATGGGAGGGGAGAGGAAGGGAAAAGTCAGGGTACTGCTCCCCTCCCCTGCTTTGGGTGGTATGCCAGGCAATGGCTCTATTTCCTTTATGGTTCCAGCCCTGCCCCACCATGGGCCCTCCTGCTGTGGTCCCCAGTCCCATCAGGAAACCCCTAGAGCCTGGTCTGGAGACACCCTCTCATCCCTCAACCCCTCTGTCCCAAGGGGTGGTGGTGCCTTCCAGCTGCAACTAAACCCTGGATTGCCTCACCCTCTCCTGTGTCCTTCGCAGCCCTTCTGGCCTTTGTGACTAGCTCCTCCCCTCATCCATCTCCTCATTTCAATTATATGACCCAGGTTCTGTTTTGCCAACAGACTCTGCCTAATACAGCCTCCTGACTTCTTAAGGCCTCATCCTACATTGTACACAGCCTGTCCACACCTCACACAAATAGACTTCACATGTGCCAATCCCACCCAAGTTGAGTGGCAGTTGACTTGCCAACGATATGTGAAATTTTGTAGCTGTTTAATTTCAAATAAAGTTTGTTTTTTTTGCCTTGTGTAGCCAACAGTTTTTTGTTTTTGTTTTTTCCCAGCCCTTGGGGAAGCTCCTGGGCCTGTGGAGAAAATGGCTCTGAGGGTGGTGACTGAAGGGAACAAAGTGTCCCAAAGGGCAACCGTAAAGGACTGTGCTCAGGACAGTTGCTCCCTCAGCGAAAAGCCAAGGGGAGAAGGAGCCCCAGGACAAAGGTTCTCATCACTGCAACCATTTTGCCCAGTGATCCTCCCCTTTCCCATCCAACAGGATGGAGTCTTTATCCTTCAAGAGGCCTGGAGTTCAGAAGGACTCTGTGTCTATGAGATGAATTTTCTCCATGGGCTGACAGGCAAGAGGATCTTAAATGTGTCAGTGGAATTCAGATTTCCCAAGTTGCCCAACCACTAAAATAAAGTTAAAAGCAAAACTCTGTTGGAAGGCTGCCAAGACCTTAATGCAGGATGCTGCATGGCAGCGAGAAGACAAATTGGGACTCTGAGAGCCCCTCTGCAAATGGATTTGGCTGTCCTGAGCTGGGCCCTTACAGCATGGGTGAGACTCAGCCCTGCTGCTCAGCTGTGTGCCACCCTTGTCAGAGGGATGGCGCACCCAGGAGAAGAACTCTGCTGATGTCTGAGGGCAGCACCCAGATGCTGAGCACTGTTTTCTCATGAGGCCCATGGGCACTTCAAATGCCATCGTGGTCCCTAGAAAACAAACTCATGGTTCCCAAAGGGGAAAGGGGGAGAGGGAGGGATAAATTAGGAGTTTGGGATTAGCAGATAACACTACTGTATATAAAATTGATAAACAACAAGGACCTACTGTATAGGGAGCATATTCAATATCTTGTAGTAAACTATAATGGAAAAGAATATGAAAAAGAAATATACATATATATGTATACGTGCGTGTGTATAACTGAATCATTTTGCTGTACACCAGGAATGAACACAACATTCTAAATCAACTATACTTCAATGAAGAATAAAATAAAAGACTCCGTCTTGGTCTTGTGACCAGCTCTGGAGTGGCTGGGCCCCATGGTCTCCCTCGTGAGGCCAGGTGAGGAGCCAGGTCTTGGCAGGCACGTGGGGAAGTGGCCAGTACAGTGGACACAGCAGGCCTTGGTGTGGAATGCCACTAGTCTGACTGGTCGCCCACCCACCCCTCCTCTGGCCTTTGACTGGTGATTCGGGGGAACTTGGTGCTGTGACACCCACATCACCCTCCCACCCCCTACTGTGGGCAACAATGAGAATGGGGATGAAAGCCTCTTGGTTGGAGATAGACCCACTGGGGATCGGTCTGAAGGGAGAATGAAGATAATACAGGGCATCATGTGAGGAAGAAGGAAGAAATAATGCGGGCCTGGCTCCCGGGGGAAGTGGATCCAGCCATTAGCCACCCGAAGGACACTGAGCAAGGAGGCTTTAGTGAGCAGCTATCAAGTGTCTACCATGGTAATCAGCATCCCTCGGGGCTGCTGACTTCCCTGAATTTTCCAGAACACTTGGTATTGACCCAAGAACAGCCTGGTCAATCAGAATGTCATTGTATCACGTGCTTTTGTTTATACACTAGGGAGCGGCTGCCCGGGGGGTAGAGCCGGGTAAAGAGGCAGAGGTTACCAGCACCAGGAAGGCAGGCTATCAGAGGAGCCAGAGGTGGAACAGAATGGGCAAAATTGTATTAACAGGATTTTCTCAGAGCGAAGCCCCTGAGCGGCAATGTGTTTGGAAGGAATCCTTTGAGAAGCTGCTTGGGAGGAAAGTACGCTCCTCAGGGCCATGGTGCAGTGCCCTGGTGGCTGACACAGGTGCTCACTCAGTAAGCATTTGTTGAGGAAATGCTTGAGAAACACTAGAAGGGTCCCTAGACTACCTCCCAAGTCAGGTGGGTCTCCTTAAATAAAGGGCCCTGGTTTAGCTGAGTGGAAGGTGCAAGCCGGGTTCCTGCTAAGGAGCTTCTTCCCCACCACAGAGCTCAGCCCCTAAACCAATGTTGAACAAATATTTACAGAATATCCTATTTATGGAGACCCCCCTCTTTGCCATCCCAGCTCACTTAGGTTAGGCATGGTCAGAAGACGGGGTTCAGGGATGAGAAGACTGAACTCTGCCTCATGCCAGCTGTGTGACTTTGGGCAAATCACTTAACCTCTCTGGGCTTTAATTTCCTTCTCTATAAAATGAGGAGCTAAGACTTGGGCTGAAAGGCCTTGCTGAGACCAGGCAAGCAGCTCTTGCTGGAGACAATGCTTTGGGATCCCAAAGAGGTTGTCAGGGAGGAGGGGAGGGCAGGGGGCGCAAATGAAAAGGATAATAACTAACATTCGTGGGGCATTTCCCACGGTCAGCACCACAGGAGCACTGGACACCTACTAACCTGCTTGCTTCTCACAAGGACACCCATATTAATCAAACACGTCTTGCATCCCAGAGTTTTTGATAACCCCTGCACTGTGGGTGTGAGGCTAGCATCAGAGCCCCACTTCACAGGTGGGAAAATTGCATTCACCTAAGGCCAGAGGGGGCAGAGGGCATGCAACTGAGGCGGGACCTGGTTCTCCCTAGGAGATCTGACTGTGTTCCTGTGTACCTGACCACAGGGCCTGCGGGCTGGCTGCTTCCTTCCTGGGAGTTGACACCCCTCAGATCCTCCCTCTGCTGGGAAAGTCTTCCAGAAGCAGAAGAGCTTCACGCTCACAGAGCACACCTAACTCCTGTTTACCACTTCATCGTAGCCAAATAGAGTAAGTGCAGTATTGATTAAATGCACTTTTTTTGGGAATACATATTCACCCTGATGTTTTATCATTAATGCATTAAGAAGCTGAACAAGCAACAAGACCAAATGGACTTCAAAACGCAGCAGAATTTCCATCCAGTGTGGTCTGACTTACAGCCATTACCTCCTGGCAAAGGACAGCTCCCGCACCAGCCCACACCTTGGCTGAAACTTGAGAGCTCTTTGTTCTTAACCTTATTTATCCTCTCAGAGAGTGGATGGACGTCAGGCTCTGTGCCATGGGGCGGGCCCTGCTTGGTGATGGGGGACACATGTAAATTAGGGAGGCAGGCAAAGAAGGAATAAGATTTTCACTGCATGCTTATGGAGTGACTGTTGATCCCGACCTGGTTATTGGGGTGAGGGGGTAGGGGATGTGGAGAGCTCGCCTCCCTCATGCCCTCACCTGCAGAAAACTCCAGAGGGAGGGGTGGACTCAAGGGTCACGTGACTCTGCCCCACCCCACCCCCCATCAGTCCATCCCAAGTGACGGGCGACTGGTGCAGTGCCTCGTGTATCCCCATGGCTGGGTTGGGGCTTTGGCTTTGTCACTAGCTGACTGCGGAAAAACTGGCCAGTTTTTTTTTTTTTTTTCCCCTGTCTGGGGGCCTCAGTTATTCATTTGCAAAAAAAAAAAAAAAAAAAACAGAAAGGAAAAAAAGCCAAAACTGGACAGTTTCTTAGAGCCTTGAAGATTCGGCAGCTTATGACCCTCCCCCCTCTCTCCCTTCCTTCTTCACTCCCTCCCTCTTTCTCATTCTCCTCCCCCTCCTTCTTTCTGAAACAATTTCATTCTTGCAAAGTCTTGTCAAAAACTCTCTAGATGAACTGACAAGGACAAAAAATACCTTAAAAAGAAACCCACCCAACAACAAAAGTCTCTTTAAAAAGCGCTTCTGCAGAGCTCAGATGTCAACAATGAAAGCTTAGGAACGGCATCATTAAGAGAGCTGGCGTTTGCAAAATTTAACCTAAGACACTGCAGACAGCAGGGAGGGGCTTTGAGTCAGGATGGGGGTGGGTTAGAAACTCTGCCCACAGAACTGGCCACCCCGGAATGAGAATTCTCTCCCTCCTCTGCCTTTTCTCCCAAAGCTCTGTGGTCAGCCCAGTTATCAGCCTGATGAGGTTTCCCCTCCCTGGGTTCTCAGCAGCCCCCTTGGAGGCTGGATGCGGCACCTTGAGCCCTTGGTTTTCCCCTGCTCTGTGGAGGCCGGTCCCATGCAGAAAGCCCAGCATTGAAACCTGTGTTGGAGGAAAGGGCTCTGAGGCTTGCCCGCTCATCCCTATTTTCAGAGTTGTTTGTGGAGTCTTACTGTGTGTTGGGTACTTCCTGGTGGCAGGTCCTGTGCTGGTTCCAAGGACAGCATCTAGAGAAGGATGGATGAGGCCTCAAGAAGCTCACCATCTAGCAGGGGACCTAGACAAGCAAACCGCAACTGGCCAGCGTGCTATGGATGTGGCAGAGGTGAGCCCAGGATGCCAAGGGAGCCCAGAGCAGGAGGTTGAAGTGGGCTGGAGGGAAGGCTCAGTGAATTTGGAGCTGAATGGCAAAGGCTCAGTGGGAGTTAGTCATCCAAGCAGGGATTGGGGGCATCCAGGGGAGGTGTGAAACCTACAAAGGTGTGAAATGTACAAGGCAGGGAGGACTGAGAGACCATAGCTGGGTCTGGAGAGTAGGGAGTGAGGGAAGCAATGGAGAGAGATCACACTGGACAGATAGGCGAGAGCCAGGACCTGCGGTTTTACACGGTAAGTAATGGAGTTGAAGGTTTTATAGCAGGGGAGTGATGTAAGGTGCACGGTTCGCATGGAGGGGGAGAGATAAGAAACTGCATTGAGCTCTGCACTAGACCAAGGAAATTCCAAATATGACACTGTTTCAACCCTCCAGCCAGCCCTGGGAACCTGCAGAGCCACCTGGTTGAGGGCAGTACCTCTTAGCTCCACTGGGGTCCCAATCCTAGTACCATCACTCATTAATCTGATGACGTGGGCAAGTTGCTTAACCTCTCTGGGCCAAGTCTCCCCATCTCTAATATTGTGTATGGATCCCACAAGGATTCACGGATGGTGCTTGGGCCACACAAAGGCCCACTTTGACCGTTAAGACCCCGTCGGTAAGGAGGAAAGTGACTCATGCAGGGGCACCACATGGTGTGAATCCCGGCTCTTTGCTCCAGGCGGCATCATCTCCTGATTGCTAACTGATGCTCTTGTGGGAACCCGGTGGGAGATGTGTGATATCTGGGACTGAGTGAGGGGAGGTGACAGGTAATGGGTTGGGGAGGATTTCCTGTTGTTTTCACAGGTAAACCATGCTGGCTTCAGGCTCAGGTATTTGCGATTACAAAGAACAGTCGTCCCTTGGTATCAGTGGGGGATTGGTTCCAGGACCCGAAGTGGATACCAAAATCCACAGATGCTCAAATCCCATAGTCAGCCCTCCATATCCAGGGATTCAACAAACCATGGATGGAAAACGTCCCACAGGATATGTATTGAATAAACATCCACGTATAAGTGGACACGCTCAGTTCAATCCCTATTCAACTCTATTGAAGTTGAATCCCTATTCAACTTGGGTCAGAGGCCACATGTCAGATGCACAGGGCAAATGATCTCTGAGCCTTGTCCTGTGCTCCTTCCCTGACACATAACCTTATGTCATAGAGCATCCAACTCCCCAAGAAGGCAGAGAGAGGCCAGGCAGCCCTGCACTACACCCAGGTGGGCAGGGGGCCCCAAGTCACCCAGAAAACCTGTGGTCAGCGTGCCCTTGTAAGCCACTTACATCAGACCTCGCTGCTTTTTGAGAGGGCTGTGTCGGCAGGCATGTCACAGACAACCTCCTCTGACATTTGTTCCTGTGTGACCACGCTCACCCCTTCCAACAGCCCCAGTCTGGGAAGAGTGTACCTCTGACCATCTAGAATGCTCCTGGGGGACTTGGGAGCCCATGCCCCTGTGGACTGGCGGATTGGGCTAAATTTGTTTCCTTGGAAAGGCACCCAAGGGGGAGCTTGGAGGGCCCAGTGAGACAGGCAGTTGAAGGCTGTCCAAACACAGCCCAGATGCCCTGTTTGCTGGTGCACCACATCCTGGCTGCCCAGACTACCTGGTGCTCCAGAACCCCTGCTGTGATCTGGTTGAAGCGAGACCACATGCTGGTTCCACTCCTTCCCCCACCCCTCCCACTGCCCTCACTGCCCTTCTCCAGCAGACACGCCCTCAAGAATACTTGTCTCAGGCTCTGCTTCTGCGGAAGCTGTTGTAAGAGACCCTCCAATACTGACATTGCTTCTCCCACCCAACCCAACCTCCACCAGATTGTTTTCCAGCAACATTCCAGACCCTCTGAATGAGCAGTCTTCTTGTCATCCTTGTGCTTCCTCATCCCTAATCCCCAACCTGGGGCTTTGCAAACACTGTCCCTCTGCCTGGAATGCCCTCTCCAGCTTCTTAACTCTGTGAAAAAGCCCAGTTTGAACATCCCCCCCTCTGTGGCACTTCCCTTCAGCCAGCAAGCACTTGGTTTCTGCAGCTGCCACAGCACTCATCTCATGGTGTGGCTGTCACTTGTCGGTGGTGGGGTGTCTATCTGACTGAACTCTGAGCCCTCAGGGCCCCTCACTCCTGCCAAGACGCCCAGCTCCCTCCTGGCTCACTGGCTGCCATGAATAAATCCCCTGCCTCTGGGTAGCCCCTGGAGTCTGTCTGTCCCCCGTGGGCCTGTCTGGCCTGCTTCTGCCCGGTCCTGCCCTTTGGCACCCTGGAACCCATCTGGTCACCAACCCTGCCTGCTGCATCCTCGGAAGGAAACTGAGGCTCACAGGGGTGGTGTGACTGGCCCAGGCCACACATCCAGCAAGAAGGAGACCAGAGCTCTTGACCTCAGGACACCTTTCTTTCACCCTAATTTGCATCACTGCAGGGGAAGGGGAGAGGCACGTGGTTTTGCGGGAGGCCAGGAGATGCCAAATGCGGGTGTGCGTCTCATGGTGAGAAGTGGAGACTGTTTCTCCTCAGGTGGCGTTTGCATTTACAGGTGTCACCTGCTTGCCCTTCAGAGGAGGGGGCCTCGTGCTGTATCATTCAGGGGCTGCACGTGAGACAGAACTCACCCCAGATGGTTCCAAAGAAGAGGCTTTAAGGAAAGGGATACTTCCAGAGGGGCGGGCAGGGCTAAGGGAACAAACAAGGGATGCTGAGGCACCCAGAGACTGGCGACACCAGGAAGCTGTTATCCCGAGGGCCGAAGGGCAAGAGAGGGACAAGGGTCATCGGTGTCCCACGCAGGGAGGGGCCGTGTGGAGCAACTCGGGAGAGAGAGAGGCGGGCAGGAGCGCCCCAACCGTTCTCCGCCCACCCTCATCTCCTGCCAGGGTCTGCTTCCAACTGGGAGTCAGAGCAGGGCCAAGAAGGGCAGGGGTCAGGGAGGCAGATGCAGACCGACCCACACAGACGATGCCTCCTTTTCATGAACCAGCGATCGGCGGCCCCCGGGACGGCGCAGAAGTGGGTGTGCAGGGAGATTCATGGCCATCTGAGCTTCTCACTGCATGCCTTTCCCCCCACTGGGTTCCCAGAAGTCATCAGAAGGTGTCGCAGTGGAGCCACTGCCACTCCTTTGTCATGAGGCCCATGAGATAATGGGGACTGAACTGGAGGAACATCTAACCAGGCCCCCAGCCAGGGTGGGTGGGAACTGAACCTAGGCCAGCCCTTGGGTCAAGTTGCAGACCTCTGTTGAGTCCGTGTTGCTTTCAGGACATGGGGGGAAGGGGTCGCTAAGGCCTGGCTGAGGCTGTCTGGTGACCTTCCCCCTTCCCAACCCAGCGGACACTCTGAGGCACATGGAGCAACTCGCCTGCAGCTCTTCCAGAACACGGAATGCTCCCTGGCCCAGCATTCACGGCAAAGGGACACTCCCTGACTTTGTGGGATTTGGCTACATTTCTGGGTAGGAATGGAAGACCCTGGAAGAGCTAACACCTCTGTTGTCGGTAGAAGCATGAGCTAGGTAGGTTGCAAGGAGAGTCAGCAGATAAACAGAGAGCACTTTCTGCAAAGCACTTCTGCAGTAACCCACAGGACACCAGGAGGAGAGGGATGGGCCTCTGTGTAGGATGCTATGTTTCTTCTTCTTTTTCTTTTTTTTAAAGAATCAATTTAATTAATTTATTTATTTTTGGCTGTGTTGGGTCTTCATTGCTGCGTGCGGGCTTTTTCTAGTTGCGGCGAGCGGGGGCTACTCTTCATTGCGGTGTGCGGGCTTCATGTTGCGGTGGCTTCTCTTGTTGCAGAGCACGGGTTCTAGGTGCATGGGCTTCAGTAGGTGTGGCTCGCGGGCTCAGTAGTTGTGGCTTGCAGGCTTTAGAGTGCAGGCTCAGTAGTTGTGGTGCACGGGCTCAGTTGCTCCGCGGCATGTGGGATCTTCCTTGACCAGGGCTCGAACCCATGTCCCCTGCATTGGCAGGCGGATTCTTAACCACTGAGCCACCAGGGACGTCCCGCTATGTTTCTTCTTACTCCCCACTTTCTGCCGGTCATTGGGAAGGGACTTGAAGAGCTGTTAGCGTGGCACTGAGTCAGGGGCCTATGCTCTCTGTCCCCTCCCCCTGTTTATATCCACCCTTCCCCAAGATACACTAATGAATGCCTCCAAGTCTGGGAAGAATAATGTGATAAGCGATTATCATGGCACTTGATTGTATACAAAATCAGATTTGCAAATTCCATTGTTTTTAGTTCCTATTTTGCAACACTTTTGCCAAAAGAGAGAGAACCCCCAACCTGGAAAGGGTATGGGTATTGGTGGGTGCATGAAGATGGGGACCTACCAGTCCTCCAGAGGGAAAGAATTTGGGATGCACAGGGAGGTCCAGCCCTTGAGGTTTGGGGGCCCCATGCTCGGCCTCAGCAGGCTCATCTCAGCCGGGACAAGCTTGAGCAGAAGACAGAAGGCTCCTTCCAGAATGCTGTGCTCTCACTTGACACCAGGATCCCAGTTTGCCTTTGGCGGGAGGGAATCAAATTTCCCTTCAACTCCATGGGAGTTTATTTATTAAAGAATGAATAAGATGTTCCTTGCCTATCTGTGGGGCAAATTTAAAACCACTGCACAGTTACTGCACACTACATGCCCTAGGCTTTGTTCTCATACAGGACAACAATGTTGAGTGATGGGGTTAGAATCCTCGCCGTATATCAGGCTGCCCAGATCCACCTCCCAGTAACCACTAAGCTGCTGGGTGCCCTTGGGCAACTCAGCAGTTTTGAAACTCGGGGAACAGAAAGCCTTTCCAGGGGGTACTTTGCCTGGATAGTATCGTAGATGATAAAAATGGCCCAACTTCGCCTCACTCCCTGGAGTCTGTTTCCCCACCCCTTGATTCTGGACGGGCCTTGTGCTCTGGGCAGTAGAATTTGGCCGAAGGGAACTCCTGCCAATGGGCAGCCCCAGCAGGAGACCAGGGTGCAGGAGAAGAGAGCATTAGGGTGCCTGCTCCCCTCTCTCCCTGCCCTGGCTGGCCCTCCCCCAAGCTCCAGCTCTACCACACTCAGAAGATGCATTTCCTCTCTGGCCCATTAGCCTAGAAGGTGGCGTCTTAGGCAGGGTTCCCAGAAACAGAGAGAGAGATGGGGATCCATGCGAATGTGTTGTATTAGCAAGTGCTCCCTGGGAACTCCACGAGGGAACTCCACGATGGGAGGGGGAAACAAGACCAGGAAGGGAAGGAGGCCCAGCAGGTGTGGAAGGGCTGGGTGTGCAGGTCACACCTGGAATGTCCCCCCCGCATGGACAAGGGACCCCGCACCCCATCACCCGTCAGTCCTTGGCCAAGGGCTACCCCAGGGGACGCTCCTGGCTCTCCCTAAGCACTGGCAAAGCTGGACGTCAAGGGCAGCCAGCCTTCTGGTAGAGAGACCCAGGTGCTGGATGCAGTGTGGAATCCCCACGCTTAGGAACTGCACCCCACACCTTTTGTTTTCCCAGTCTTAGCATTCACAGAGGTGAGCAGTAAGAAAGCTTTAATTTCTCCAGAATAGCGCACCCTCGCACAAAAAGCAGAAGGAATGGGTGTCCCCAAACAGTTTCTCCCTTCTGCACTGGAAAAGGCCCAGGAGAGGAAACACAAAGTGCTCTGTTACCTTCTTGAAGTGTGGGGAGGGAAGAAAAAATGAATACCTCTAAGCTGTCCTGCCACAAACGTGTGTTGAATTGAACTGACCTAGTAGAACATGGGCCCTGGGGTCAAATCCTGGCTCTTCCATGCTCTAGCTGTGTGAGCTGGTTATTTAGCCTCCCTGTGCCTCTGTTTTACCACCTGTAAAATGGGGATGACAATAACAACACCAATAAACCACCATTTCATAGAGTAGTTGTATCAAGTGAGTGAACATATGTAGAGCGCCTAAAACCACACGGACTGAAGCAATCACCACAGTGCAAGTTCTAGCTGCCGTTTTTATAAATCATTAGAACAGTCTCTTTTAATTCTGAACTTGCATGTTGTAAATAGTTTTCTTCTTCTTTAAAATGGTTTTGGATGAGCAGACGAAACTTCCTGCCTTAAACAAATGAAAGTTTGTACCCTTCCCCTGAATTGGCGAAGGAAGGACAATTCAATCCATAGATGGATTCCGAGGTGGGGCTTGTAAGGTGACCTCTGGGTTGGGCTGAGATTCTGAAGGCTGAACACAGAGCAGGACCTGTGCTTTCTTACTGCTTACCTCTGTCAGTGCTAAAACACAGTGCTAAAAACAAAGGTGGAGGAGGGGTGCTCCTAACCGTGGGGTCCCAGGGTGAGTGTGGCTGCCTCTCCCTTCCAGGCCTGTGAGTTGTGCTCAGTAAGCTGATTCTGCTTCCTTCATATTCATTCAAGAGGCTGCAGGGCTGCAGTGATCTCTGCAGAGAGGCAGCACATCGAGAGGTTAGCAGCGCTTGTTGATTTAGTAATTCGCACGCACTTTTCCGGCTAGATTATCTTCCCGGAGACTCTGATAGCGGCAGCCAGCGGCTAATGCAACGCGGGGCTGCAGGCGGGGTGGCGGGGAAGGAGACAGGCCCGGAGACCTGGGGAGGATGACCAGAGGTGGAAGAGGAAGGAAGGCTTCCTCACCCCGCCTGGGGCCATACAGCAGGGAGCACGGTCTGCGTTCTTCACGGCGCTCCCCAAATTCCCCTTCAGACACGACGATTTACCCCCCAAGTCGCTAGAGTGAGGCCTGAAGATGCCCTCAGGTGCCAGCCCTCCTAGAGGCACCTCCGGTACAGCAAGCTGCTCCATCCAAGGTCCCGTCGCTCCCCGGGGCCGTCACATCCAATGGCTGAGCGGTCCCGAGACATGCAACTCCCCCCAACTCAGGAGCCCGACTCCAGAGCCCAGAGCAGAAATCTTCCCCCCGTTGCCCTGTGTCCTCCCCCTCCCCCCGCAGGTGTCAATCCCCATCCCAGCCACACCCCTACTAAAGGTCCCACACACTAACCTGGGGCTTGGTGTCTGCTTCCCTGGAGTCTGCCGAGTGGAGCCACCAACACTGCGGGGCCCTTTGATTTTCATTATCAAGGCCTGTCTCCACAGGTGGTTTTCATACACAGTGATGGCGCGAGATTATCGCGAGATTATGGAGATTAGCCCCGCCTTCAGGTCCTGGCCTGGTAAAAGTGGCCCCAGGTGAACTGCCTTCCCCATCAACCTCACGACCCCCCCCATCCAGGGCTTTTCTCTGTTTTCTGAATTTCTGGAGCCCCGGGGCTTTCCTGGTCCAAGGTTCCCCTCATTTGGGGAGAGAGCTCTGGACCAGCTCCTCGGTCCCGGAGCTGCTCAGGTGTTACAGCTCCTGGTGAAGCTGGGCCAGAGAGGGCCAGCGGGGTGCATGGCGCTGAAGCAGGAGAGTCATCTCCGGGGCCGAAGTGCCGACACCTGGCGCGAGTACCAGGAGGCGGGCGCAGGGCGGGCACGGTGGTTTAGGATTCACATCTCTGGATCATTTACGCGTTCTAGTTTCCCTTCCTCTATACCTTTCCTCATTTCCTCAGTCATAAACTCACCCAAGGATAAGTGACTATCATGTGTCATATATCACTAGGCATCTAGAACGCAAGAGGGAAGCAACGACAGATGGCCCCGCCCCAGACTGCCTGTCCCACAGTTTTAGGGGAGATGTCCATCCATTCGTCCATTCACTCACTCAATTATTACTTATGCAACACCTACTAGGAACCATTACTTTAGATAGATTGATAGATAGATAGATAGACAGATAGGTAGATAGGTGATAGATAAGTAGATAACAGATAGGTAGATAGCTAGTCACTACTGGGTTCTTTTTTTTTTCACACTGACACCCCACTGAGGGTAGAGACTATGTCTATTCCCCCAGAACCTCTTCCGCAGGCCCCATGAGTGGTACTGACCATCAGTGCTATAAGTGCAGAGAGGGGAGAGATGATTGTGAGGCGGGTGTTATAATGGGAGTCCCATGGATGCAGCAGCACCTAAGCTTGACCTTGAAGGAGTCATGAGCTTAAGGTTGATCCACAGTGGGCCACCCAGACCATCTGCCCTACCAAATCCTGGGACTGGAAGCAGACACAACATGTTGAGGGTCGTGGAAGAGACAAGTGCAACCAGAGCCCTCTTAGAAAGAGCTTCTCTTCCTCTCTCTGCAGGCCAGCCAGCAGAGGGCTCATTCATCGGCTCCCCCACTCACTCAGACTGTGATGGGGAGGGCTTCCTGGCTACGAAGCTCCTTTGGCCAAGTATCCCAGGCCCTCTGAGCCCGTGGCTCCCAGGTTCACGATCTGCTTTCAAGACCCAGACTCCGTGAAGTCGTGCACGTGGGTGCTTCCATGGAACCTGGTCGTGGCTCACCCACAGCTGACTGGTGGTCTGCAACTGCTCTCCCACCCTGACTGGCATCCTCTGTGCACGACGGGCTCGGCCAGCCCTCATGGTCTCCCGCTGTCCACCAGCCCTGCCTCCGCTCCTGGCGCCCATTTCTGGATCAGTTAGGGTCCTGTGAGCAGGCAGGAACCACTAGGTATTTGAACAGAGAGAATTTAATATGAAGATTTGTTTTTAATGGGAATCTTAATTTTTCTCCAGTTTTATTGAGCTATAATTGACATATAACACTGTATGGAAGAATTGTTAACTGTGACATTAAGAAGGGAGGGAAGGACTTAGGACTTCCCTGGTGGCGCAGTGGTTGAGAGTCCACCTGCCGATGCAGGGGACACGGGTTCGTGCCCCGATCCGGAAAGATCCCACATGCTGCAGAGCGGCTGGGCCCGTGAGCCATGGCCGCTGAGCCTGCGTGTCCGGAGCCTGTGCTCCACAACAGTGAGAGGCCCGCGTACTGCAAAAAAAAAAAAAAAAACGAGGGAATTCCCTGGCGGTCCAGTGGTTAGGACTCTGCACTTCCATTGCATGGGCACAGGTTTGATCCCTGGTCAGGGAACTAAGATCCCCCAAGCTGCTCAGTGCGGCCAAAAAAAAAAAAAAAAAGGTAATGAGAACTCTAAGGTATTACAGAGGTAGCAACTGCAGGGAACAGCTCCCTCCCCCTCGGGCTGGGTGGGCACCAAGGCAAAAAACTGGAATTATTAAAACACTTAGAAGCTTGGAGGAGGGACCTGACAGGTACCTGGGGGGGTGGGTGTGGACGGGTGGAGGAGGCAGCCAGCTGGTGCTCAGAGGCTGCCCCTGGGGCTGAGACCCAGACTCTGAGAAGGGGATGCCAGACGGCTTGTGCAGTGTTTCTGGCCCGGGAGTGAGCAACACAGCTAGTTCTGCAAGATGGAAAATGGAAAGACTGCAGTGTGGATTTCGTGGCTGCTTTGGGAAGGAGCTGCTGCGGTCGGGGAGAAGCAGCAGCCTCGTGAGGCACTGCTCACGGGAGCAGAAAGCAGACAGGGATAAGCATCCTCCTCCTCCAGCCTTCCAGTCTCTCGAGTGCCCCCTGGTGGCAGAGCCTATCAGGGATGCTGGCAAAGGAGAAATTGCGGTTTGCCGGAGAAAAGTGGTTTGCAGGTTTGCGGCAAAGGAGAAGCGTTGGGGGCCCAGCATCACAGAGTCATAGCTTCATGCTGGCGCCCCAGGTGTCCTCTTGCTGAGAAGTCCTCCTGCCGATAGTACCACACAGGACCCCCAAAGTGACAAAAAGCCCAGAGAGATCTATGATGGTGGGAAGTATGCTATCGCCTATTTTGTGCAAAGCGCTGTTGTGTGACTATTTCATCTTCTCACTGCTCTGACCAGGACACAGATGCAAATCCACAAGGATGGGTCTGTGCAGATGAGAGACACCAGAGATGGAGGTCGTGTAACGGGAATACACTTATAACGAAACAGCAAGGCCTATTGGAGAGAAATCATCCTTCCAGGCAAATTGACTTCCGCAGGAACCTTCTCTCAGTTGACAGAGTCCATTGGAATCCCAGTAGCGGACATTGCTCAGGACCAAGGTGGGCCCCATACCCCACCAAGGACACTGCAAGGCAAGCAGGCAAGGGCTGTCCTTCCCACTCTAGAGCCAAAGAAACTGAGGCACAAAGGAATCAGCTAGTCAGACAAGGGGAGGCGTTAGCAGAACTCCTGAGCTCTTGCGGGGGGGATGGTTGCTTGATCTGCTGGTCCCAGCAAAGGAGGAGGGGGAGTCTGCAGGGGTTCAGTGGGGTTTCCAGCTCAGGTTGGCCCCTGCAGAAAACTCAGACTCCAGGCAGGGCTGGCTCTCCATCCACACAGCCCAGGTCGGGAAGCTGAGGGTACGGGCCAGCTGGCTCCCAGAAGGGGCTGCTAATTGCTCTGATTGCAACTCCAGGGCAGAGTGTTTCTGGAACTGCAAAACTCCAACAGAGGAGGAACTACCAGTGGAACATTTTTGATGAATAATTCAGTGAGCTGAAATGGGAAATGAGAAAGTTTTCTCTCCACTAAAGTGGAATTTGAAAGAACAGAGAAAGAGAAAACAATAATAGCATCAAGGCTCATCATTCTGGTCTCCCCACAGTAAGACTTTTTCTTTGCATAACCGTGAAGGATGGCTCACTGTGATTTGCTCTCAACAATCTATAGAACTTAAGCCAAGGTAAGAAAAGACTCACATCACCTGGGATTGATGGTAAATTTGATCTCATCACTGCCACCTTCCCTTTCAAGCATTTATTCTACAAATATTAATTGGGCAACTACCCAAAGCCAAGCACTGTGCTGGGTGTTAGAGATTCTGTCGTGAAGAAAACAGACATTATTCTCTTTTCATGGAGTGTGTGGGAGGGGAGAGGGAGGTATTCAGATAGTAGATTAAAAGACACAGCAAAGATGTTAAAAAAAAAAAAAGACACAGCAGTTGATACATTTATATCTACAATTTGAGATACATGCTGTACCAGGAAGAGAGAAATCACTGAGTATATAGGTCAGAGAGGATTGAATGCAGGAGATTTGTTACTTACAGGAGTGATGGAGATGCTGAGAAGTCTGGGACAGTGAAGGAAACCAGAGATTATTAGCAGCAGGAAGCCATTCAGCAAAGGGTCAAAGAGAGGAGGGGATGTTATCAGAGTCCAGCACCTGGGGCCATTTGGGAGAGGGGAACTAGAATCAAGACAGGAGCTGCCCAAGGAGGACTGGGACCATGGAACGAGTGGATGTCTAGTATGAATGGAAGACACGGCGGAACTTAAGTCTTTGTGCAGATGAAATCAAAGCCAAAAGAGAAGGGAGACAACCTGACCTTGCCCCCTCCTCCTGCTTTTCTGACAACCACCAGTACCTCCCAAAGGCTGAGCCTCTGTAGATGTCAGGAAGCAAGGAAGCCTGAGAAATATAGTCCACAGGAGTCAGTCCCCCAAAGGTACAGAGTTCTCCAGGGGAAGGGTAGGGAGGATGGATCTGAGGGCAAACAGGCCAGGAAAAAACCAGCATTCATTCTCTGAAGGAAAAGAACAGGATATTGCAGGGAAGAATTAAAGGGATAGCGTTATTAAACTGGATGATCTTGGGAGGCCTCTGAGGAGGTCAGGTTGAAACATAAAAGATGACAAGGTATTCAAGCAAAGTGGGGGTGGGCAGGAGAGGAGGAGCTTTCCAGGCATATGCAAAGGCCCTGAGGCCAGTTGTAGATGGTAGTAAAGGGAAGCGTATGGAGAGTTGAGGGTGGAGATGTCGTTAGTCCAGATGATGTTAAGGAGATGTTTGGGATGTCAGAGAAGGAAAAATTCACAGGTGATTGCCTTCAATAGAAAAGAGGTTTTGAAAGGTTTAAAACACACACACACACACACACACACACACACACACACACACACACATAGTGTCTGTTTACTTCCAGACAAAGCAAAAACTAAAAACTTTCCAAACGTTCCAGGAATATGTAAACAGATTTCCTTTGTGAATGCTGTATTCATGGTAGCTCCCTCAGAACAGATAAAGCTATGGCCTGACAGAATCTGTGAAGAAATATTTAATACAGAATTTTCTGGATCAGTTTTTTCCAAATCCCCTAGGTGACAATCTATGAAAATGAGTTAACAATTCTTGACTCCATTCTCACATCTGCCACCAACTTGACTTGCTTGCACCCCCTTCTCTCACCTCCTGTGGGACCCTATCAGACTTATTTAAATGCCTGTGAAAGTGTGACTTGTTTTAAATGCATTTAAAACCACACTTGTTTGCACAGTCAATCTTATTTTGTGCTTCTTGTGAATACATTTTAATCTATTGTGCATTTTAATGAGGTGGAATTCTTAGGAATAGATTAATCTATAAACTGCAATCTTCCTTGGTGACTAGTACCATGTCATGAAGGTACATGTGTGTGCAATTTTTATGAGTCACAGTTCAGTAGATCAGTATTTGATTAATTTTTTAATTCAAAATTTTAAACTGTATAGCCAGAATAATGTTAATTGATATGGGTGTTAAAAATATATTAGGAAGTTCTATTTCTAGCCATGATGGAGTAACTGGGACCAGGCTTATCTTCTCACTGTTGAGAACTATAAAACTGAATAAAATATACAAGGCAGCAGTTTTCAGACATTAGGGAACACTCATCTCTGAGAAAAAGATCAAACAAGATGAGCCTCTTATCACCCTGGCTTTCTGTCTGGAGGTGTTTTCTGCAGAGAAGGGAATCCAAGCAGAGCATAGCTCTTTCTGAGTTAAAGAGACAGGGGTTGTCATTCAGAAAAGATGAAGGGGCTGGAAATTCGAGACATAGTACTGGACAGAGAGATGCTACTTAAGTAAATAGCTCCAGAAAAGTGTACAATAAACATAGAATGAAGATCCAGGAAGCTATGGAAAGAAAAACCAGGGAGCTGTAAGCAAAACAGTTCTCAGGGCTGAGAGACGATCGAATTCTGATCAGTTGGAATAGAGATGTCTCAGATTCTCGGGTTTTCAGTGGATACCCCAAGTGAGTCACATCTTAGTAGCGGAGCTAAACTAATCTTAGAATTAAACCTACTTATGGCCCATCCTAAGAAAATTAAAAAGATTAAAAAAAGGCCTCAGAAGGATCACGCTGCCCTGCAAGTAACTTCTCTGCCTGCCATGAAAAGGTCCAACACCCTTTAAACAAAATCCAGCACTCAACAATGTAAAGTTCAAAATGTACCGCATCCAGCTGAAACTTACTAGATATATGAAGAAACAGGACAGTGTGACCTAAAGTCTTCGAAAAATTCAGTGGAAACAGGCATAGAGAGAAAGAGATGGTAGAGTTAGACAAGATCTTTAAAACAATTATTTAAAATGTTTTCAAGGATTCATGGGAAGGAAGCCCATGTCCCTAGTGACTATGAGGCCACTGTGCCAGCTCTGATCTGGGGTCTTTAGACTTGCTTTAAGTGACACAAATAAGCAAATCCCCTATTTGACCTAAGCTGCTGTTCTTTGGGCTTTCTGTTATATAGGGCCAAATCTAATTTTCATTGATAACTTTTATCCTTTTCATATGTAGATCTCCAAGGCCTTAGAATAGCACCTGGCTCATCATGGATCCTCCACTAATATCTGTTGAGTGAAAGGATGGAATCTAACCTCTCCAGATAACAGATGAGGGCCTTGAGCCCAGGGAAAGGAAACAATGTGCCCTTGTCACATAGCTGGTAAGGGGCAGGCATGGGATCATGTTCATTCCCTGCTTTGCCCTGCTTCCCATGGCGCAATGGCTGTGGCAGGAGGAAGCCACCTGTTCATCACCTCCAAGGCCCCACCTGGCCCCTTCTCTACCCCAGTGCATCTGGCTTAACCCTCTCTCCATAACTGTCACACCAACTTGGTTGAGGGACACAGCCTTCCAAGGATGCGGTGATAACAGCAGCATCCCAGACTGCCCTGCTCACCTGCCTGCCAGGACCCACTTGACTCTACCACGCTGACCAGGAAGCTCTCTGCTGGTCCATGGTCCCCACCCGCCCTGGATCATGCCTTTCTAGTAGGATTTGCTACAGGTACAGAGTGTCCCCACCATTTAAATGAGATCCGGCCAGGGGCTCGGAAATATCACCCTGCCCACCCACCTGGAGCACCAGGGACACGATTAGGAATACCACCTTATCCCCGTGTCCACTCTACAGCTGGCTTCTAACTGAATGGCCCCCAAAGCTGCATTCTTTTGCTCCCTGCAGGACAGCGTGAGGTGTTAGACAGAGGGATGCCATGATGTCCTTAGATAAGCTCTTCCTTTTCTGCCCTATCCCTCCACACCCAGGCATGGGAGAGAAAATTTAGGTTCTTGCCTGTCACCCTTTCTCAGGTATATAAGGGAGAACCCTTTCCCACAATTCTTAGGTCTAGGTTATTATGGGAAATACTTAAGGCTCTTGTCAAACCTGAGTCAGGTTGGAAGTGTTAACGCCCAAATCAGCAGATCCTCTTCTATTTAATTGACTGCAACTCAGTTCATTTTCTCCCTGACGGACAGAATACAAGATGGTAGCAGTAATAATAATATTGGTATCAGTAATAATATCAGCTAGCATTTACAAGTGTTTATGAAACTCCAGGCATGGTGCTGTTTTACACAGATAATCTCATTTAATTTTTGCAATAACCTGATAAAGCAGGTATCATCATTCCCACTTTATAGGGGAAAAAAACAAAAAAAGAGGCTCAAATAGGTAACCTGCCAAGGCCACAGTCAATAAGAGGAAGAGAGGAAATTAAGTCTCTAGACTGAGCACTTAGTTCCGTGTGATACCATCTTTCTGTGAGGGGAATCTGTGAGCCCCCGCATCCCTGTTATCCCTAGGAAAGAGAACACAACCCTCTGCTCGTCTCCGTTCATTCATTCAGCCTTTACTGAATACCCACCTGTGGCAGGTCCCATGCTAAATACTGGGGTTTTAAAGACACATAGTCCATGGCCCTTGCGAGGAGTTAGATTATCATGTAGCTTGTACTCATCCCTCTCCCCCTCTACCTTGGGTGCAAGATACCTCATTGCCTCACTGACTTGGGGCATGGCCATGTCACTTACCTTGGCCAACAGAACTTGAATGGGTGTGATGTGAGCAGAGTGCCTGCATGGGTGGGCTTCTCTTGAGCTCCTGCCATTCACTATGAGAAGAGCATGCTCCAGGCAGCCACTGGTCTCAAAGGGATGCAAGACGCGTGGAGCAGACCTGGATTCAACCTACAGCTTACAGCCAAGGCCAGCTGACCTGCAAAACTAAGGAAGAGAAAAACAAGCTTGTGTTAAGCACTGACCTTTGGGGATGGTTCGTTATGCAGCATTATTGCAGCCATAGCTGACTGATGCAGTTCCTGCTGTCAAGGAGCTCATAGATTAGTGGGGAACATGGACAGCCAATTACAACCCAGTGTAATAACAAACCAGAGTGGAAGGACATACACTGTGTCCTGGTGAACAAAGGAGGGCTCCCACCCCAGCCTGGGATAGGCTGAGCAACGAGAAGAGAGAGTTAGATGACCCAGGAGGAAGCAGGTCCCGTTTGCCTGAAAGAGAATTCACGGTGCTCAGAGAGCTTACAGCAGAGGAGCACGAGGGTCCTGGGGTAAGGGAGGCTTTGATGAAGAAGTGCCATTCGTCTGAGACTTGATGAATAAGTGGGAATAATCAGGGGAAGGTGGGAGGTGGAGAATAATCCAGGGAGAAGCCCAGCGGCAACAGTGTTGGGCGTCAGCCAGCAGGGAGAGGCCACATTTTGGTGGAAACTTATCTAGGACACCCAGTACTGGCCTCTGCACAAAGACCTGCACCCAGAAACCCAGCAGGGTGGCACCTTACAGACAGGACAGGGACAGGTGCCCTGAATAAGGGTAAATGTGGACGATCAAGGTGGAGACCAATACTCGGTATCCGTACTTCAGACTCAAATGCTGCTTCGCAGACTCAACTTCCTCCACCATGGCATGTTTCCTTTCTCAGCCCCCTCCCCTCCCTCCCCAGGAAAGTTCCCTGCTTGAAATCCAGCGAGCGGCCACCCCTTTGCCATCTGAGATGCCGAGGAGCCACCCCCGTCAGCAGGCGGAGACAAATCCCTCAACCCACTCCTGCTCCTGCAGGAGAGGTATGGGGATAGATGAGACTTATGATGCTTCCAGTTTACAACTGTCTCAAAACCAAAATCCAAGTTTACCTTGCTTCCTCTCCGCCATTATTGTTATCCTCTCCCTGTCTGCCCAGCCTCCTTGGGGGCAGTCTCTATCTGAGGTTTGACGGGGCTGTGGATGTGGACACACATGTGCAAACACACACACAGCTCTGGGACTGTAAACCCAAGTGTATAGAGCAGGTAGTGGAGACAGCAGGAAAAATGAAGACTATTTCCCTTACCAACCATACAAACGGGTTGGCGGTGGTGCTGAAGCTTTGAGCTACAAACAGGTCTGGGTGTGCAGCTTTCTGCTCCTCCAGCATTTCGTGACATCTCCAGCCTTGTTTCTGTACCAAAAGTCCCCTGGCCTCTGTCCTGTCTCGACAAGGCACCTTGAAATGCTGCCTTGGCTCCCATTTTGAGTTGCATCATAATAAATCAGTTTCTCTCAATCACACACACATGCAAACCATAACTCTGGGCTTAGATAATCATATGATAACAAAAACAAAAACAACTAGTGTTTCATGAGCACTTACTATATGCCAGTCACTGTGCTTTAGGCATAGATTGTCTCATCAACCTTCACAACAACCCTATGAGGTGGTATTATTATGATGATCCTCATTTTACTGAAGAGGAAACAGGCACAGAGAAGAGTAATTTACCCATCGTGCAGGAAGTAAGTGGTCAGGATCCTCACCCTGGTGGTCCAACACAGAGTCGTACCCCTAACCACTATGCTCCCCTTTCCCCCACCCCGAGTGGTATGGCATAGATTTCATCCCACAGAGGCAGGGACACCTAAATACGTACTCCTGGCTCCTCCAGAGACTCTCAGGTGTGCTGAGACATAAGGAAAATATTCCCACACAGGGCAAAAACTCTGGGCATTGACAAAGGCCTTGCCATTCGTGCAGGGAGGGTCTGATGGGGCTTCAGGAAGGTCCTAGCAGCAGTTCATTATCCACTCTGTCTCCCAGGGGCAGGCATATGGCTGCCCGCCATATGGGATGTGGGATATGGATGGAAAACCAGCTCTTCCAGGAGTTTTCTGGACTTGGGTGAGTGTCACTCATCCCCCACAAATAGCTCCTGCACCAAGAGACAGGAGCAACCACTGCCCACAGAGACAGGCCTCCTTAGTCTTTCCACTTATTAATGTGGAAAATAAAAGTCCTGGACAGTTGTCCCCTTATGTCCTAGGATCCATTATGCTCTAGACACATGGGAACAATGGTTTCCAAACTGGGTAGGTGAAGAGCGCCTCATTACCCCTCCCCTGGGAAGTTCCAAACTAAGCCATTTCCTCCTCACTGGGACAAAGGCTCCTTCACCCCAGGGCAGTGGATGTTTATAAGATGATTTCTACCCTTGGAGGGGCTAGAACCCAGGCCAGGAGGTTGGTTCACCAATGCTGTGGTGAGGGCAGGTCCAGGCCTAAGAGTGCTGCTGGGCAGAGATGCTGCTTCCTAGAGAGAGGCCAGAGTAGGACCAGGGGTGAGTCTGCCTTGGACTGTAGAAAAGTCCTTTGTACCACCTGATGTGAATGCCTATGCGAAAATAATTAAAAGTTTTGAAAAGTCAAATCCTGGTTTAAAAGGGTAAAACAATTCAGGACAGCTATGGCTGTGACCTTGGGTGATACTCAGTGGGAGGCTATAAATGAAAATGGGTTACTGCATTTCCTGTTCGTTTGCTGGTGTGTTAATGTACTCTGAATCTGTGTGTATGTGTGTGTGTGTGTGTGTGTGTGTGCATGTGTGTGTGTGTGAGAGAGAGAGAGAGAGAGAGAGAGGAATATATGCCTCCCAAATGTAGTGATTTTTGCAATGACCTGAATTTCTTACAAATGTTGCTTTCATGTGCTCAGGGACTTCAAGACATCACTTGAGAGAAAGAAAACATTGCAGGTTGGTCTAAGGCATAGCGACCTGGAAAGTGTAGGACTTGATTTGCTTCCTCTTTGCAGATAGAAAAATTCAGATAAGATACAAGCTGGGGAAGCTTTTAAAAATAATAATAATTAAAATATGGAGGCATCAGCGTGCCTGTTCTCCTCTCTGAAACCAAACATAAACAATGGGGAGAAAGAGGACAGAAAAGAAAGCTACTTCTTTGATAAAAGAAAAAAATAACCCAAATTCCAAACCACACTCCTCAAGAAGAGCTGCCATCTTAAAAATGGGAGCCCAAGAGAAAGAGTTTATATCAGATGGTTTACATGGAACAGGTAAAGGGAACTGAGGAAGAGGAAACAAGGCAGAAGGAATGTGCTTTAGGATTGGTGTGGCTTTGGGATGGAAGAGAGCAGCATTTATCAACCAGCTTCTGCCCTCATTGACCATGGGTTGCCCCATAAGATGTTAACTCACACACTCTATCTCTGCAAAAACAAGGCTCTCCATGGGACAGGGCAGGGAATAAAAGCAAAGAAGCAGCCCTGTATTTGATGATGTCAATTAGGTGAAGACAAGAACTATTGGTCATTGCAAGAAAGGCATTGAGCTTCAACCTGCAACGGGAGGACTTCCTGTTAACCTGAAGAAACCCATTCACCCTGGGGGGAGTGTTGGTGAAAACGTATTTAGACCCCATCCACCCAACCCAAGCGGCGTCTGACCCAGTTTATTCCCCTGATCCCTTGTCCCAACACTGCTCGACTCTTATAACAAAGGGCTGACCAGGAAAGCATTCGCCTCCATTAAAAAATGAATAATAACATGAAAGGAAATAGTATGAAATCTATACAAAGGTGCTACAAGAATAAAGATACAAGCATGACAAACAAAAAGCAGATAAATAATGATAAATAATTCATGCCCGAGAAGATGCAACAAAGCAGAGGAAAATTTATGGATCAACACTTCTCCCTGCAAAGAAACAAAAATCATATATAGTTTTAATGAAAAAAAGAGCTCAAAAAAGAGAAATAATAAACATTCAAAGAAGGAGTGACATGGTAACAGAAGAAGATGAAAAATGATCTGGCAGATCTCAGGAAAAAAATAGGTGGGAAAAAGAAAAGTATTACAAAAATAAAAGTAGAATTAGAAACAGGAAAAAAAAGAATGGACCATTGTGAAACACAGGGATAAAAAAGTGTAGCTAAGTTTTTTAATCACCAGATTCAAATATTCCTTCATTTCAGGAAAGTTTTCTTCTCCTATGGCTTTGAATATTTTGTAATATTTTATATATGTAGACATTGGTATCAGTTGAAAGTTTAGAGGAGAGTCGCAACTAGAGATATTAACCTGAGAATCATGAGTGAGATAATCTACAGGCAGTGAATGAAGAATGTGGGTTGGGACATTGCAGTATCTAGAGGGCTGGATTTGCTAATATTTTATTTAGGACTTTTACGTTGATGTTCAGAAGTGAATTTGGTATATAATTTTATTTCCTTGTATTGTCTTTGTCTACTTTTCATACCAAGATTATGTTAGCCAGTTAAATGTTGTACTCTTTGGATTCACTTTGTTTATAATCTCCAAATCTCCCCACCTCCAAAGATACCAGATGCATTTTCTAAACCTTCAAAGAATCTTAGCCAACCAATTTTTTAAAGACTCTTCTCTTAGAGCAGTTTTAGGTTCACAGTACAATGGAAAGGAAGGTACAGAGATTTCCCATATGCCCCCTGCCCCACACATGTGCACCCTCACACATCACCAACATCTCTCACCAGAGTAGTATACTTGTTACAATTGACGAATCCACACTGACACGTCATAATCATCCAAGTCCACAGTTTACCGTAGGGATCACTCTTGGTGTTGACCATCTGTGCGTTCGTTCAAATATGTAATCGCACGTATCCATCATTGTCGTGTCATACAGAGTATTTTCGCTGCCTTAAAAATCCTCTGTGTTCTGCCTATTCATCCCTTCCTGGAAAACCACAGATCTTTTTCACTGTCTCCATAGTTTTGCCTTTTTTAGAATGTCATATAGTTGGAATTATATAGTATGTAGCCTTTTCAAATTGGTCTTTAGTAATATGCATTTAAGTTTCCTCCACGCCTTTTCGTGGCTTTTCTTTTTAGCGCTGAATAATAGTCCATTGTCTGGATGTACCACAGTTTATTTATCCATTCACCTACTGAAGGACGTCTTGGCTGCTTCCAAGTTTGGGCAATTATGAATAAAGCTGCTATAAACTTTATCTGTGTGAACATAAATTCTTAACTACTTTGGGTAAATATCAAAAGGTATGATTGCTGGGTAATCCATTTTTTATGTGAGTGGTTATGGTTCATACAGAGCCACCCAAGTGATGGGCTGCAGCTCACGGGGAATGGGCTGCAGTTTGCTGACCTCTCAGCTCTCCAGGCAGCCTGGGGTTGCCAGAGCCTCTGGACAGTCGCTTCCAGAGCCATTTGAGGAGGCAATGTTCTAGGAGCTGAAGAAGCTCAGTGCGGCCAGTGCCAGGTAGCGACAGGGAGGCCTTGAGGGAGGGTGGGGAGCCCTGGCAGATGCAGCTCCAGGTGACGAGCTCGACATCTCTGCCTCTCTGCCTTCATGGGAGCTGGCTGCTGCCCTCTGTTCTTCATCCTGTCTTCTTTTAGTGGTGAGCAAACAGGTGCACGTGTCTGCCCTAACAGAGCACATGCAATCTGCCCATTAGCACGTTTGCTGTGTTATAAAATGCTTCATATGATAAATTTGTTTTTTACAGGCAACCTTTACAAATCTCTCTGTCCTCTGGAACAACAGAAGGACCTTAGACTGTTTTTAATCTGACAACCTGTGCCTTCTTAAATGTCATTTTCATGTAGTGATTCTTCCCTCCTTGTTTCTCTTCTACATCACAAACTAATACCTCTGTTGCTGTTGTTCTATGCAGTCAATATTTGTTTAGACTTGCCCGTATGTTTGTGCAGGACTTCTACTAACACATATGGCATTATTGTGCAAATTAGGAAGAGGTGCTTCTTTCTCGAAACACTTAATTTCCATCTGTGGAAATAAATAATCACGTAATTCAATAATATACATACACTATACAATAATAAGAGTGCATAATAAACATACAAGCTATAAACATACAACCATACAACTGGCATCCCCAGATGTTGCACCTCTATGCAGTACACAACCTCTAAAACAGCCCTTGGCAGTCTAGGTTTGCCGGATCTTTAAGCCTCGTTCTGCATTGTAGCTCAGTTCTTCCTTCTGGGTTCAATTTCTGTACAAAAGGACATTCTTTATAAGTTCCATAAATTCAGGTTTCTCGAAATAACTTCCTCAGTTTTTTGTTATTTTATACATGTTTTTATTTTACCCTTGTGTTTGATGATAGGTTTAAGTATTTTAAAACTCCATGTTAATAGTTATTTTGTTCTCAGCAGCTTGATGATAATATGTCTTTTGCTTTTATTACTATTAGTGAGAAATCTATGGTTGATCTAATAGTTATTCTTTGTAGGTAATCTGTCCTTTCTCTTTGCTTGCTTTTACATTTTTTTGTTTTGTCTTTGGAGTTCTGCCAATCCTTTTAAAGTGTGCTACCTAGGGCTTCCCTGGTGGCACAGTGGTTGAGAGTCCGCCTGCCGATGCAGGGGACACAGGTTTGTGCCCCGGAATGGGAAGATCCCACATGCCGCGGAGCAGCTAGGCCTGTGAGCCATGGCTGCTGAGCCTGCGCATCCAGAGCCTGTGCTCCGCAACGGGAGAGGCTACAACAGTGAGAGGCCCGCGTACCACAAAAAACTAACTAAATAAGTAAATAAAATAAAGTGTGCTACCTAGATTTCATAGTGCTCTCTGAATCTTAGGATCTATTTCTTTTATCAACTTTGGAAAATTCTCTACTATTATCTCTTTGAATATTTGCTCTGCTATTGCCACTCTTTTGTCTAAAATTAAAATTAGACATATATTAGATTTTTTTCAGGCTGTTTTTGTGTATCTTATATTTTCCATCTGTTTGTCAGCATTGTGTTCTTCTTTTATCTGTCTTCCAACTTACCCATTCTCTCTTCAGCTGTGTTTAATCTCCTATTTAACCTATCCACTGAGATTTCCATGACTACATCTTTAATTTCTATAAATTATATTTGGTTATTTTCTCAAATATGGAAAATATTTGAGAAAATATTTTCTTTTTGATAGAGTATCATTCCTATTTCATGTCTCCTAGTCATCTTTTCTTTTAGAAATATCTAAAGCATACTTGATTTATTTCCCATATCCTATTGTTGTGTCATCTAAACATAATTGGGGGCTTTAATTCTATTATTCGTTTTTTCTACTGACTCACTCTTGATATCTCGGTTCCTTGTGAACTTTGTGATTTCAAATTTAGAGCTCATTTTCAATGGCCTTTATCTGTGAAAAATTCATGAGGCCTGACTAAACACATGTTCTTCGAGAGTGAATATGTGTTCCTTCCAGGCATCCCAGAGATGTTACCAAAATGAGATTGATATTACAATTTTTCTAAAGGAAACTTTCAAGCATACACAAAAATAGAGAGAAAGGTAACATAAATCTCCCCTGAACCCTTTAACCCAGTATAATATTCATCCTAAGACATTGTTATCATGAGATTTTAAATGAAGGCAATGTTGGGCCCTTCTCTCTTTGCTAAAAATAATTCCATCCTTGACAGAATTAATGCCAACTTGAAAAGTAGGTTGTTATTTTTATTTTTAAATGAATGCACTCGTTTGTTCTTGTATGTGGTTTAAAGATTTTTGTTTCTCTCTCCTGCATCATGGATCTATATTCTGTAAAGCTTCCACCTTGAGAGGGGGGGTGAGGTGGGAGGGTCTTAGAACGTATAAACTGAAGGTGGCTCAGACTCTAGGTGAGGGAGTTCTCTCCAGACCATAATAAAATTAAACTTCATTTACCACGAGCCACCCACCACCAACCAGTACATGAGCTCAGTGAGGGCAGGAATCTTTGTGTTTCTCTTCACTCATGGATCCCAAGACATAGAACAGAGCCCAGGACAAGGCTCTCAGTACAATTGTGTTGAATAAATGAAAATAAAAATTAGAAAAATAAAGGCATTCATTGGTTCTCCCTTACAGATTCCAAAGTGTTAGCCTGTTTGTATCATGCTTAATTTTTTAATGAAAATAGCTCCTTTTTCTAATAATAACAATGACATAAGCTCAGAGAAAAATTTTCAAACAATGAAGACAATTCTAAAGAAAAAAATTAAAGATCACCTCAGATCTTATCAAAGGAGATAACCATTATTAACTGGCAAGATCCCCTTTCAAATAGTTCTCTGTGAGCCCGCATCATATATGCCACCCTGTCATCTCTGTCAATAAAAGTGGCTGTACTTCATCATTTTTAATGGTTGCATATACACACACACACACACACACACATACACAGTCCATTCTTATTATTTGCAGGAGTTATATTCTGTAAAGTCACTGTAAACAATGAATTAACAAATATTTACCCATTGTTTATAGGGAGTATTTACAAGGTTAGGTTCCTGTGAGCCTCTGGTCAATTTTGATCCACCAATCAATACATAACCTTGTTTTATGTGTGTTTCCATTTAAAGACGCCTTATTTAGTATATATTGTTGATTCATTAACATTGAACTCACGGCCAACAGCCCTGTAACTTGTGCCTGAATGAAGCTTATCTAACTGACGAATTTTCTCCATAAAGCACATCACAGCCATCTCGCACTTCAGAATACTAAACAGCACTTCATCACTACGTTTGGGGGCCATTCAAAGCAGACATCACCAACAAGGAGCCAAAAATGCAAACATGCTGCGCTAAATACGCTGTGCAAGGGACCCTGTTTCTAGTATGAGACCTGAAACCAACAGGCAGAGAGCGCCCTGCTCGACCTCAGCTGGGAACGTGCACAGTGGGCGACTCAAATTTTCAATGGCTCTGCACGAGTCCACAAATGACCACAAAAGTGCCACGAGTATTGGTTTGGGGGTTACAAATAATTTTAGCAAGTAGGCAAATTCGTAAAAAAAAAAAAATTGCAAGAAAAGAATCTGCAAATAACGAGGATCACATGTACGCCTGTGTGTAATTGACTTAGCCAATTCCCTGCTGATGACCGTTGAGCTTGTTCCCAACTTTTTCTTCCCCTTTCGAGCAGTATCACCAAGACCTCTTTCCCCTCGTCCACTCCCCTCCCTCCACTCCCACCTCTTCTAGTCCTCCTGCCTTCCTCTTTCCCCTGCTGTTCTCTTCCTTCTCTTTTTCCTCTTCCTCCTTTCCTTGTCCTTATCTGTTGTTGAAGAAGAAGTTTCAAAATAATGGGGGAAAGAGAAGAAGAAGCTTGAGGTGGAAAAAGTAGTGGGAGGGTGAAAGGAGGGTTGGGGGGTTATGCAAATATGAAGCCAGGTCAGCTCCCTCCTCCCTCCAAGAGCATTCCATTTGCAAAGACCACTAAACTAGCCACTTTAAAGACTTAATTTTAAAAAGACTTCATTTTAAAAAGTATTAAAATCTTATGTTATAAAAGAAGAAATTTCCCCATCAACAGACGAATGGATAAAGAAGATACGGTACATATACACAATGGAATATTACTCAGCCATAAAAAAGAATGAAAGAATGCCATTTGAAGCACCATGGATGGACCTAGAGATGATCATATTAAGTGAAGTAAGTCAGACAGAGAAAGACAAATATCATATGATATCACATATATGGAATCTAAAAAAAGATACAAATGAACTTATTTACAAAGCAGAAATAGACTCACAGACACAGAAAACAAACATGGCTACCAAAGGGGAAGGTGGGGAGGAAGGGATAAATTAGGAGTTTGGGATAAACATATACACACTACTACATATAAAATAAGCAACAAGGGCCTACTGTATAGCAAAGGGACTATATTCAATATCTTATAATAACCTATAATGAAAAGAATCTGAGAAAGTATATATATATATATATATATATATATATACAGAGAGAGAGAGAGAGAGAGGGAGAGAGAACTGAATTACTTTGCTGTACACCTGAAACTAACACAACACTGTAAATTAACTATACTTCAATTTTTAAAAGTGGTTAAAAAAAAGAAATTCCAAAGGAAATCATAGTTCACATCTGTGGTAGATAAAAACTGCCTATAAATCATTCGACATCCCCCCCCCCCAGCAGGAGATGGGGTCCCTTTCCCTTGAACCTGACTTGGCCCTTTGACTGCCTAACAGTAAAATGCAGTGGAAGGGACACTGCTCAAGTTTCCAGGCTCGAGTCTTAAGCAACGGCAGCTCTCAGTGTCTCAAATAATCTCTTGGGATCCAGACGTCATGCAGTTGGGAGCCCAAGCGACCAGTGGAGAGACCCCCGTGGAGGGAAGCAGAGGCCCTAGCTGACTGCCCTGGCTGACAGCCCTGGCTGGCTCTAGGTCAACAGCCAGCACCAACTTGCTGGCCAGGTGAGTGAGTCATCTTGGAAGTGGATCTTTCCTCCACAGTCAAGCTTCCCCAGGTGCTGCCACACAGAGCAGAGAAGAGCTATTGCCTCCAAGGTCTTCCTAAATTAAAGATTCAGATGCAAAATAAATGATTCTTGATAATTTAAGACACTAAGCTTGAGTGTTTTATTACCCAGCAATATACGACTAGAATAATATTATGAATAAAATCTGTCCTATGTAGCAATGAAGCCATATTTGTAGTATTTTTACCAAATCTCTGCTTCTTGTGTGTTATCCTGCTTCTAAGAAGGTGAATTAAAACAGTGTTTAGGGTTTTGGAGTTTTTTTGTTTTGTTTTGTTTTTGGTGCCTGGATGAATTCTATCAATCCATTCTTAGAATTATGTTTTTAAATGCATAAAACAAAATGCACTAATTAATAGAAATGAAGTTACCAAAATATTAAAATGTTCAATAAAGGAATATATGTGTGAGATAATAGAATCTAGTGGAGAGTCTAATGACTGCCGTAAATCTGAAGTATGATGAGCTCAAATAATTTTTCTGGATATTTGCAACACTTTAATGTGACATGGAAATATCTGTTACTTTTTTCTTGTACTTCTTCTTTTTTTTTTTTCCGGTACGCGGGCCTCTCACTGTTGTGGCCTCTCCCGTTGCGCAGCACAGGCCCCGGAGGCGCAGGCTCAGCGGCCATGGCTCACGGGCCCAGCCGCTCCGCGGAATGTGGGATCTTTCCGAACCGGGGCACGAACCCGCGTCCCCTGCGTCGGCAGGCGGACTCTCAACCACTGCGCCACCAGGGAAGCCCTCTTGTACATTTTTTAAGTTAAAAAATGAGAAAGTACAAATATCATGTGATTATATTTCATTTTAACTTTCTCTTGACCCACCTCCCCTATTACTTTGCTTCCCTTTATAGAAAAGATTTTATTTTTTTCCTTCCAGTTTTATCGAGGTATAATTGACCTACAGACTGTATAAGTTTAAGGTGGACAGCATACTGATTTGACTTGCATACATCATGAAATGATTATCACAATAAGCTTAGTGAACATCCATAATCACAGATACAAAATTAAAGAAACAGAAAAATAAAATTTTCCTTGTGATGAGGACTCAGGATATACTCTCTTAATTTTCATATAAACATACAGCAGTGTTAATTATATTTATCATGTTGTACACTACATCCCTAGTACTTATATTATAACTGTAAGTTTGTACCTTTTGACTGTCTTCATCTAACTCCCCTCCCCCTACACCCTGCCTCTGGTAATCACAAATCTGATCTCTTTTTCTATGAGTTTGTTTGTTTGTTTGTTTCTGAAGTATAATCTACAATACTATGTTAGTTCCTGTTACACATCACAGTGATTCAATATTTCTGTACATTTCAAAATGATCAGCATGATAAATTTAGTTATGATTCGTCACCATACAAAGATTTTACATAGTTATTGACTACATTCCCCACGCTGTACATTTCATACCCGTGACTCATTTATTTTACTTTTTATAAGTGGATTTTGCTTATACGACTATGGTTTGCTACCCGCATGAGTAATTAAAGGAAATGCTAATTTTCAGTTAGAGATTAGTGAAAATGTAGAAGTAATTTTTTGCCCATACATATCCACAGACTCCTAAATTTTATTCTTATACCTCAGATTAAGAACTCTGAACCACCTGGTTGTACAGCGATAGAATAACTTTGCATTCCTCAGTAAAGACACCGAGATTGAAAATAATCTTTCTCCGAAAGCACAATGAAATGATAGAAGCGGTCAGGACAACTAACCTCCACCTACCCACTCATTAGCCAGAATTTCATAAGCAACAGGGAAACATGTGGCTCTTTTGAAAGCCCTGGGACAATTGTACTTTCCAGTCTCCAAGGGCTTTATTGCGTGGAGTCAGGTGGCATCAGCCTGAACCCAGATGTGCTCACACATACCAGCAGGTTCTGCTTAAACCCGAGGACAGTGGATTCGTTGCCATCATCAGATGCAAAGTTATCTGTCATCCATTTAACACAGTAAATTATTCTTCTTCCTGAGTATGTGCCACTCTGAGGCTACTAAGAGAGTAGTCTCTGGTACCGATTAGCAACTCAGCCTTGCTTAAGCAAACAAGCAACAAAAGCTGGGACTTGGGAGTGGTGGAGTGGGCACTGGATGACTCACAGGGATGTGGCTGGGTCCCAGGAAACACTGCAACCGGGCTAGCGTGCAGAATGTTACTCCTTCTATCTCTTGACTTGGCTTCTCCCCGCGCATCTTTTTCATTCCCACCTTTTGCGGCAGATTGCCTCTCTTTGCTCCTCAGTCCATGTGGCAGCAAACATGGACAATAAAGGCTCTCAAGTTTTATGTGCTGTATCTTTATGCAACTGGAATGAGGCTGACTGACCCTCTGAGTCCCACATCCAAAAATCACAGAGATATACTCCGATTGGCCAATCAACTGTAGCCAGAGGGGAAGGTCATAGTTTGCAAAGTGGCTGTTCCCATAGTAACCATGCACCTGGCAGAAGAGGTGGAAGTGCAGGCGGGGGAGGGGCAGGCCATTCAACTTGCCCAGCCTAAATATAATGACGATGTGGATGGGAAGGGCCACACTCACATTCACATGGTTTTTGAAGATGGACTCTGAGCCCATGATGGCGGCTGTGGAAATTTACCTGCTACAAAACTGAACGGCTCCTCTGCTTGTGGGTGGCCTGAGAAGAACCCATGACACTGTCCCCTTTATGGGGGACTTTACTGAAGCCCTCAGTCTCAGGGAAAGCTCCTCAGCCTTGCTCTGGAAAATGAAAGCAAGCAGGGGACTCTTTCCTTGAGAATAGAAGCTGCAGCCTGAGGTCTCCATTGGAAATCCATTTTAGGAACCGGGAGAGAAATAATGATTTAAAAAAACTGAAATGTATACTGTGCTCTATGGCAGTGGTTCTCAAACCTTTAGTGTCAGGAGCATTACACTCTTAAAATTTCCTAAGACCCTAATAGAGCATTTTTAATATGGGTTTTATCTACTAGTATTTACCATAATAGAAATTAAAATATTGATTTTACTAGCTTATTTTAAAATATCATAAAATCATTCCATGTTAATATAAAATGACATTTTTCTAAAAGGATCATATTTCTGAAAACAAAGAAAAATGTAGCGAGAAGAGCAGCATTGTTTTACGTTTCTCAAAGCACTTTACTGCGTGGCTTAGCAGACAGCTGGCTTCTCCTGTCTGCTTCTGCATTCAGCCTGTTAAGAAAATGTTGTTTTGTCTGAGGTAGATATGGAGTTGGAAGAAGGAGGAGTACTAAAATAGCCTTTTCAGAAAACTGTGACTATTCTTTGATACTACACTAAAACTCGACAAATGGCTGCAAATCATACACTTGCTCATTAAAATTTTCCATTTTCAATGGATCTTTCACCCAGGCATGATTCTGTAGCACCACGTACTGGCCACCTGAGAAATACTGGTCCAATGAACTCATGGCAGATCTTTCAAACCTTGAAACATTTCATTATGTATGTTAAAACGGCACCACCAAAGTGTTTAAGCATTGGAACACTGCCAAGCTCAGAAAGGCAAATACAAATTTTCCGTAACTCTAGGTTTTGCATGAAAGTTCAGATCTTATCATTGATAACAGACACTGTCATGTATTTTCCTCGAAGTGACAGGCTCGCTTCATTACTTTTGAGAAAATGTCTGCCAAATACCTAAGTCTGTAAGTTGTCCATTTAAGTAAAAATCGTGTTGCATGAAAGAAGTGGCTAGTTCATATCAAAACTCAAATAATCATACAGTTTTCCTTGAGATGAACATTGCTCTTCAGAATGCCATGTAAGTGCTTTACGTGCAGTTCCCATCTCATCACATAGAATATTAAAAAGATGTATATTCGAGAATTGCAATTCAATACAATTAATACTTTGTGCTGATTCATCAAAGATATTCCTAATTGCAAAATTTTTTCTCTTCAAGTAGGTGAAGAATACACTGACCACTAGTACAGTCTGGTACACGGACTTAATTCACGCCTAGGTGCCAGCATTTATACCCACCATTGCTTCTGCACCATTAGTGCAAATGTCAACCCAGTGAAAAAGGCAAATGAAGTCCTAGTGTTAGTTTTTAAATTGTTTTGACCTCTGAGCCCCTTTGAAAGAGTTTCAGAGCCCCTCTGGGGGCCACAGACCATAAATTGAGATCCACTGATTTACGGTTTATGAAGTATTGAATATTTTCTTATAAATACCTTTTATGGTTCTCACAGAAGCCCTTTGAGATGAGCACTCCTGGGACACCCCCTTTGTAAGGACAAGGTAAATGAGGTTCTAGGAGATTAATTGCCTTGTCCCTGGCCTCAGGGAGCAAGAAACTTCGAGGGACAAAAAGCAAATTCTTGCCATCACTCCCATGGATCCTGGTAGAGCATCATGATGGGAAAGGCTCCATCTCCATTACAGCTCCACCTGTTGATTCCTACGGGCTGCCACTAGCCAGCCTTGGGAGGGAAGGAGGATGCTCAAACAAATGAGTGTATTTGGGGCAGCCCAGTACTGGGGGATGAGTCAAGGCAGCCTTGCGGGGTGGCCCCAGGATCAGGCCATCAGTGGAGAAAACACTCCTCCCCACCTCTGGGCCCCTGATCTCTGATGATGACTCATGAAAGATTCTTGGAGGTGGGCATGGCTGTCTTCTCTCTCCATCCATCTCAAAGACGAGGGATCTGCAGTGCAGGCAACAGTGAGGAGGAATACACTAGTAAATGTTCATCTTCAGAGTTATAGTTATTATTATTTTAGTTTCCAAAGTTGCCCAAGACTTGTCTATCCTGCCAGTGTAAAAACATAGCTCAAGGGGAGAGAGATAAATTAGGAGTTTGGGATTAGCAGATACAAACTACTGCATATAAAATAGATAAACAACAGGGCCCTATTGTATAGCACAGGGAACAATATCTTGTTATAAACTATAATGGAAAAGAATCTGAAAAAGTGTATATATATGGAACTGAATCAAGTGCTGTACACCTGAAACTAACATGACATAAATCAACTATAATCTAATTAAAAAAACAAACATTTTTTAAAAAAGAGGGTCTTATTAAACTTATTAAACTGATAAAGGATAAATGTTAACAATGATGATATTAAATAAAAGTAACAAATAAAAGTTTATTGATAAAACAACAAACTACTATATATAAAATAGATACACAGTAAGTTCCTACTGTATAGCAGAGGGAATGATATTCAATATCCTGTGATAAACTATAATGGAAAGACTGAAAAAGAGTATATATATATATTATATATATATAATATATATACACATATATAGATGTACGTATAACTGAATCACTTTGTTGTACACCAGAAACTAAGACAACATTGTAAATTCACTATACTTCAATTTAAAAAAAGTAAAGGTGAAACAAGAAAAAAACAAAACAAAACAAAAAAACCCATAGCCCAAGCCAGAAGATATGCAGCCTTCCCTATGGCTTTCTTATAGCTACATCCAGGGGTGGGAGATGCTTGGAAGATCCCTAACTCTGTGAGTTTTGGGATTCTGCTCTGCTGGCACATTCCTGGATGGCCTGGGAAGCCAAAGGGAGGAAAGGAAAGTAGGCCACCAAGCATCCCTGGGGCTATGGATCAGCAATGAGGAGACGTGTCAGGCTGGAGGACTCTGTGGAAGAAAAACATAGAATGGGGAGCACTGTCTTTAGAAAGAAGGAAAGAAATGACAGAGACTGTGGGTAAATGACACTTGCACATTTCCTTGGGGCTGAACACCTCCAGTTTTCTCTGTCTTGTGTGATCCAGTGAGTCCCCAGGAGGCAGAACTGGTTGCCGAGACAGGCAGCAGATGAAATGGCAGCGACATAGGACACGACTGAAAAATGTCAGAGACTCTCTACAGCTTGGCCAAGACAAGGTCTCTTTTCCAACTTGACTTCAGACCTGTTTTCCAACCCAGGGAGCCAGAGAGACGTGGGGAGACACAGAGACGAGAGACACAGCAGAGGCCAGAGGAAGTTGGATCCAAACTTCCATCTTTGTCACTTGCCTTAAGTATGTTTCAGCTGGTAGAGAAGAGAAGGCCGAGTGCTGAGGGCAGAACCCACATAGACATGGCATTATTCATCCATCCCGTCAACAAACACAGTTCTGACCATGTGCTGGTGGATTTACTCTCAAACAAACGAGAAAAACAAGCAAAGAAACGCCTGACAGAGTGCTGGCAGCTCTGACAGATGTACATTGGGGTCAGTGAGGAAGATCCAAGCAGGGACCAATCCCAGCCCTGAGAGGTCAGGGAAGGCTTTAGGGAATGACAGGAACCAAACACGCAAAGTCACAGAGAGAAAGAGTATGGCTGGGTTCAGGGGACCTGCAGTGGCTCCATGTGGCCAAGTTCCAGGTGGAAATGCACAGAAACCCCAGTGTGACCTTGACGTTTTCAAGTAGCACTAACCTGGTGTTCCTGACCTGCATCTTTCCATTGCAGGGACCTGAGACCCATCCAGGACATTCTGCAGTCTTGAGGGAGGGAAGCAAACTCACAGCACTGGATACAAAGCACAGTGACAAGGCAAGCACTGGTCCTGGGGTCGGGGGTGGGAGCAACACAAGGGCTCAACGATTGTTTCCACCTCAGTTTCTAGAAGCAGAAGGTAGAGGTTGACTCATAAGGGGAAGGCAGGACACGAGGCTCTAGATGGTGCATGAGGTCAGAGAGTGACACACAGAGAGGGTGACTTAACGGTGGGTCCCCAGAGCCACAGGTCATGTCTCCTCAAATATCCCCTGACCAGGGACCCTGTGAGTCATCACCCAAGAATGGAAGTGGCGAAGAGCCGGCCGCTTTGTGCTTGTGTGTGGGCATGTACGTAGGATGGATCCCAAGAAATGGAACTCCTGGTACAGCGCTATGCCCCACAGCGCCCCTAGAGGCTGTTCACTTTACACTCCTCCCAGGAACCAGACGATCCATTTCCCTCCATCCTCAACAATACTGGACATTTTACTTCTTCACCAACTGAGAAAAACTCTTTGATAATCATTTAAGAAGCGTTCGCAGTCCTAACTCACAGCTCCCACCGGTCAAAGGACAGACCCTCTGATAATAGGAGACGAACCAGAAATTGTCTCTTGCATGCTCTATACTGGGGATTTTTAACAGGTGTGAGTAGGAGACATCAGAACTATTCAGCCTTGACTTTGTACGTGCACCAGCTTTGTCTTCTAGCACCCCTGTTGTTGCTGATGGGAAATCTGATTGTAAAATACAGCCTAGATGCAGGCCTAATTTTTGTCATTTGGGAGATTGTGTTGTCTCCAATAGCTTTTTGTTTTGTTTTATATTCTGCAGTTTTACTCTGATTGTTTGGGTAGGATCTTTTTGGTATATTTTCTTTTGCTTTTGTTTTTTTCACTTTTGGGTGTTGGTTTCATCCTGCCTTTAACTCAGTGTGATTTTTCTATTTGGGGAATTCATGCTTTTCTCCAGGTCTTGAAAATTCCCTTCCATTATCGCTTTGAGACTTGTCTTGGAAGAGTCCTCCCCAACAGTGGGACCATAGTGGTCTTTCTTCAAACATAAGCCCATGTTCCCAGCACTTGAAGTAAGAAGACTGTGCGGGAGGGGCTTAGAAATTTCAGCATCTCCAAAAGGCAGACAAGTCCTGGTGGGAGGCAGGCTGGCAGTGAGCCCTTTGGGCTGAGGCGCAGGCAGGCGTGTCCAAGAACACGGGCCACGAGATGGTGGACAAGAACATGAGGCACACGAAGGCAGCTGGAAAGAACATGAATGTGGAGCCCAAAGAGCTCTGTCTCCATCCCAACTGGTGCACCCACTACACAGGTGATTCTGAGCAAGCCCACATCAAGGTCATGATGTAATGATGATGCTCACGTGGCACGTGACCATTTTAAAGGGATCTCATCCGTGTTAACTTTTTGTCATTCACAGCAATGCTGATGGAGACTGGTTACTCCATCTGTAAAATGGAAGTAATGATTCGGCTTCACAGAGCTGCTGTAGGGATTGGACTGGGAGAACCTTTGCAAACTGAAGAGTATCACGTAAACGTAGGATGAGCAGATCAGACTTGTATTTTGCCCAATTCCAGATGAGGATGCTGGGGCTCAGAGGATTTCAGTGAGTGGGTAGAGGTCAAGCAGACTTCCAGCAGCCTGGGAACAAACTCACACTTGCCGACTGTCCATTTCCACTCCCTTCGCTGTGTTCTTTTTCACTTCTCTTCCCCACTTTGAGGAACGACAGCCTGGCGGTGAACAGCACGTGGTTTCTGGAGTCAAACCAACCTGGTTTCAAATCTTCCCCACAGTGGGACCCTGAGCCAGTTACTTAACCTCCCCAAGCCTCAGTTTTCTCCTGTGAAGTATGGGGAGCTAATAGCACCATCTCCATCTCACGAGGGGATTCGGCGCGATGACGCAGGTAAAGCATGCTCGTCACGTGGAAAACACTCAAGAAACGAGACCGTTTATAATTATTTTTGCTTCCACAGAAAGCCGAAATGGAGGCAGCTTAACTTAGCGGGAGGGCAGGCTCTCCTACAAGAGACTCCCTGGAGTATTCAAACAGAGCCTTCCCTGCCTTTGTGTGTGGGGTGGGACGGCGGGGGGACGGATCCCAGTGCCTTGGACAAGAGCTGCGCTTCCGGTACACCATGGGGAGAGGTGCTGATGATCCTATGTCAAGGTCACACGATGCTCACACACACTTTGCCATTTGAAAAACGTATTCTTCTCCATTAACTTTTTTTTTTTTTTTTTTTTTTTTTTTTTGCGGTACACGGGCCTCTCACCGCTGCGGCCTCTCCCGTTACAGAGCACAGGCTCCGGACGCACAGGCCCAGCGGCCATGGCTCACGGGCCCAGCCGCTCCGCGGCATGTGGGATATTCCCAGACTGGGGCACGAACCCGCGTCCCCTGCATCGGCAGGCGGACTCCCAACCACCGTGCCACCAGCGAAGCCCTCCATTAACTTTTTAAAATTCACAACATGCTGTGATATCCGAGTTGTAATGATAAGAATGTCTTTATTACTATTCCTACTTACTAATGAAGAAATAGGCCCACCGATTTGCAAGGCAGAAATAGAGACACAGATGTAGAGAACAAACGTATGGACACCAACGGGGGAAAGTGGCAGGGGTGGGGTGAGGTGGTGGTGGGATGAACTGGGAGATTGGGACTGACATATATACACTAACATGTATAAAATGGATAACTAATAAGAACCTGCTGTATTAAAAATAAAATTAAATTAAAAAAGAAAAAAGAAACAGGCCCAGAGAAGGTCAATGGTACAGCTTATTGAAAATATTTCTTAATCTTTCATGGAAACCAGGTTGAAATATTTTTCATTTTGTTTTCCAGGGTCCCTTAGATAACTATCCATCAAAATAAATCCCTTTTAGAATTTAGTGGCAGATAAAGACCCAGATACTTAGAAGTCTATGACCTGGATTTATTTTCCCCTTTGGTCTTGGCAATCAGAAGACTATGGGAGATATTTAGTTCTCAACCTCAGTAGTTATATATTTTGGTATTTTGCACTCTGCTAGGACCAGGAAAGACTATGAGAAATGGAGGGCAAGTGTCTGTGCTCTGCAGCAATCACAATTTTTTTTTTTTTTTTTTTTTGCAGTACGCGGGCCTCTCACTGTTGTGGCCTCTCCCGTTGCGGAGCACAGGCTCCAGACGCGCAGGCTCAGCAGCCATGGCTCACGGGCCCAGCCGCTCCGCGGCATGTGGGATCTTCCTGGACCGGGGCACGAACCCGTGTCCCCTGCATCGGCAGGCGGACTCTCAACCACTGCGCCACCAGGGAAGCCCAGCAATTACAATTTTGTGGAACAGCAAAGTGGTAGCCCAAGACCCTCCCAGTGGATGCCACGTGGGGACTTCCCTAGGCTGGGCAGCTTGGTTCATCTCAAGGTGCTTGGACTGGGGCTTCTGATAACCCCTGGCTCTCGTGTCCACTCTTTCCATAGTCTACCTGAAGTCCTGTAGCCAGGACAGCAGTGCTCAGACCTCTGGCCTTTGGCAAATACGCATCGGACAGGAACCAAAGAGAAGAAAGCAAGCCCTCAAGACGACCCTGTGTGGTGCAGGGTCAGGAGCTCTACAGCCAGCAAAGAATTCCCTTCCACAAGCCTCCCAGCCAGCTTCTGGAATTGAAATCCACAGGCTCGACATCTCACCAAGGCAGCCCATGCTGGGAAGAATGAAATTAGGGCCTGTGAGTGGGCCGGGGATCACTTAAGAGGCCAGAAGCTCCCAATTTCTTCTCAGCAGTCTCTGTTTCACTGAATTTGGAGATTCTGAGATTTTGTTTGATTTCAGTCGTGCTGCATTTCCAACGCACCAAAGACCCACCGGCCTGTCTCCAGTGATGCCATGGGCTCGGGGCCCTCACCCCAGATTGCCTGCCTTTCCAGGTGGGTAATACCCATGGGAGGGGCCCAGACCCCCTGAACTCCTGAAATTTGTTCCAGCCGCCAGCTTTCTCACAGCAAAGCTGTTTCTTCCAGCAAGTGAAGCCTGCAGTTGATTTATGGCTCATTTTCAGGACACAATACTGTAATTTTGTGAAATGATAGTAGTATCGATTCCAGAAGATTTTCTCTTTGCTGAAACCCTGGGGCCGAGGTGCTAAATGGAGCCTCGGTGTGAGGAACAGCATTTCACACTTCATCGATTTCACCGGTCAGATCCTCCACTTTGATTCAAATGTCGAGGGCCGCCATCAAGCTCTTTGTTACCCCGTTCACAGGCCCTGATTTCTGCAGAGGGCATTGACTGTCATTATACAGCCGACTTGCCAACGATGCAGAGGGTCCAAACAGGGTCATAAGGAACGTATTCACTTTGGTTGTTGGGACACTCAAGGCCACTGTGAGGAATGGCTTTTGGGTCCTCATTCTAAGTACATTTACTGTCTTCTTCTAGTTCTGATCTCCAGATGGGAAAGGAAGTACTCCATTCAGGATTGAAAACAAAACAGAATGAGTGAATCAGCGAATGAATGAATGAGAGAGAGAGAGAGAGAAAGAGAAGAAAGGAGAGGAGGGAAGAACAGACAGAGAAGCAAGGGAGGAAGACAGAGAGAGAGGGAGGGAGGGAGGGAGCAAGAAAACTCTAAATCCATAACAAGCACTGTCAAGGCAGCGTGAGCCATGACTTTGAGCAGAATTGAACTACCTGCCAGTTCCAGCATTAGTCTGAGATTCTTTATGGTGGAGTTTGAGAAGGAGGCTCCCTGTCAGAATCACGGGGCTATCTTCCCATTACCCTCAGTACTGGCCAGAAATATTTCAAAACACAACAAACCCTGCTGGGCTTCTCAGCTGAAAGGAGATTGGTGATTTTTTCGGGGGAACTACAGCAGTCTGGGAGATTATTAAAGGGTTATAAATTAGGTGTGACAGGCTAAAGGTGCTGGGATATTAAGACTGGAAGAAGAAGTTTTGGGGGGTGTCTTCATGGATAAAATCTGCTTTCAGTATCCAGGTGGAAGGAGATGGCACCAGGATCCCACTAATTTATTCCCTCAGCAGATACTTATTGATCATCTATTATGAGCAGACACTGCTGGTTCTTCTGGAGCTTACAGACTAGAAGGGGAAGTAAATATTAAATGAATCAATTCAAATGTGATTACAATATGCCCTAAATTTTTTAAGGAAGAAAGCTAAGTTCTACGAAAGACAGAAGCAGGGGGCCCCAATTAGTTGGGGGTGGGCCCAGGGTCAGAGAAATCCCTCCAGATCTGAGGAATGAGGAGAGTTTAGCAGACGCCGCTGGGAAGGGCTGGTCCCTGCGTTTGTGAAGTCCCCAAGCTGGTTGCTTTTGAGGGGCCACAACAAGGGTAGAAGTTGGGGGGAAGGAGGGGAAGGGCAAATTCAGCCATGGGGGAAGGGGAGTGGAGACTGGAGGGCAGAATGAGCGGTAACCAGGAGTCTGAAGGTTGTCCTGAGTATGATGGGAGAGGATGTCATTGGTGGGTCTTAAACAGGGGATGGTATACTTTGCTGTGCAAAAGCTTTTAAGTTTAAGTAGGTCCCATTTGTTTATTTTTGTTTTTATTTTCATTACTCTAGGAGGTGGATCCAAAAATATATTGCTGTGATTTACGGCAAAGAGTGTTCTGCCTATGTTTTCCTCTAAGAGTTTTATAGTGTCCAGTCTTACATTTAGGTCTTTAATCCATTTTGAGTTTATTTTTGTGTGTGGTGCTTGAGAATGTAGTAATTTCATCATTTTACATATAGCTCTCCACTTTTCCCAGCACCATTTATTGAAGACTGTTTTTTCTCCATTATAAATTCTTACCTCCTTTGTCATAAATTAATTGACTGTAGGTGTGTGGGTTTATTCTGGGCTTTCTATCCTGTTCCTTTGACCTATAAGTCTGTCTTTGTGCCAGTACCATACTGTTTTGATTACTATAGCTTTATAGTATAGTCTGAAGTCAGGGAGCCTGATTCTTCCAGCTTTGTTTTGCTTTCTCTAGGTTTCTTTGGCTATTCAGGGTCTTTTGTATTTCCATATGAATTTTAAAATTTTTGTTCTAGATCTGCAAAAAATGCCATTGGTAATTTGATAGGGATTGCATTGAATCTGTAGATTGCCTTGGGTCGACCCATAGAATAAAAGAAAATATTTGCAAATGATGTGAATGACAAGGGATTAATCCCCAAAATATGCAAACAGCTCATACAGCTCAATATCAAAAAAACAATCAACCCAATCAAACAATGGGCAGAAGATCTAAATAGACATTTCTCCAAAGAAGACATACAGATGTCCACAAAGCATATGAAAAGATGCTCAGCATCGCTAATTATAAGAGAAATGCAAATCAAAACTGCAATGAGATATCACCTCACACTGGTAAATATGGCCATCATCAAAAAGTCTACAAACAATAAATACTGGAGAGGGTGTGCAGAAAAGGGAACCCTCCTACACTGTTGGTGGGAATGTAAGTTGGTATAGCCACAATGGAGAACAGTATAGAGGTTCCTTATAAAACTAAAAATAGAGCTACCATATGATCCAGCATTCCCACTCCTGGGCATGTATCTGGAGAAAACCATAATTAGAATAGATACATGCACCCCAATGTTCACAGCAGCACTATTTACAATAGCCAAGACATGGAAGCAATCTAAATGTCCATTGACAGATGAATGGATAAAGAAGATGTGGTACATATAGACAATGGAATATTACTCAGCCATAAAAAAGAACAGAATAATGCCATCTGCGGCAACATGAATGGACCTAGAGATTATCATACTAAGTGAAGTAAGTTAGGCAAAGACAAATATCATATGATATCACTTATATGTGGAATCTAAAAAGAATGATACAAATGAACTTATTTACAAAAACTGAAACAGACAGACTGAAAACAAACGTATAGTTACCAAAGGGGAAAGGTGCAGGGAGGGATAAATTAGGAGGTTAGGATTAACATATACACACTACTATACATAAAATAGAGGGACTCCCCTTGTGGTGCAGTGGTTAAGAATCCACCTGCCAATGCAGGGGACACAGGTTCAAACATGCCACGGAGCAACTAAGCCCATGTGCCACAACTACTGAGCCTGTGCTCTAGAGCCTGTGAGCCACAACTACTGAAACCCATGTGCCTAGGGCCTGTGCTCCACAACGAGAGAAGCCACCACAGTGAGAAGCCCAAGCACCACAACGAAGAGAAGCCCCCGCTCGCCGCAACTAGAGAAAGCCCGCACGCAGCAATGAAGACCCAACACAGCCAAAAAATAAAATAAAATAAAATCGATAATCAACAAGGACCTACTGTATAGCACCGGGAACTCTATTCAATACTCTGTAATAACCTATATGGGAAAAGAATCTGAAAAAGAATAGGTATATGTATGTGTATAACTGAATCACTTTGCTGTACACCTGAAACTAACACAACATTGTAACTCTATATACTATAATATAAAATAGAAATTAAAAAAATAAATGAACAGGGGATGGTATGATTTAATATGCGTTTCAAAAAACAACTCTCAGGCCATAGAGTGCAAACTGGGTTGGAGGGGAGCTAGAGAGGTGGGGAGGCCAGTTAGAGGGTGGCTTTGGTCACCCAGGCAATGATGATGGTGGCTGTGCCCGAGATGAGAAGGAAAGACAGGGAGAGACTGGAGCTCTAAGTTGAGGTGAGTGGACAGGACTAGGTGATGGGTTGGCCATGGGAAAGGCAGGGCAAAGGAGAGGGCTCTGAGAACTCTAGTGGAGGTGTCATTTCCTACAAGTGGGAAGACTGAAGGGTTGAAGAAGACAGAAAAGCTTCCTTCCCAACCCTGGAAGCCCGCAAGTGCTCCTCTGTGCAGCCCGGATGCACTTTTCCAAAGAAAAGATTGCCCCATTTCTGCAGACTTGGTGATTGGCCTGTCCACCAGCTCCCTGGTTCCCACACGCACCTGCTGGAGGGGGTGGGCTGAGTGGCACTGAGGAGATGGCCCTGCCAATGCCAGGGCTTCAAACCCTGCCAGAGAAGAAGCCCACAGATCAATAACATGGAAGGAGGAGCTGGATGGGACTGAGCTTTGTAAAAATATATTAATATCCTCTGTGGTCACTTCAAGACACTTGGGAGAGGAGTCCCGAGTCACTGCAGGACTCATTATGGGACCATGATTTTGATCATTTATTTACATAACCTACTTTTAAAAACTTGTACAGCCACATCCTACTGACCAGACTGTTATAACTCTGTTGGATCCAAGAATCCGAATTGCAAAGTAGGAAAGAGCCTGAGAGGTCACCCATTCCAAATCCTTCTCTCCACCTGAATCCCTTGCAGTCTCCCACTAGGGATGGTCATTCTAAATCAGGTAGTTCCAAGCATCCTACAAGCGACTCAAGGCAACATGACCCACCCGTGGCACCATTAGACTGCCTATGCAGTGATTTCCAAATTTTTTAACTGCAGGCCACAATGAGAAATACATTGACATGTCATCCCACACACACATACACACACACACACACACACACACACTACCCTGAAAAGCACTCTGCATGCAAAGCACTGTGATATTTTACTGCAAGCAATGCACTGTGGTATTTTCTATTCTGCTTCATTGTAAAAACTAGTGGTCTCAGTTCACTAAATGGATTTTTTTTTTTTTGCGGTACGCGGGCCTCTCACTGCTGTGGCCTCTCCCGTTGCGGAGCACAGGCTCCGGACGCGCAGGCTCAGCGGCCATGGCTCACAGGCCCAGCCGCTCCGCGGCATGTGGGATCTTCCCGGACCGGGGCACGAACCCGCATCCCCTGCATTGGCAGGCGGATTCTCAACCACTGTGCCACCAGGGAAGCCCCACTAAATGGATTTTATAGCTAATGGGTTTTGACCTAAAATTTAAAAAGCACTAGCCTAGAGTACAAAACTCCAAATGCTCAGGTGTCAAGCAGACAGAACAACAAACACAATTCTATGTTTCCTTGGTTTCTCTGTTCGATTTAATTCCTTGGAAGCAGTCAGATTTTGATTTATATTTTGTTTTAAACAAACATAACTAATTTGGCTTTTACTTCTTCCTTTTGGGAGATATTTCTCCTCCATAGAAAAGTTGTTGGTGCTTTTATCACCTTGCCTTGGATGCTTCTCTATGATATAGAATGTAACCATCCACTAAGATTACAGTTGCTTTATGTGGGCAATTGATGCCTTATTGAACGCAAAGTTTCTTCAAAAAAAAAAAAAAGTCATGTCAATAATTGGTTAGGGCTGCAAATGATGTGACCGACAAGGGCTTAAAAAAAAAAAGCACATGAAAAGATGCTCAGTGTCGCTAATTGTTAGAGAAATGCACATCAAAACTACAATGAGGTACTACCTCACACCAGTCAGAACAGTCATCATTAAAAAGCCTACAAATAACAAACGCTGGAGGGGATGTGGAGAAAAGGAAACTCTCCTACATTGTTGGTGGGAATGTAAGTGGGTGCAGCCACTGTGGAAAACAGTATGGAGGTTCCTAACAAAACTAAATATAGAATTACCATATGATCCAGAAATCCCACTCCTGGGCATACAGCCAGACAAAACTATAATTCAAAGAGATACATGCACCCCTATGCTCATAACAGCACTATTCACAATAGCCCAGACATGGAAACAACCTAAATGTCCATCACCAGATGAACAGATAAAGAAGATGTAGTACATATATATATATAATGGAATATTACTCAGCTATAAAAAAGAATGAAATAATGCCATTTGCAGCAATATGGGTACAACTAGAGACTATCATGCTTAGTGAAGCAAGTCAGAAAGAGAAAGACAAACACCATATGATATCACTTATATGTGGATTCTAAGATATGACACAAATGAACCTATCTGTGAAATAGAAACAGACTCACAGACACAGAGAACAGACTTGTGGTTGCCAAGGGGGAGGGGTTGGGGGAGGGATGGAGTGGGAGGTTGGTGCTAGCAGATGTAAGCTTTTATATATAGAATGGATAAACAACAAGGTCCTACTGTATAGCACAGAGAACTATATTCAATATCCTATGAAAAAATATAATGGAAAAAAAGAAGTAGGAGGTTGTTAAGTAAAGGTTGTTATTTAGCATAAAAAAATAATAATTGGTCAGGGTGATCTCTTGGTTTCCGAGTTATTTTCATTCTCAAGAAAAATGTTCTGTGACTCTCCAAGGAGGGGGAAATGGTAAGAATATGGATCTGGGTTCAGAAACTATTTTAATAAATAGACCTTTTAAATTTGGATTTGTTTAAGCAGATAGTAGTTCTCCTGAGCTGATGCCACCAATCTGAATGCAGCCAAGTGCTGGGAGCCTGGGGGAGAGATGCAGAGAAATGGGGGCGTGGGGAGAACATTGCAGAGTTAGCTTATGTTTGGCATCAATCTGGGCTGACCTTTAGACACAAATGCAATATACCTTATATTCTTAGTTGGCTTAATTTTTAAAATAAGGCCTTTTTATTTCAAAAGTTGATAGAGACGTATTGTAGAAAATGTTACCAATACTAACAAAGCATAAGAAAAAAGAAAAAGGAAGGAAGGAAGGAGGGGAGGGAGGGAAGGGGGGAGGGAGAAACTAAGGAAAAGGGAGAAATGAGAAAAAAAATGAAACAACCAAAATCCCATCCCCTGGAGAAAACCACTCATAACATTGTGGTGTATATCTGTCAGCTAATTCCTCAAATCACTTCTGATCTCACGCACACAAATTCTTCCAGATTAGTTCTTGTTCTTTCAGCTCAATAAAATTCTCCTCACCTTCTCTCTGACTTAAGGGCTTCGCTTGAATTCTGGTTTTACAGGCTTGTGAAGGCGAATGAGCTCCCTATGACTGCATCTCATCAGCCTTTCTTTAATATACATATGGGGGTGGATACAAAAGCTTTGATTCACTCCAAACTCAGCCTTGGTCCAAAAATTCCTCTATAGTGTGGGGAGTGGAATGAACTGACACCTAAGTTGCTGTTGTTTTCCACTGGACTTCTAAAACAAAGAACTCCCTAAATCTTATTAATATTATACCCCCAATATCTATCACCATGCCAGGCACATAGTAGGTGCTCAATAAATGTTTGTGGAGTTCAACTCAAAAATGCTGAGTTCATTACTAAGTCACTCTCAAGGGCAGACAGAGAATATTTATTTAGCCCAGGCAACTGGGCTTTTAGAATACGTGAGTCAGGCTAGAGTGATTAACCTCCCCCAAAAAATAAAATGAAGGAGGTTTCAATCTTGTCTGTTGGACTGCCAAGAAAGCCATTATATTCCCTGATGGGAATCTAAAATTCTCTGGTCTCAAGACGGCAGAAGACCTTCCAAGGCCCTGTGCAGAAATACAGCGGAGATGTTCACCCTAGAGGGCTCTGGGGCATCCAGGCCCAAACCCTCATGGAGACCGGGGTGTCAGCTGGGAGTTAAAGGGAGATTCCAACACCTCTCTCCCTCTCTTTTCTAAGAACATTGGCTGCGAGTTTGGCCTCATTCTTGTAACAGGGACAGGTTTAGCACATTTGTCATAGTTTGCGTCTTATCTTTAACCTCCTTCGATCTGCAATGGCCTTTACGTCTTTGGCTCGGGTTTTCAGGCTCTATCATTTGCTCTGGGCTTCACAGGTCTATCTGCTGTTGGGTCCACTGGCATGAACTCATGAGCCTACTTCTTAAGCTGGGTGCTGTCTCTGGCTGCTAAGATTAGCCATGAGGGAACTAGCTTCTAGTCACTAGTGCCTGCCCTATGACATCTTTTATAATTGATTTAGGGAAATTCAACCCCTAGAGATTGCTCCTTTCAAGATCAGTTTCTTCCCAATGACTGCTGCCATTATACACCCAGCTAATTTCATGGGGTAGCGGATGCTCCTTGGACGGCTTCCTCATTGACCCCCAAGGCTGGTTCCCCCAGGGTGCTTTCATTCCCAACAGCCAGCACCTGCTAGTTTTTCTTGGAAAGCTGCCCTCAGGCTTCTGGAGCCCCTTTGCCTGTGTGCATGGAAAACAGGAGGTGCCTGGATATTTGTCTTTCCCCAGAGTCAGCCCTTAGCCCCAATGGCCCATAAGTATGGGAGTAAAGACCCTATGGCTCCTTTGCCCCCAGTTGGCAAGACCTACACTGTAGCAGAGCTTCCTGCAGGACGAAGCAAAGCTACCCTTCCTGGGATTCTGCTTGTTATAGCATCTTTGCCTGGCCCCCTTCCCTTCTCCGTCCTGCTTCCTCACTCTCCTGTCAAAAGTTCCTGGGAACACTTCCTATAAATCCCTTGCGCATGAATCCCCATCTCAAGGTGGGCTTCTGAGAATCTCAGCCTAATCCATCCGGCAGCATGGAATAACTGAAGTCTCAGTGGTGGCCCATAGGCTAGATTCAGCCACATGCATGTTTTACTGGCCACTGGGGGCTAGCCGGCCTACACAGTGGGTGTTAATTTTATTTAAATTATTTGTTGACATATGTTAAGTTGGGGAAAAGGAATCAAAACATGGAGGACATATTCGAGAGGTTACATGAGGAAAACCAGCAAGTTTCCTTATTCCTGAAGCTCAAAAGGGATCCTCAGGCAAGATGAGCACGACAGAGGCAGAGGGAGAGAGGCCATGGGGTCTCAGGTGGTGGAACCAGACCTGAATGGTGTCAACAGAGAGCTGTGGAGGCAACATCTGGAGCCAGCAGCCAGCATGACCTCCCAGGAGTCATGTGGAGGCTGAGGCAATGCTCACCATCTGACCAGTGTCTACTGGGAGAGCATCCCACCCGGACCATTCTGAGGACCAGTGCTAGCTGTTGTGCGACGAGCATCCAGCACGCCCCCAGTGACACCTCCCTGAGCCCCATGACTCTGCTGGTTCCTATCTGCCTTGCCCTGTGGGCACCCTCGTCATGTTCAGAATCCCAGAATGCTCACAGGCCCTGCGCACCTGGAGGAGTGGTGGGGAGGGAGAGCCCCAGGAGGGCTAAGGGGTGGGAGGGCTGCATGGGACAATTCAAGCTCAAACCCCTCTCCCACCCAGAGCCTGGACAGTGGCAACACCCTTCTTTCCTCTCTTGTAGCCAGTAGTATCATTCCGTCTCATGACCTGATTAACTTTTAAACTGATCCTTGATCAGCTCTGTTTGAGGACCAAGTCCAGCTGTAAATATCTCAGCAAGTGACTACCCAGAAAATTCAGGTAGACAATTACTCCAGGCTCATCCAATGCTGCTCCAAAGACCTTGATGCAAGAGGTCGGGGTGTGGGTGGAGGAGCTAAAACCCTTAGCCTGATGGCCTGGGTTTGCAGTGCAAACTTGCAAACCTGGGCTCTGCACAGATTTCCTCCACTCATGGCCTCATGGGTCTCCCTAGCCCCACGGCGGTCCCTGCACAGTGACGGACTCCCCTCTTGGACTTATTACCCCAGGGAGGATAACCTGGGCCAAGGAAGCAGCTGAGACCATAGAGCATAAACTTATGCTTTCAAGTGCAGCCTGGTGAGACCCTAAGTAGAGGGCACAGCTTGTGAACTAACTTGGAGGGCTGGGGTTGATCGATCCCTGTTACAGATAGAAACCAAGTTTAGCCCTTGGCATGCTCCCGGAGGGGAGGCACGGCTGCAGGCTTAGGGCCAGGTGAAGGCTTGCCAGTGTGCTCCAGACAAAGGCCTCCGGGATCCCCTGCAATATAACAAGCTGGACTTATTACTCGTCCCAGGGAGGGAGCGCACACAACATGGGGGACCATGGTGGCGTCCCAGTAAAAGGGTGTTGGGAGGGACTTATGGCAGGACTTGGAGAGGGTTTGAGGAAGCTGGGCTTTGCTCTGGACTAGATGCTGTCAGGAAGTGGGGAACCAGTCTCTGATTGGGTATCTTAATAAATCACATCTAGAGGAAAGGCAGACCAGAGTGAGCCTCCAGGTATAACTGGGAAAGAAGCAGCCATCACTCATATCAGCCAGGATAGGGGACGCTTGGTGATTCCTGTGGTTTGAGCAATGCTCATATTTTGTCTATGTTTGGACATCACTAGAGAGCGACCTTGTTTTTATTTTGATCCATCATCGTCACTGAGAGGCCTCATCTGCTGTTGATGTGAACATTTCTATATTCCAAGGAGAACACCCACGCCAGCTCAGGAGCAACGAACGCCAAGGCCTAGCGATAGCACCAGGCCAGCTCCAGGAGGACAGGGGCTGCTTTTCTGTCTGGCTTCTTTCACTTTCCATAATGTTCTCAGGGTTCATCCATGCAGTAGCATGTATCCATACCTTTCCTTTTTGTGGCTGAATAATACTCCACTGTATGGATAGATCACATTTGTTTATCCATTCACCTGCTGATAAACACTTGGGTTGTTTACACATTTGGGCTATTATGAATAATGTTCATATAAACATTAATATACAGGTTCAATTGTTTCCACGTTTTGGCTCTTACGAATAATGCTGGTATGAACATTCATGTCCAATTTGTACAAGTTTTCATTTCCCTAGGGTATATAACCTAGGAGTGGAGCTCTTAGGCCATGTGGTAACTCCATGTTTAACATTCTGAGGAACTGACAGTATTTTTCAAAGCAGCTGTACCATTTTACACTCCCAGTGTATGAGTTCCAATTTCTTCATATCCTCACCAATACTCGTTAATATCTGTCTTTTTGATTATAGCCATCCTGGGGGGCATGAAGTGGTATTTCATTGTAGTTTTGATTTACATTTCTCCCGTGACTAATGATGCTGAGCGTCTTTTCATGTGCTTATTGTCCATTTGTATATCTTCTTTGGATAAATATCTATTCAAATCCTTGCCCATTTTAAAATTGGGTTGCCTTTATTGTCGAGTTGCAGGAGTTTTTAAAATTTTCTCCCATTCTGTGGGTTTGTCTTTTCACTTTCTTTCTTTTTTTTTTTGGTGATACACGGGCCTCTCACCGCTGTGGCCTCTCCCGTTGCGGAGCACTGTCTCCGTACGCGCAGGCCCAGCGGCCATGGCTCACGGGCCCAGCCGCTCCACGGCACGTGGGATCCTCCCGGACCGGGGCACGAACCCGTGTCCCCTGCATCGGCAGGCGGACTCTCAACCACTGCGCCACCAGGGAAGCCCTTTTCACTTTCTTAATGGTGTCCTTTGAAGCACAAATTTTTTAATTTTGATGATCCAATTTGTCTATTTTTTGGGTCATTTATAAGGTTTAGTGTCATGTCCAAGAAACCATTGCTTAATCCAAGGTCATGAAGATTTGCTCCTATTTTTTCTTCTAAGGGTGTTGTAGCTTTACCTCTTATATGTAGGCTTATGATCTATTTTAAGTTAAATTTTGTAAGTTGGATGAGATAGGGGTTCAAGTTCATTCTTTTGCATGTGGATATTCAGTGGTCCCAGCACCATTTGTTGAAAAGACGATCCTTCTTCCATTGAATTGCCTTATATTTCTGCCTCATTGATGCCAGGTAGGGACAGAGGCTCAGTTCCCCACTGGGCAGGGGATCAGGATGAGGGGGGAAGGGAGAGGCTGAAGGGTAGTGGTATGGAAAATCAATTGACCATAAATGCAAGGACTTATTTCTCGACTCTCAATTCAATTCCATTGATCTACATGTCTATCCTTATGTCAGTACTACACTGTCTTGATTACCGTAACATCGTAGGATGTTTTGAAATTGGGAACTTTGTTCTTTTTCAGGGTTGCTTTGGCTATTTTGGGTCCTTTGTATTTCCATGTGAATTTTAAGATCAGCTTGTCAATTTCCACAACTAAGACAGCTGGAATTTTGATGAGGCTTATATTGAATCTGTAGATCCACTTGGGCACTATTGCCAACCATATTAAGTCTTCAGATCCATAACATGAGATCTTTCCATTTATATCATTTTTCTTTCATTACTTTCAACGATGTTTTGCAGTTTTTTAGTGTACAAGTTGGACGCGCAGGCCCAGCGGCCGTGGCTCACGGGCCCAGCCGCTCCGCGGCATGTGGGATCTTCCCGGACCGGGGCACGAACCCGTGTCCCCTGCATTGGCAGGTGGACTCTCAACCACTGTGCCACCAGGGAAGCCCCTATAATTTAATTTTTTATTTCACTTAGTATTTTTCATTCTATAATTCCCTTTTGGTTCTCTTTTTAAAAAAAAATAACTTTTATTTCTTCGCTGAGATTTTCTATTTTTTAAATTTGCTTCATGAGAATGTTATAATACTTGTTGATGTATTTTCATGATAGTTGCTTTATAGTCTTTGTCAGATAATTCCAACATCTGATTTATCTCAGTATTAGTGTCATTAGTATTTGTGTCTCATTCAAGTTGTGATTTTCCTGGTTCTTGGTGTGATAAGTGATTTTTCTCTTGTGTCCTGGACATTTTGGATATTATATTATGAGACTCTGGACCCTATTTGATCTTATTTTTTAGCAGGCAGTGCTGCTGTGGAGGTGTGACATGTAGATCTCCTCTCTGGGCTCCACTGACACTACCCCAGCAAAAGCAGAACGCTGATTCTCACTGCCTCATTGCAGACAGATGGAGTGAAAGCTTAGCTGGCCCCTGGTCCCATGGAGAGCTTCCCAGTGGAAGTGGGGTACTGACTGGCACCACCTTTTTGCCTCTAAGTAAGTGTGTAAGTTTGGCTCCCCACTGGGCCCCGCAGACATCAGGAGGGGAGATGGGGGAGGGGTGGGAACAGACTGCCAACAATTCCCACCTCCCACCATTCAATCCATTTCATGATGCCAGGTGGGCATGGTAGTCCAACCCTCCATTGGGCCTGCTGACGCCCAGGGGAGAGGGTGAAGGGTGGAGGGACAAGCATTGCCTGGCAGCACCTCATTAAGCCTTGTACTGCTGGGTAGGGCTAGAGGATAAGCACACCCCTGGACCACCCTGACGTTACCCAGGCAGGGGAATCAGAGCACTGCCTCCCTCTACTGGTGGGGGATGGAAGATCAGCTCCCCAGCCAGTCCCAGCAGGGGAAAAGAAATAAGTTGCCTACTTCCACTCAGTAGGGAATAGATCAGCTGCCCTGCTAGCAGGAGAACTGGAGTTCTCCTCCTGTCTCCACCCTGTGCAGGAAGGAAAATTGCTTCCCTGCTGGCCCGGCCCACTGACACCACCAGAGCACACCAGAGGGGAATCAGAGCACAGAGGTTCTTTTTTCCACCTTTCAGAGTCTTCCTATGCAAATGTGTTGTGATTTTTAGTTGTAAGAGGGAGGAACTGGGAGGAATGGGGCTATTCCATCTTGGCTGGAAATGGAAATTACATAATTTTATTTTTTACACTGAAGTCTTTAATACATCTGGAATTTATTTTCGTATGAAGCGTAAATTTATTTCCCTGCTGATGGAAAATGAGTGATGTCACCGTAACTTATTAAATAAAACATCATGGTCTCATTCCACCTAAACACCACCTGTTCTGTACATTAAAATACAATATATACTAGGATATATTTTTAGCTTCCTTATTCTGTTTCACCTATTCCCTTGTTATTACTATACTGTTTGGACGACAAGAGTCTTGTAATATATTTTACCATCAAGGGAGGCAAGTACACCGTTACTCTCTTTCATTTTCAGATGATTCCCGGTTATCCTTGGATATATATCCTTCTTTATGCACTTTATAAGGCCATTGTGTTATGAAGGTTAACTTCAGCAAGCTGGAAATGGCCTGAGCTGTTTTACTGAAATAAGAGTTGAGTCTTCATGGCATTGACCCCTGGTAAAGGCATGAGATGTCCTGATTAATAATGTTGTACTGTAACCATGGTTCACAGATGCCCTTTCTGCTTCTGTTTCATAGACTAAACCTATGGTCATGCCTAAGTTCAGAAGGGCAAAGGGATATTGATGACTATTAATACACCTGTTGTACTAGTCTACTTGGGCTGCCACAACAAAATGCCATAGACTGGGTGGCTTAAACAACAGACATTTTTTTTTTTCTCATACTTCTAGAGGCTAGATGTCCAAGACTGAGATGCCAGGCTTGGTTTCTGGTGAGACCTCTCTTCCTAGCTTGTAGACAGCCACTTTTTCTCTGGGGCCTCACATGGCCTTTCCTCTGGGCTCTTGTGGAGGGAGAGAGGTGTCTGGTGTCTCTGCCTCTTCTTATAAGGACACCCATTCTAATGGAGTAGGGTTCTATCTCCAAAAACATCACACTGGGGACTGGGGCTTCAACTTACGAATTTGCTGTCGGGGCAAGGGGGACACAACTCAGTCCATAACACCTATAAATGGATACTGTGGTGATTGCCCAGATCCTCCTTCTGGACTGGGTACCCTTTCCCACAGTTTCTAATGACTCATAGCTGAGTCCCTCTCCAGGAATTTCCCAAGGCCAAAGGGAACCGCCTTATCCAATGTCATACCCCACTCTGGGGTCATCTTGCCTCCAACTGGGACAACTCCGGGGCTTCAGTGTAGGACTGGCTGAGGTCACAGCCCATCTCCTCCCTCTGCCCACTGTTGCTTCCTCTCTCTCCACCCCACAGGGTTTGGTCCCAATAAATTCCCAATAAACTTCCTATGTGTTCATCTCCATCTCAGAGTCTGGCTCCTGAGAACCTGACCTAGGACAAGCCAAGTCCACTTGACTTGAAAGCACAAGCTCTTAATCACTAGTCAATTCCACTCTCTGGGCACTTTTTTCCCACCCAGGCTGCCTCTCACCTTTCTGGGACCAGACCTGCTCAGTCTGGGTGGGATTATGATAAACCCTTACCTTTCTGTCCTGAAAGATGTATACTTGTCTTTGAGTGACATTTTATAATTAATAATCTATTGAGACTATGGGATTGCAAGTCCACTGTGGCATCTTTGTAGGGAACAATTTGAGCAAATAGGGGCCCGACTTCCTTCCCCCTCTTTCCAGGTGCAAGCCTGGGGGAAACTGACACCTAATTATAGGTCTCTGTGCTCTACCCTTCAGAACAAGCAGGTGGCTTTGTCACTGGGATGACCTGGAAACTCTGGGGCAGCCCATTCTCACACTTGGGGCTGGTTAATCATTGCACAGAAAGGACCACGCTGCAACTTAAGATCATTAACTTCTGGTAAGTACCTAATGGTTAAGTACAAAGCAGAAATCTTAAAATCTCAAGGTAACTATCTGAGACTTTCTGTCTGAGCAGGAGCCTGAGTTCTTCCTCCAGCCCCCTCAAAAAGAAAACTGTACATTACATTGTAATTCACCTTCAAAATACTTGGAAACTTCAAGTATAATGGCTAAGTCATGAGCCGGACTGTGCAATTCAGTGCCAGGTCACCTCCACCTCGGCCCTTCTTCGGGGTCTCTGCAGACAATGACTCCGGGGCTGATGAGGGCAGGGAGGAGAATGTGGAGGAGGAAAGCAAGGAACAAGCTTATTTTAAAGAGACTATTATCCATCATCATATACAGAGAGAGAGAGATTTACATGTGCACACTGACAAAGTAAAAAATTAGGCCTCCCACCATACCTGAGTCCCTCTGGCCAGATTTATTTAGCAATTTCTCACTGAATCTCAAATCTGGGCACTGGATGGACTTTGAGAACATCACCTGAGAGCTAAGGTGGACTGATGGACCCCTGAGTCCCTCTTCAGGTGCCCAGGTCACGGGGAAACAGAAAGAAGCTGGTTCCCTCTCTACCATGTCTGTGAGGGTGGTGTCTCCAAGGCCTGGCTACTACAGGAACTCAGAGACACAGTGAAATGAGGGACCCGGGACCGCTTCTCAGGTTTAAGTCGTCCTAACCTCCCAGAGTTCCTTGGGGCTGGAACAAATCTCTCCTGAAATGCTTCCTGTTGGATTGTACATCACTGACACTTGTTCTGATCCAGCCCAAAGTCAGAGAAAAGATTCACTCCTGAGAATCTCCGAAGACCCAAGAGTAGCAATGGCTGACACGTATTGAGCTTTTACCGACTCCCAGACACAGTTCTAAGCCCTTTGGCTGTATTAACTCATTTAATCCTCCCCACGACCCTATGGGGTAAGTTTGTATGTCATCCTCTAGATGAGAAAACCGAGGCATAGAGAAATTAAGTAACTTGCTCAAGTTCGCATCAATGTTGTGTGTTGTGTGCGGGAAGGTGTGTGCCTAAGTTTTTTGTTTTATTTTGTTTTGTTTTTTTTTTTGCGGTACGCGGGCCTCTCACTGTTGCGCCCTCTCCCGTTGTGGAGCACAGGCTCCGGACGCGCAGGCTCAGCGGCCATGGCTCACAGGCCCAGCCGCTCCGCGGCATGTGGGATCTTCCCGGACCGGGGCACGAACCCATGTCCCCTGCATCGGCAGGCGGACCCTCAACCACTGCGCCACCAGGGAAGCCCCCTGTGCCTAAGTTTTGAACCCAAGGATCCTTGCTTCAGAGCTCATAGTCTTCCCCACTGTGTCACCTGCCTTACTCTAGAAAAGCTTTACAAGGCTTTGTGTGGTTTTTATTTGTTTGTGTTTATGTGTTTTACTGTACCACTTGTTTGCAAAGCGATCCTCTCTCCTTTGGGTGCCTAAGCTCCCCCTTTCGATTCAAGTACCAAGAGAGCTTTGAAGGTGCCAGCCCTTCACAACTCAGTATGAATTAATGCAGCCAATGGCCTTTGGGGAAGGGGAGTGAATTTTAAAGGCTGGGCCTGTCTCTTTGGAGAAAGAGGTTAACTGCGGATCAGGAGTGTCAGGGCAGCCAGAGGCCATGCAGAGGGCACTGGGAGGCTGGGGAGGAGCGGCTGTCACAGCTAAAGAGGCATCCGAAGAAAGGGGGGAGGGCCCAGAGAAAGCCCGCCTGCTTTATAAATGAGCAGGGAAGCTCAGACCACTGAAAGCCATCTCGTGTTCTGCCTGGGCATCCTGCCCTGAGTGCCGCTGGCTGTGCTCTGCTTCGGTCTCACCATGTCTTAGAGATTTCTGCTTAAATTAGAGCTAGTGATCAAGGTTCCAGCTAGACCACACCTGTCCCTGCAGGGATACAGCCCTACCAGTTCCTCACGCACAGACCGGCCACAGCCCACTTCTGTCCTGCTTCCCGCTCCCCACCCGGCCACCTCTTTGGCCACTTTGATTGGACCAGGGGAGGGCACCCCTAGCGAAGTTGTCAACGCCCTGCTCCCACACTTGGCCACCTGAATTCTCAGCTGCCGCAGGCAGTTCCCAGCAGCTGACACCTTCCCACCTCTGGAATTGTCTTTCTTCTTTGCCTGGGGGCTCTCTCTGGCATAGGGAGCTTGGTCAGAGCAATGGGGGTGCAAGTGGAGTGAGGCTTAATGCCCCAGGGTCAACCCTCAACCAGCCGGGCTGGGAGCTAGGAGACAAACGCTCCAGACGCCCCCCTCCTCCGCCACTCCAGCATGGCGGAGGGTCCCCCGAGGTGGGGCCCTTGGTGCTCCTGGTGGGCACCTTCTGCTTAGCATACTTTTGTTAGATTTCCGCCTTTCCCTGTCTCACTCTCCTGTTTCCCAGAAAGACCTGAGATTACGACTTGGGTGCAGGTGGTGGATCTTGGGGCTGATTCCAGGAAACACAGCGAGGATGTAGGGAAGCAAGAAAGGGAACAGAGGAAAACCCAGAAAGGATGACACGTTACAAATGAACATGTTGCTTCCAGGGAGGTTTTTGAGACTGTATATGGAACATACCTCTACACCACCCCAGAGAGAGCCAGGGAGCCTGGGGGATTAGTCCCCCCAATCCCTCGCCTTGTTGGTAAGAGTTGCCACTGGGAGGGAGCATTAAATTCCTGGCACTTCTGTGCCATCTCTGGCGAAAGCTTCAGGCCTTCAGGCAGGACAACCCAGAAAGCCATCAGTGGGCACAGGAAGGTCTGCAGTGATCTCCAGGTGGGCCAGAGGGGTGTGGGTATGGCCCTGGGGTCTGCGGCATCCGTGAACTAATGAGGCCTTGAAGCTAAAGCAAAGCAGAGGTCTGGGGAGCAGAGACTTACGTTATATCCCTAACATAGAGCCCGTGCCCTATTTTTGCCTCTGATAATTCCACTTGATTTCTAAAGGCGGGCACCCAGAATTTGTCCTGTGTTTCTGACTCTACAGGCAGAATCGTGCCTGCTCAGCTGATAATTATGCCCTCTTAGACCTGCCTTTCTTTCAGTTTACAGAGGATTTGGGCCTCTCTTATGCTGAAGGGAGGAAAAAACAAAAACAACAAAGAAACGGAATACTTATTCCGGCATTAGAGGTAACTGTTGCGAGATATTACACCATATTTTTTTTTCTGGTGAATTATTAATAAAGCCTGTTTTTGTTTAATGCCTGCTAATAATTTCTAAAAACAGATCTACAACTTCAGCTGTAAATGCAGTTCCATGAATCACTCTGCAGAAAACGCAGTTGTATGGTTAGCAAAAACCTCTGACAAAACAACTTCATCTTTTCAACCTTCCTCTCTGGGATCTCTGCAGAATGGAAGACAAACCAAAGCAAGACCCAGGAAGACAAGAGGGGGAAGTTGAAAGAAAGCTTCCCGGGTGAGTCTTCAACAACCTTGTTCAAGGAATAATGAAGAGGATGAAAATCTGGGGAAAGGGCGTTGAGACAAGCGACTTTCTGACTGTGAGTCAGGAAGGGAAGGGCAGTCAGTCCCACATGGCTTCTGTCCAGCACCGTCAGATGCCCAGCATTTCCCCAGGTCAACCCTAAGGAATAGGTGATCTGATCCCTAATTAACAAAGTAGAAAACTGAGATTCAAAGAGGCCTGTCCAATGGCAAAGCTAGGGTTCAGACCCAGGACGGTATGATGCCAGAGCCTTGGTCTTGCAAGGACTCTCTACTGCCAATCAAATGGCCTTAAAATTCATACAGTTCATCTTTCTGTGAGAGAAAGGAATAAAATATTCACACAATGCCCTTTTCCCCCCAAGAAGGAATCTTGAGGTTGGAGGTAAAGCCATTGGCAAGGTTTACTTTGGAAATCCTCTCAAGGAGATTCTGACCTCTGTTCCCATCCTCTCATTAAGAACCTCTGGTTTTAGGCTCAGCGAACTGACCCAACCCCAATGTTATTGGATAAGATTATTCTCAGGTGGAGTCCCTCATTCAGTGGATATTGATTTAGTGCCCACAGTGGCCAAATACTGCACTGGGCAAGGGTAAGGGGATACCCAATGGGGATCCAAAACAGACATGGCCCCTGATCCCAGTCTACATACGGCAGGAGTAGGCATAAATCAGATAGAAAGTCACCTCTGCAGGGCCAGGAGAGCTCACCTCGGGGAATGTGATCCTCAGGAAGTAATGACTGAGTTAGGATCAGAAATGGAAGAACTAACAAGAGAATAGAAGAGCATTCCAGGCAGAGGATCTGACGTGGACAAAAGCCCAGGGGCGGGAAGAAGTATAGCTGAACGCAGGCCAGTGAGGTGAGGAGGGAGCGGCTGTGTGTATGGGGGGTGGTGGGAGACTGGAGGAGGCCAGGCCTGCAAGGTCTGCAACCCACGGTCAGGAGAGCAATGGGGAGACAAGGGTCACAGGCAAAGGTGGGACATAATCAGATTTGCACTGTGGAAAGAGTCCTCTGCAAGGTGAACGCTACAGCAAAGAGGATGGGAAGGGAGCCAGTCCCGGGCTGGGAGCAAGAGTCTAGGGCAGGGCAGTGGCAGCTTGACTCGTGGTGGGGTGATAGAGACAGAGCTGACGTGAGATTTAGCAGATAAAATCATCCAGTCTCAGGGAAGGACTGGGCCATGGGGGAGGGCTTGGGGGAGGGAGGAGCAGGTATCAAGGATGTCTCTGACCTTTGCAACTGGATGAATAAACTGCAACTCACTGAGATTTTGGAAAGGTCCAGGCATGGGTTTTTGTCAGGGCTGGAGGAGTCACGTGTCCAGTACGGACTCTGAAATGCTTTGAGATTTCCAAAAGAAAACGACAAATAGGCAACTGGAAAGATCTATGCTACGGAAAACAATGTGCGTCGTCCCCTTGGTGGTGGAGCTTAAAGCTGTGGACCTGGCAATCACAAATGGATCAACCATGCCTGTGTGATGAAGCCTCCATAAAACCCCAAAAGGACGAGGTTAAGACAGCTTCCAAGTTAGTGAACCATGTATTTCCGTGTGCCGTGCCAGGCCCCAATCTCCACGGGCACAGAAGCTCCTTTGTTTGGGACCTTGCCCTCTGTATCTCTTCAGCTGGCTGCTGATTTGTAGCCTTTAATGTTCTTTGTAATAAACCGATAACCCAGTGAGTCAAAAAAAAAAAAAAATCAGTTGTGGGCCTGGATGGGTCCTGGGAGGGGAAGAGGCTTAGAGGGGCCTTGTCTCATTTTCAGGCCTACGTGCCCACCCAGAAGACCCTCAGTTGGCATAAAGGTAGGAGAGGGCCCAGAAGTTGGCGATGTCCTGGAATCCAGGAGGAAAGAGTGTCTGAAGATGGAGGTGGGCAAAAGTGTTTGATGCTATGGAGGAGACCGGCATGGGGAGAGTTGAGAAATGTCCGTCGGACTGAGTGCCGTGGAGCTGAACTTGAGGGGGCCAGTTTTGTCAGAATGAAGGGCAGAAGTCCGATTGAAATGGGCTGAGGTACCGGTGGGAGTGAGGAACACACACGGTGACCACGGGTTTCACTTCTAATTGGTTTGATACTGAAGGGAGAAGACAGAAGGAAGGGGAGTGTGGAGGGTAAGTGTTCAAGAGAGGGTTTTGTTTAAATGGGAGAACTGGGACAGTGTTTAAAACAAGTGGAAAGGACCCAGGGGCCTGCTTGGTAGAGACGTGGGCACAGGGGGAGCAGCAGAGGTCAGGGGTGCCAGCACCACATCCCTGCAGCCCTCACGAGGCTCCTACAGCTACAGCCAGGGTCTTGCAAACACCCCTCCTGTAAAGGGCCACGTAGTATTTCAGGCTTCGTGGGCCATACGATTGGTATATGAATGGGCAGGGCTGTGTGCCAATAAAACTTTATTTACAAAAACAGTCAGTGGGCCACAGCTTGTGCCACGCCCTGGATTAAGATAAGGAGGAGGGTTTGATCTGGTGGCTTCAGAGGTGGTGCCGTTACAGTGAGGATGAGGTCCAGGCTGCAGCCAAGAGGGGCCTGAGAAGAGTGAAGGAGACAATTGCTGCAGAGGAGGCTGACAGGCTGAGAGGCCTGGGAGTTGGAAGCTGACAAAGGCCAGAGGAAGAGAATAATCCTGGTTGCTCAAGTCTTGGAAGAATGAGGGGAAGGTCTGAAAGTTCAGCAGCTGATGGCGGAGAGACGTGGCCAAGTGCCATGAGTGGGTTACCAGGGAAAGCAGGAATTGTCTGGAAGTTTCCAGAAAGGAAGAAGATAGACATGGTGGAGGAGGTGTTGGCAGCAGGTGAGGTGGCCAACGGACTGGTCCCATGGAACGTCAAAGCTGCGTGTTCTATGGTTTGAGATAAATTTCCCCCTCAGAGACCTGGAGAAGCTGCTAATTATCACAAAAGCACTACCTTCTCTCCCCATTCCCAACCAGATTAGTCTTCGAGAAGCCTATTTCTAACTCTGCCTCTCCCCCTGCCCTAGAGCCATCTATGGCTCATCACTGCCTAGCCAGTAGATCCCAAGCTTCTTAGCAAGACATTGAAACCCACCACTGAGGTCCCTTCTCACTCGGCATGATGCTTCCGCAAACAGGTATTTACTGTTTTCCATGCCTACTCCACAAATTCTCACTTCTTCCCGTGTACCTTTAGCAGAAAGGCCCTTTCTCTGCACCTCCAACTGTCAACTCAACACCTGCCCCAGCTAGAATGGCACGTCCAGGGTGAAACTTTCCCCAGCAACCTCGGCAGAAGGTGACCTTGCCCTCCTTCCTGTGCTGTCAGAATGGGATCAGGGAGAGTTTACAGCCTGCACAGGCTAAGAATGTGGTGTCCCTTGAAACCTGACATTTGCTAACAGTTTGTTCAAGGCAGGGGTGTCACGGAGGGAGCAGAGAAGCAGGACAGCGGAGGGGTTAGCTCAGGCAACTCCACACACCACTTGCAAAACAGACGCCCTTCAGAGATGCTTTCTGTGCCCTGCGCTGCCTTTGGGCATTCTCCAACCCACACAACCGCTTCTCAGAAGCTACCTCCCAACCTTGCAAACCTCTCCTAAAAGACATTCTGGTAAATACCACTTTCTCCTGCCCCAAGCTCCCCAGGCTGGGTCCTGGACAAGGCCGACCGCCACAGGGATGTTCTCAGGAAGCTCCGGAGCTGGCAGCTCCCAGAGCCGGCTGCCGGCCTGCAGCCCCGGCTCCCCCACCCAGAGGCCTCCGCAAAGGTGCTGGGCCTTCCAAAGCACAGGACCAAGGAAGGGGCAGCAGCTCCACTGGAAGACAGCCCCTCCCACCAAACCTCCCTGGGCTCCTGGGGGTGGGTTTTACCCTGGAGACCTGACACTTTGGTGGGTGTGGACGTAGCTGTGGGCAGTGTCCCGCTCCCTGCCCTGGAGCTGGAACCATGGAGGCACCCATAGGGCCCAGCTCCCCTCATCAATTCTGCATCTTCCTGAAAATGTACTTTTAAGCCCCTTAATTGCATTTCAGAGATAACCCTGCAAGCAAAGTGGCAGGAAGAGAAACGGTAGAGAGAGGTTGGTGGTCAGGCTCTTTGTTTTAAATCAATCAAACATCTGTGACTAATGCAGCTTTGGGCTGCTCCTCAGGAAGCATTAGCCCTATTAGTGGGCGCTGGCAGGAACACAAAATAAGATATTTATGGGCTGGGCCTGTGTGCATGACCCCGGGGATTGAGTGGCTAGGGAGGAGGATGGTGCAGGTCAGCATGTCTGCTGCCTCACCTTGCTTCACCTGGGGGGGGTCCAGGGACAGCAAGCTCGGGTCCTCCGCCCCCGCACCACCGAACATTCACACGCAGCGAGGAGGACTCTGCCTTGCAGGCCCTGCCCTGATCATAGCTGGGGCCTCGGCAAGTCACCCCTTCTCCCTGGGCTCTGGGCCTCGGTCATACAATGACAGATCTGGGGAGATGCCCTCCGAAGTCCCCTCTCTGGGCATGCAAATGTGTGCGGTTAGGCGGGGAGAGGGTTTGCCACAGCTGACTTCTAAGCAGGGAATCCTCTGGTTGAACCAAAGACCCCTGGGCTGTCGGGGAGCTGCCTTTGGGAGTCAGGCGTGAAGTGACAGCAAGAGAGAGGACTTCAGTGCTCTCAGGACGAGGAGAAGGAGGATGGGAAGGAGGCAGAGGACAGCAGAAGATGACACATGCTACTACCAAGTGGGACAAAGTACCTGGTGAGCAACTGATGGTTAAGGACAGGACACCTGATATGTGACTTTAGCTTGTGTGAGAGCAGTGTTTGACAAGACTCTTCACAATCCACAAATCGTTAATAAAGATTCTGTTACAAGCGACGGCCTTGTGCTTGCGGTTTCTTAAGGAGTAGAACCAAGAAACAAGTGTGCTCCATAACAGATAAAAATAAAAGTGAAGGTAGTGGAAGAGTCGCAGAGACAGAGCAGAGGAGACGGAGAAGAAGAAATCCCAGGAATCTTGAACCAGGCCTCAGGGGGCGGCCTTGTTGCAGGCACAGCTGGGCGACCTCAGCCGACATCGGGGTTTATCCAAGCACTGGCAGGTAAAAGCAGGCCTGCCTCCCCCTCACGCTCTGAATATCTGTCTAACTCTGTCCCCACCTCCTCGGGGCAGTAGACAGAGCCAGGGTAGAAGCTGTAGGGACAGACCCACTGCCTGCCTCTGTGAGTTATTCCCTCTGAATCAGGCTCCGTCTAAGACGTAGAAAAATGCTTTCTTCCCAGCATTGTCGTGCCCATCAAATGAGATGGTGGATGATTGCTAGTCACTGTATCAGTTAGCTACTGTTGGGTAACAACCCACCCCCAAAACACGGTTGCTTAAACAATCATCTTTTTCTCAGGTTCTGCACTGTGAGTGGGGCTCAGCTGGGCGGTTCACCCGTTGGTCATTCCCACGGTCACTCACGAAGCATTACCCATCTGAGGCTCAGCTGGGCCTGGGGAGTCCACAGTGCCCTCGCTCACGCACCTCGCACCTGTCAAGCTGCCTACTAGGGTGCCAGGCTCTCCTCCCCAGGGTCTCCCCAGCTGTGCAGGCCAGTGTTCTCCAGAGGCTGTGGTTCCCAGAGGGGTGGCCTTCACGCCCAAGTGCTTATCAAGCCTCTGCTTGCACCACGTTTGCTGATGTCCATTAGCCAAAGCAAGTTCCACCGCCAAGCCCACGGTGCGTGTGGGAGGCAATTACACAAGGCGGTGGGCGACAGGAGGTGTGCTTCACTGGGGCCGTGATTGCAGCCATTCACCACCATCGCTTGGCACTGTGCCTGGTTCACAGAAAACGCTCAAGAAATGTTCATGCTACAGTTATTCCTTTTTGCATGCGGCAGCATCCTCACTCCTGCATAGCTTGGAGGAGGAGTCTGGGAGTAGTGGGAGCTATGTCCATGCATGGCCTCACTCAGCACAGCCCAGTCTGGCCCCAAGGACCCAGCCTGGTAGAGAGCCCAATGGTGATTCACGTTTCCAGAAGCATGGAAGGGAGATGCCCGTGATGCCTGTCTGTGGGGCTGCCTTCCCGCTCAGCCTGGGGGGGGTGTGGTGGGCAGGGTGGGCGGGGCTCAATCCACATCAACCAGCCCCCTCTCACCACAACTCCCCTTCCCTGGGGCCTTCCCCAGGTACGTCTGCTGGACTTCATAACTGGGATCGTGACAGTGCATGTACCACAATGGCCCTCAGGGCTATACACTCAGAGTCCCCAGCCCCCAGCTCCCTTAGAGAAGGACAGAGCCCAGGCTTCAGCGCAGAGCCATCTGTCTGCTCCTCTGGAGGGCAGGGGAATTGACACAGGGACTCCTCACTCCCATGTACATGGTGCCACCTTGGGGCCTGGCCTCCATGCCAGGGGAAGGGTCTCTGTTGGCACCGGTGCCATTGTGTTGGGGCTAGCCTGGGTATAGACCAGGCCCATAGGAGTGGGGCTAGGCTGGGACACTGTCACGCCTACCCCTCCCACACCCTCGCACTGCTCCTATCGGTCCCAGCTCCACCCGTACCTGTCTCTGGGGCTTTCTCCCACCTCCCAAGCTTGGGGCTTCACCTTGGGGCTTTCACGCCTAATCCTCCCTCTCCCCCAACAGCCTCTGCCTTCCCTCGGCCAACTTCTCTTCCTCTAGGTCTGAGCACAAATGTCCCATCCTCCGAGAGTTCTTCCCTGTCACCCGTCCCTCCGAGCTGAAACTGACCACCTGGCATCCTCTCGTGAAGCACCCTGGGCTTTTCCTCTGTGGCGGGGATCTCAGCCTGCCATTACGTGTGTATCTGTGTGAGTGTTTGCTAAGCCTGTTTCCACATCTCGCTCCCAATTCCCTCGGGGAGAGTGGGTACTGCCTCTGCCTTGTTCCTTGCTCTACCTGAGCATTTAGAGGGTGCTGGGAATCCAGCTGGTACTTAATAAATGTTTGATGAGTCAATTGATTAACAGATACACACGGAGCTTGATAATGGATCAAACTGCCGTTCATACCCTTGCTGACAGCCTGGGAAGCGGTAAGGAGAGAATGGGATGAGGGTCAGGGTGGCTGGCGGGTAGGGGTGGGGCAGAGACTGAGACTTGCCCAGCACTGGGGTGGGGAGTGAGGGGCGCGGGGGTCCTCAGCTTTCAGTCACCAGCCTCTAGCTGCAGCCCAGCTTCATTTTACCTCGTGTTCTATTCTGGGCGATTGACCAGACACGTGCCCAGGGGCAGAGTGGATCTTATTCTTCAGCAAGACCTGAAATCGACTGTGAAGTCTTACTGGTCTAGAGGATCTGAGTGGCCAAATCACCCCGCAAGCAGTGAGGAAGGGGGGTTACTGCCAGTCTTATCTGCTCAGCCTGTAGGCTGAGGGCTCCTGTGGAGAGTTCATGCATAAAGAAAAGCATCATGTTCCATGGTGGTGCTTTGTGATGCACACGGTGCCCACCTTTCTGGAGGATCTGCCGGGACCCATCTACCCCAGTGATCTGTGGCTCTTGCTGTTCAACATCAGCTCTAATCTGCTGGGCAACATGAGGTGAGTTGCTTGGCCTCTCTGGGCCACAGTTCCTCATTTGAGTAGCAAGAAGAATAAAAGGTTGTTGTAATATGTTGGCTGCATTTGAGCTAAGAGAATATTTCTCTCAGAGGAATTTCTTCCCTTCTGGGAGGAAAAACTCATAAAAGGACCCCCTTGTCTGGACAACTATCCAAGCAAAAGAAAACAACTAGAAGTCCATCTCCAACATGAAATTAATCCTCTAGAGCATGAAATTAATCACCCTTCACCACTGTCATTTTGCTGCTCAGAAAATTTCCGGGACTTCCAAGAGCTGTTGTATTCATCCCAGATTCCCCACCAGGGGTCCCAGTCACATCTGCCACATCCCCTCTCTCCAAACCCTTGGCCCAGGTCTGATTCTCCTGCCAGTGACCAAGCTTGACTTGCACTTCCAAGTATGTGTTCCCGGGCTCCTAAAATCTCACCTCCTGCCCTGTCTCCTCCTCCAGGAAGTCCCCTGGATCATCACCATCACTTCAACCAGACCAGAGGTCTCTTTCCTCTGATGCCTTTGTCTGCACTCCCATACAGCCTAGGAAGGAAGCTACCCCTCTGTGGGGCTCCCTTCCTCAACGCTGCTGCCCCTCCTGCAGAGACCAGCACAGGGCCTCCCCCACCTTCACAGTGTTCCTCACACTTTCTACTAAAATATCTTTAACGGCAGAGGACGATGTTGAAGTCCCCCGAGTCCTCTAGGGAAGCAGCCCCAAGGGGCCTCGACACCCCCTTCTTTGCTTTTAACATTAAAATTCATGAACTTCTGGGCTTCCCTGGTGGCGCAGTGGTTGCGAGTCCGCTTGCCGATGCAGGGGACGCGGGTTCGTGCCCCGGTCCGGGAAGATCCCACATGCCGCGGAGAGGCTGGGCCCGTGAGCCATGGCCGCTGAGTCTGCGCGTCTGGAGCCTGTGCTCCACAACGGGAGAGGCCGCAACAGTGAGAGGCCCGCGTACCGCAAAAATAAAATAAAATAAAATTCATGAACTTCTGCATTCCACACAATCATGTAGAAGTATCTGTTTTAATATAAAAATCACGATTTCCCCCATCCCAATCTTCTAGCCCTCTCGATACTCTGAGAAGGTGTATAACTTCCTGTTACCCCCGCACGAGAAGGCTATGGCTAAGATGCCAGTTGTTGAGGACATGAAAATAGGACTGGACACACAGTGCCCAGAGAAGGCTGCCTCCCTACCCGGACGGCTGAGCTGCGGGTGACTGTGAAGAAGGATGTGGGTTTTAAGCGTGTACTTCATTCTTTGGCAAAGCCCTGGACAGCCTGTAAAACACCTCCACGACGGGAATGCCATCACATTTGAGGTCACAACGAGATGGAAGGGCAGGGAGGGCAGGAGTTCGTAGCCCCATTTGACAGAGAGGCTCTGGGCTACCTGAAGCCCAGCAACCAGAAAAGGGTACAGGCAGAGCTAAAACAAAACAAACCAAACCAAACCCTTTCTTATTCTTCTAGCATATGGAGCTTCCTGTTATCAGGACAGCTGGTTAACCAGCACTACCTGAAGCAAGAATTCTACACTTCACTGAGGACACATGGAGGTCACTTGGAGCCCTACCGAGGGGGGACTTACCCCTCAACCCAAAACACACACACACATACACCCCACCCCTTAGGCTCGCAAACTTATGCTTCAAGATCAAAGTCTTGGGAATTCCCTGGCCCTGCAGTGGTGAGGACTCCGCGTCTTCACTGCCGAGGGTGCGGGTTCAATCCCTTTCCCCACTTGGGGTTATTAAAAACAAAGGATCAAAGTCTTCAGGGGCCCCTCTCCGACACCCTTCCAAAGGTGTCATCCGCGCCAACTCAGAGCCTATACACACACCCGGAGCTGCAGGGCCTGCCTTCAGGCCGTGGGACCCTGAGGACAGCTCTGAATAGGCTGGAAAGGAAGTTAGAGAAAGGAAGAAGCTTTTTCTAAGTCCTTCGCGCTCCTCCATCTATTCTCTCTTTCTGGCTCACTTTCCACTTCCTGTCCTCCAGAGGGAGTGGCTCCTGAATGATGGCCTTGAACTGGAAGTGAGGGTGAGTATAACTGACTCTGTCTCCAGCCGAGTCCCCATCCAGTGCTGACTGCTCTGAACGTGGAAGCCGAGCAGGGCCTGGGCTGACTGGGCCACTGGCCCCCAGGTTGCGGGGCAGCCACGGGTATGTGAACCTTCTGGAAGGGGGCTCTGGGCGCCGGGGTGTGCCTGTGCTATGCAGAGGATCAGTGCCCCAGGGTCCATCCCCCTGCCGCTCCAACACCAGAGTTGCTGTGGTCATCCCCGCAGGGGACAGTGCTCCAGAGGGAGGCTATGCCTGAAGGATCTTCCCATGCTCGTGTGAGCTGTGTCACCCTGGGAGACCGCTCTGAGACCCGGTTTCTTCGTCTTCAAAACGAGAGATATCACTGGATCCACTCAGCCTTCCTTGGGTCACGGACGAGGGGAATCACATCTCAGTATTTGTCTCCAAAGGAAATTAAATCCTCTGAGCCCAGACAAGAGGAAGGACATATAAACGAATGCCCGTAAATGGCTGCAATCTTTGTGGCATAAACAGATCATTTCAATACAGGGTGGGAAGGAGAACGCCAGGCTCACCTCTGCAGATGCAACGTGAGAGCTCACTAAGTCAGTGGACCTGGAGAGCCAGGCATATACATGGGGTTGCAAAAGGGGAGAGGTAGGGACCGTGGCCCCCGGAGATGACACACTCTCTCCATGACCACGCAGGGGCTTAACCCAGTGTCCTCAGAGCTTTCAAGAGAAGCAGGAAGACTGGGCTTATATGTGAAATTTCCAAATTTTTAGAGCTTGGCAACTAGTTCCATTAAAATAGTGAAATTATCTAGCTAGCGCTTCATGGACCCAACCAAATGCATCTTCCCTAAGTGCGTGTGACTGCAGGTAAGTGGACCCTCTGGGTGTGGACAGAATGCCTGTGCATGTGACGGAGAGGGAAAGTCAGCTGGTGGATCAGACTGTGCTGAAACCTTGCAGGGACTTCTAGGTGAAAACAAAACCATGTGAGCTCCCTTCCCCCACCCCCCTGCAGCCCTGCAGCTGCGCAGGATGACTTGCAGGTTTTGCTGGCAAAGCATCCTCCCTCCTGCTTGGGGCAGAGAGCAGCTTCTCCAGCTGCTGCCCACCTTGCCAAGGCTGCCGGACCTAGGGCAGGACTGTGAGGCAGGGGTGGCATCCGCTGCCCCCCTCCCCCGGCCCTCCGCGACCCCGTCTGCAAAGCCCAGTGTGGCCCAGCCAGTCCAGATCTCCCAGTCTTTGGATTCATCTTCCCTCCCCTGCCAGATGGATCTCTTTACAGGCTCTGCTTCCCCAGCCATTCCCAGACAGAGACATGGTCCATCCTAGTCAGTGGATATTGGCTAATTGATTGAGGTTTTGTCGCTTCTGCTCCAAAGGCAGTTGGGAAAGTCCCCAGACATCTCTTTGAAGGGAAAAGATGACTAAGGTGGAATTGTTTCTAATTGTCCTAAATCATGCTCTCGTGGAACCGGAAGGGGCTTTCTAATGCACCCCCCAACCCGTTTTCCCATGAAAACAGAGAAGTGGGAATCCACCCAGGTTCCCCTCGGGAGAAAGGCCCCCCTCTCTGTCCCCCTCCTCTAAGGCGAGGGGCCAGAGCATCCTAAGGGGGTCTCTGCCCTTGCACACAATGAAGACAACTCCCCACTCCCTTCACTTAACTGAACAGAAATGTTTTCCTCTCTCTGAAAAGTGGATTAAAAAAGCTATTTCACAGCTAAAAAAACAGACTTGCAAACAGAGGATCAGTCTGCTCTTAAGAAGGCTTTGTTGATTCTCCAAAATATTCCAAAGTGTTGATGTAAATAACGACTGCTAAATTACATGTTGCAAAAATAAACGATTCAAGTACACGTTCCTTCCTGGAGCCTTTCTGAATTTGCAAACTTTAGACTTCACCGTTAAGTTTACCCTGTAAGTTTTTTAACAAATTCTCCTTAAGATACTTCAACAGAACTCTCATCCCCCAAATAAAGAGTTTTATACCAGAAGAGTGCATGGCTTACAGCACCCAATTTCCTTCTCATATAACTACTTGTTGTAATAAAGTTAATAAGATAAAAGCATTGCTGTTTTCCATTAAGTTGTATTGCTCTCAAAAGAAATCAAAATCAAAACTTTAATTATAAAAATCCATTCCAAAACATGGACGTTAAGAGACCTAGGCTGGAATACTGCTCCCAGGGCTCAATACATGAGGAGACCTAACTTCTCTAAGCTCCGCTCCAGTTTTCTTTAGGCAAAATGTGGTTAAAATAATAGTCCTTATGACGATTCAGAGGGCTGTGCACTTACAAGATGCACAGTTTTCTGTTTGTATGTTATACTTGAAAAAAGCATTTCATATGTATATGTAAACTAGTCCTTGTTCATACCTATCTCCCAGGAATAGTGGGAGAATCAAAGAGGGTGATGTACATGGCAATGACCAGGGACCTCCAGACCACCAAGGAGGACAACCGTTATCACAGAGCAGGTGGCCTTGCACATGGGACCGTGGGCAGAGAGAGACTTGGAGGAAGACAGGTTCCACTCGCACCAGCTGTGCTGCTTCAGCAACTATAGAACTTCTTCATCCCAAGTTTATCTGGCTGTAAAATGGACACAGTGACCCTTGTTTCACAGGATAAATGCCAACAGCGGGTGCTAACTTTGCAAATACCATGGCCCACACTTCTCCTCGCCCCCACCGGCCCCGTTGCCTGTCCACGTAACTGGAGCCCCGCCCCCACCCCGCCCCTTTGCCTGAGCCCCGCCCCCCACCCCAGTGATTTCCTTCCTTGTACTCTCAGGGGCCGCTACAGTCAGTCCAGCCCCCCGACACACCTCCTGCTTGCTTATCCCGCATGGGGGCGCGTTGGGATCCAGATGCCTGAGCAGAATGACACGGACCAGGCACAGCAGAGCCAGCCCTAAGGGGCCACCCTGGTGTCTCGATTCCAGGCCTTCTCAGGCTCCCATCTCCCCTTCTCTGTTCACCAGTCACCCTCTTGCCCTCTTCGTGAAGGGGCTTCACCTCCCCCAAGCCTCAGTATCCTTGTGTGGAAAACACAAATAAAAGAAATAGAAGATTGAAGACAACAGATTCGGATTCAATTAACAGATTCAGGCAGCCAGGCCAGAGGCGAGAACCTTCACTGTTTGGAGGACTTTTTTTTTTTTGCGTACGCGGGCCTCTTACTCTTGTGGCCTCTCTGGTTGCGGAGCACAGGCTCCGGACGCACAGGCTCAGTGGCCATGGCTCACAGGCCCAGCCGCTCCGCGGCATGTGGGATCTTCCCGGACCGGGGCACAAAACGGTGTCCCCCGCATCGGCAGGCGGACTCTCAACCACTGCGCCACCAGGGAAGCCCTGGAGCATTTTTTTCTGGCTCCCAGTGGTGAGGCGATGCATCCAGGGTCACAAAGACAGAAAGTGGCAGCCAGGATTTGAGCAGGATGGGGGCAGCCTGATGCCCAGCTCTTATCCCACTCATGGAGCAGCTGAAGGTGGCCTGTGTTGCAGGGCCTAGACCCCCATCATCCCTATCTTCCCCCAACATCCAATCTAAGGACAAGCAGAGGGCTTGCTATGACCCAGCTGAGGCCACCAAACCTGCTTCCTTCCCGCCGCTTGGACGCGGAGGCAGGAGCTGCCCTGCCAGGGAGGGTGTGGAGGGCGGAGCTGATGCCCGTCTCTCGGGACCTGCCTCCCCAGGTCCCAGTATATGCAGGTCACCCTTCACATCCATGGAGTGATGACTCACCGCTCTCCTCTACCACAGTCCGATAAAGAACTCAAGCCATTAAGAAATGGAACAAAGTACGAAATGGGAGGCACAGGAGAAAGCCGGGATGAAATCAGTTCATTATTCGTAAATCAGAAATGACTCCCCCTCTCACCGGTTCTGGTGTCTGTCTGTCTGTTGGACTTGAAACTGCAAGAGCTTCTGACAGGCAGGAGGGCTGGGGCTCAGGAAACCCCGTTCCTCCTGAGTAGGGACCCCACCCAGGGGAGGCGGCCACCTTCAGGCTGGGGCACCAGAGCTGGGCTGGCCCAGGCCGCTGTTATTGGCTGGCTGTCGGCTGCTGTCTGGGCTGCAATCTCGCAACCGAGGAGCCGGGCTTATAGGGTGGGCACTGTGGGGCCTGCTGTGCCATTGGCATGGTTCTGATGCCGAAGTGTCTGGGTAGGGCTGAGCTCCAATGGGTATGTCACCTCTGTGGGGTGAGAGGTGTGTCACCTCTTCAGAGCGTATTACATCTTCAGGGTGTGTGTCATCCCTGGTCCGTGACACACCTTCTGACGGCCGTCTCATCTCTGATGGGGATGTCTCATGACTGAGAGTCCCTTGATGCCTTCCTGTCCCAGCTGGAGACAGGACCAGCCTGGGTCTCTCCCGGGGACTGTCCTGCTTGGAATGGAGCCAGGAAGGAGAGAGACCAGCCAATCCAGTGCCAAGGATGCCACGGCATCTGTTCCCCAGCCTGGGAGGAGCTCCCCACCCTGCAGTCTACCAACCACAGAAGGAAGCAGCCAGGGCCCTGTCTCAGGAGGGCTGGGAGGCGGGAGGCAGAGACTGGGAGGAGTGTGGAAATGGACACGAGAGAGGTGCCGCCCCCTGCTGGCCACAACTGGGAAAGGCATGGCAATACACAGGGCCAAGGATAGGGTGTCAGGGAGGAGAAACTTGCCAGTGTTTTTTTGGGTTTTTTTTTTTGCGGTATGCAGGCCTCTCACTGTTGTGGCCTCTCCCGTTGCGGAGCACAGGCTCCGGACGCGCAGGCTCAGCGGCCACGGCTCACGGGCCCAGCCGCTCCGCGGCACGTGGGATCTTCCCGGACCGGGGCACGAACCCGTGTCCCCTGCATCGGCAGGCGGACTCTCAGCCACTGCGCCACCAGGGGAGCCCTTGCCAGTGGTCTGTGCAGACATCTGCTTGTTGCTTTCAGTATCACCCCACCTGGAACACTATTTTGATAATGCCTGACTCCTAGGCTATGGGTCAGGGGTTCCCAAATAAACAGCAGTATTCTGGAACTATTCGTGTGAGGGTGTTTTCCCCTCACCAGAGCTTACTGGGATTGTGCAAACGGTTAGAACTACTCCCCACATCATCCTGACATCTTTTCTGCCTCTAAAGGGCCGGCTGTGTTTTAATGGTGAGTGGAGGGGCAGGGAGGTGAAAGGGCGGCGGGGGGATCAAACACTCAGCAGTGCACTGGGTCCCTGCCAACAAGAAGTGAGCACGAGTTCTTACCTAACAGCAGTGAGGGTCATTTGCTACAGGCTGGCGAGGTGCCAGCTGCACCTGTGCTCCCTGGATCCAGCAGTGACCCCGTGCTCATTTCACAGATGGAGATACTGAGGACCAGTTAGTGACTTGTCTAAGCAAGGGGCTGAGCCAGGATTTTAACCCAGGTCTGAAGAGCTTCCAAGCGCCTGCTTTTCTCACGTTACCACGCAACCTCTGAATCTGGGCCCATTAGGGAGACCAACGTGCTCTTATTCTACGGCAGCCAAAGCAGGCACTGGCACAGCCCTGTTGGTCTTGCCACACTGTCCTGGCTGTGCTGACATTCTAATTGGGTGGAAGGTGAGATTTTTCCATTTTCTCAGTATCCCAATTCATCTCGTCCACTGTGATTCTCGGATTTGCTCACTTCCCACCCTGCGTCCCTCTTGCTTAACTGTTCCCGGGGTGAAATTCCTGTCTCATCCAAAAGGGCACTGTTCCTACTGAAGCCAGAAGTCGGGACCTCCTCCCTGCAGCCTCCCTCAGCTCCTCTGCAGCCGACATCTCAGAATCCACCTGCCTCTGACATGCGGAGACAGGGCCCTGGCCTGTCACTGAACCTCACTGGGACCCCGCAAGCCATCTGACTTGACACTGATTTTTTTACAGCTTTGCAAATAGTTGCCTTAGTTCCCTTTCTCTGAATGCATTAGAAAGTTAGAGAAAAAGAAGTCTTTTAAAAATTCCCCAGCTATCTTAATTAACATGCAGAATGCTTTTCTGGCAGTGCACAGGCTGTGTTAAAACGGGAAGCTTCTTCACACAACATATATTTAATCTGTGGCATTCGCGTCCACATGAAATTCAATCAGACATTTTAAGGGAGTTAACGAGGGCTCTCATCGAACTGTGAATAAACGCAGGTGTGATAAGCACACTCCAGTTCCTGGGATGTTTGATCAAGTGATAAAGGTGTGGAGTAGAGTGGGGTTGAAGGACAAACCTTAATTCTAATTCTGTACATTGTCAAAGGGGGTAAGAGAATTTATTGGACAACGCTGGCGCAATCTAATGACCCATTGCCTCTGAAAAATCAATTGCACTTGCTCATTTGTTCTGTTGCTGAGAACTCTAATTCGGGCCTGTTATGTGTCAGGCACGGGGGAGGCAGTGACTGGTGAATGATGTGGTTCCTGTCTCCGCCTGCCTGGAACTCACATTGTAAGAGGGCGAGACAGACAGTAAGTACGTAAGCAAGTGCAAGCAGTAATTTCCAGTTGGGTTAAATAGCAGAGCAGATGAGATGGTATTCAGGTAAGGCATCTGCGAGGCATATTTGAGGTAAGGCCTAAAGCATGAGGAAGGGCCCTTCATGCAAAGAGGGAACAGCTCATGCCAAGAAGGACCAGCATTTGGTTGGAGAGGTAAGCCTTTCAGCTTCTCCTGTCTTCTTTCCAAGTAAAGGTTACATCTGCTACAGATCAGTGGGGAAAGGATGGATGATTTGGTTGCTGGTGTGAGGTCAGTAGCTCACCCACAGGGAGAAAGATAAAGCTGCATCCCACATCACACACAAAAGGAAACACCTGACAGGTCCAAGGCTTCACTCGGTGTGAAAGCTTACAGAAATAAGGAGTTATTAGGAAAGAAAGGAGCAGAATATCTTTGTGTTGTTGGAATGAGGAGGACAGATCTCCTAACATAATTTAAAAAGCACAACCTTCAGATGAAAATTGGATGCATTTGACTACATCAAAAGTAAGGATTTTGTTCAAAAAAAAAAAAGAAACTTTAGACAGAGCTAACAGCTGGGTGAAGACTTGGAGAAGATTTTGCATTGTCTAAAATGAAGGGATTAATCAGGGAAATGCAAATCAGAACCACAATGAGATATTCCCTTACACCTGTTACAATGGATATTCTCAAAAAGACACTAACAAGTGTTGGTGAGGGTGTGGAGAAAACGGGATCCTTGTGCACTGTTGGTAGGAATGTAAGTTGGTGAAGCCAGTGTGGAAAACAGTATGGAGGTTCCTAAAAAAAATTAAAGCAGAACTATCATATGATCCAGCAATTCCACTCTGGGTATTTATCCAAAGAAAATGAAAACGCTAATTCAAAAACATATATGCACCCCTATGCTCATTGCAGTATTATTTGCAATAGCCAAGACGTGGAAGCAACCTAAGTGTCCCTCAATAGATGAATGGATAAAGAAGATGTAGTATATATATACAACGGAATATTACTCGACCATAAAAAAGAATGAAATCTTGCCATTTGCAAAACTCAGATAGACCTAGAAGGTATTATGCTAAGCAAATACGTCAGACAGAAAAAGACAAATACTGCATGTTTTATATGCGGAATCTTGAAAACAAAACAAGTGAACAAACGAAACAAAACAGAAGCGGACTCACAGATACAGAGAACAAACTGCTGGTTGCCAGAGGGGATGGATGTGGGAGTTGGGTGAAACAGGTGAAGGAGATGAAGAAGTACAAACATCCAAAATGGCTTAAAGACTTAAATATAAGACATGACACCATAAAACTCCTAGAAGAGAACAGAGGCGAAACATTCTTGGACATAAATTATACCAGTGTTTTCTTAGGTCAGTCTTCCAAGGCAATAGACATAAAAGCAAAAATAAACAAATGGGACCTAGTCAAACTTATAAGGTTTTGCACAGCAATGGAAACCATAGACAAAATGAAAAGACAACCTATGGACTGGGAGAAAATATTTGCAAATGATGTGACTGTCAAGGGATTAGTCTCCAAAATTTACAAACAGCTCATGTGGCTTAATATCATCAAAGCAAACAACCCAATCAAAAAATGGGCAGAAGACCTAAATAGACATTTCTCCAAAGAAAACACACAGATGGCAAATAGGAACATGAAAAGATGCTCAACACTGCTAATTATTAGAGAAATGCCAATCAAAACTACAATGAGGTACCAATTCACACCAGTCAGAATGGCCATCATCAAAAAGTCTACAAATAACAAATGCTGGAGAGGGTGCAGAGAAAAGGGAGCCCTCCTACGCTGTTAGTGGGAATGTAAATTGGTACAACCATTATAGAGAACAGTATGGAGGCTCCTTAAAAAACTAAAAATAGAGCTACCATATGATCCTGCAATCCCACTGCTGGGCATATACCCTGAGAAAACCATAATTTGAAAAGACACATGCACCCCAATTTTCATTGCAGCACTATTTACAATAGCCAGGACATGGAAGCAACTGAAATGTCCATCAACAGATGAATGGATAAAGAAGATCTGGAACATATACACAATGGAATATCACTCAGCCATAAAAAAGAATGAAATAATGTCATTTGCAGCAACATGGATGGACCTAGAGATTATCATACTGAGTGAAGTAAGTCAGACAGAGAAAGACAAACATCATATGATATCACTCATATGTGGAATCTTTAAAAATGGTACAATTGAACTTATTTACAAACCAGAAATAGAGTCACAGATGTAGAAAACAAACTTATGGTTACCGGGGGGAAAGGGGGGTGAGGGATAAATTGGGAGATTGGGATTGACGTATACATACTACTATATATGAAATAGATAGCAATTAAGGACCTACTGTATAACACAGGGAACTCTTCTCAATACTCTGTAATGACCTATATGGGAAAAGAATCTAAAAAAATAATGGATATATGTATATTTATAACCGATTCACTTTGCTGTACAGCAGAAACTTACACAACATTGTAAATCAACTATATTCCAATAAAAATGTTTTTTAAAGATACATGCACCCCAATGTTCATAGCAGCACTATTTACAATAGCCAAGACATGGAAGCAATCTAAATGTTCATCAACAGATGGATGGATAAAGAAGATATGGTATATATACACTGTGGAATACTATTCAGCCATAAAAAAGAATGAAATAATGCCATTTGCAGCAACATGGATGGACCTAGAGATGATCATACCAAGTGAAGTAAGTCAGAGAAAGACAAACATCATATGATATCACTTATATGTGGAATCTAAAATACGACACAAATGAACTTATTTATGAAACAGAAACAGACTCACAGACAGAAAACAAACTCATGGTTACCAAAGGGGAAAGGGGGTGTGGAAGGGATAAATTAGGAGTTTGCGATTAATGGATACAAACTACTATATATAAAATAGATAAACAACAAGGTCCTGCTGTAGAGCACAGGGAACTATAGTCAATATCCTGTAATAAGCCATAATGGAAAAGAATATGAAAAAGAATATGTATATATGTATAACCGAAATCACTTTGCTGTACACCAGAAACGAACACAAAGTTGTAAAGACCACTACACTTAAATAAAAAATAAAGAGGTACAAACGTCCAGTTATAAAATAAATAAGATATGGGGATGTAACATAGTTACGTGAATATAGTTGATAATATCGTAATAACTTTGTATGGTGACGGATGGTTACTAGACTTATTGTGGCCATCAATTCATAGCGTATATAAATGTCAAACCACTATTCTGTACACGTAAAACTAATAATGTTGTAGGTCAAGTATACTTCAATTTTAAAAAGTAAAATAAAATGAAGGGATTGATATTTATTTAGAATAAGAGTTGGCAAATTACAACCCACAGGGCCAAGTCCAGCAGGTTGCCTGTTTTTGTAAATAAGGTTTTACTGGAACACAGCTATGCCTGTCCATTTATGAACTGTCTGTAGCTGCTCTGTGCTGTATCAGCAGAGTTGAGAAGTTGTGACAGACCGTGCACCCTACAAAGCCTGACATATTTAATATCTAGCCCTTTGCAGAAAAAGTTTGTTGACCCTGATCCAGAATATGGAGGGAATGGGCAAAACATACACCAGGAAAATTTGCAAAGTCTATAAATAGGTAATTCATTGGAGAAGAAATGAACTGGCTGACTATCCATGATAAAATGAGCATTCTGTCTGGAATTCAAAAGAGTGCAGATGAAAGCAATAATGAGATTAGAAAGGGAGGTAATACCAAGTGCTGGTGAAGATGTCAAAAAGTAAGAACCCTTGAGCCATCTGGTTAGAACGTAAAGTCGCGTGACCTTTCACAGAGCATCTGACTGCATTTGGTTGAGCAACATAAAGTTGCTGATACTGAACCTGAGGAGTTCCTAGGAAAGCCTCCAGAGCCCTGTGCCCAGCCCAGCCAACTGGACAACAATATCGTGTGTGAACACTATTGTCTGTCCACCCCACATGAAGCTCCCCCGCGCCCACTTCTAGGAGCACACTGATGTGCTCTTCGTGTATTCTCCCTAGGGAAGCAGACCCCATCCCCAGCTCCAGGGTTGGGCTAGATGGGTTCAGAAATGGGCACGTGGCCAAATTCAGGCCACTGAGATTCAAAGCAAGGTTTGTCAGCAGATTTGGGGGAAGTTTTCCTTACTCTGCTGAAAAGGCTTCCTGAATCAGTTTGGTATTACGCTCTTCCCTCGAACGTGAACTGTAGATGGGCTGCCTGGAGCATTCTGGGCTTTACCTCTTCTTAAACAGAAGATGATGCCAATACCTGGAAGAGGGTGAAGCAAAAAGAACCCCAGGAATCAGAGTTGGGACTCAGACTAAGTTAACCCTAAAGCCCACCCATCCCCTGGGCTTCTAGATGAGTGATCCCGAAATTATTTAAGCTGGTTTGTGTTAGGTTTTCTTACTTGAAGCTCAAGACATCCTAACTAATAGGAATTATTTGGGAGCTGTAGGGATTTGAGAGGCAAGGGAGTGGTTAGAGCTTCTTGGGGATGCTAATGAATAACTGGTGACTAGGGGACCCTAGAGAGCTCCAGGATGGGGGTTGGTGGCCAGAAAGACCAGCTGTGATTAGAGGGCTGGAGCTTTCAGCCCCACCCCCTAACCTCCAGGAAGGAGAAAAGAGCTGGAGATTAAGTTCAATCACCAGGGAAATCCATGCTTTCACTGCGAGGGCCCGGGGTTCGATCCCTGGTTGGAAAACTAAGATCCTGCAAGCTGCACGACGCAGCCAAAAAAAAAAAAAGTTCAATCACCAATGACCAATGATTGAATCACTTGTGCCCATGTAACGAGACTTCCACAAAAACCCCTAAATGATGTGGTGGAGAGCTTCCAGGTGGGCGAACACAGTGAGGTCCTGAGAGGGTGGTGGCCCAGAGAGGGTATGGAGCCCCTGAACCTCCTTCTCCCCCATTCCTTGCCCTGTGCACCTTTTCCATTTGGCTATTCCTGAGTTGTAGCCTTTATAATAAACCAGTAAGAGTAAGTAAAGCACTCTTCTGTGCATCATTCTAGCAAACTGTCAACCTGAGGGGGGTCATGGCATCCTCTACATTTGTAGTAGGCCAGGCAGAAGTGTGAGCGGCCTGGACACCCCATTTGAAGTTGGCGTCTGAAGTAAGGGCAGTCTTGTGGAACTGAACCCTTAAGCCTGGAGTCTGGCTCTGGGGAGTCACTGTCAGAATTGAATGAATTGTTGGACACCCAGCTGGTGTTGGAGAATGGTAGAATCGGTGTTGGAAAAAATACAGTGCATTTGGTTTCAGGAGAAAGGCCATCACACCACCTTCAAGCAAGGGGACGGGTTGGTACAGTCATCAATCAGTCATGGCTGTGGGCTGCCCTGAGGAGGAAGACCTAACTGTCCCCTCCCCAGGTGAGGTGTTTCCCATCAGCCGTGGGCAATTCTGGAGGAGGGCAGCTGTGAATTCTTAGCTTCCAGTGCTCAAGCACCTGGGGGATGAATGCACTGGCCCAGAGAAAGTGTTCTGGATGGGACACTGAAACCAAGCAGGGTACTGTGGGGCTCCTGGGCATGGAAGTCTTTCTGTGTCCCCTGTTTCTTGTTTGTAGGGAACAGACTCCAGCCTCCATGACCTTCCCTGAGTTCCAAAGGACAGATATGAACAGTTGCTAATCAGGGAAGGGCGGGGATGCAGAGACAAAGATGGAGCAGCTAAGAAACAATAGTGCAGGCTTGGGGTAGGGTCTTGGTTCCCCCTCAAGGGATACACATAACAATATCTTTGAGCTCTTTACAGAACTAAAACCCCCAACAAATGGAAGATGTCAGAATTCTTCATTCCAGAGAAGACCACCGGATGCCAGATTAAAGGAACCAGAGAAGCTCATCAAGAGACTACCTGAAGCCAGATTAAAGGAGTGCAGGCCCTGCACACACCCTGATCCTTATCAGCAACCCCACCCTTGAACCATTGTTATAAAACTCTTCACCAAATCCTCCCGGGTTGGGACACACAGTTTTTGAGGCAGAAGCCCTCTGTGGACCCCTTTGCCTGGCAAAGCAACAAAGCTACTCTTTTCTACTTTACCCAAAACTCTGTATTTGAGGTTTGATTTGGCACCAGCGCACAGAGGCCAAGTTTTCAGCATCTGTGCCAACAGCATCCAGTATAGTCAGTAGAGCCAATTATCCCTCTGAGAAGCTACTGAAGGAAGTGACAAGAGGAACCGGTGGCAAAGCCTGTGGCCAAAACAAGGAGAACACAGCAGTAGATCAGGAGACAGGACTGCTGGCCATGGAGGGACAAGGACGCCATGGCAGCTGTCAGTGTGGCAGAATGTCAACGTGCATTGTCACATCTGGAGCTTGTCATCCAGGGATGCCAGAGTGGACACATGACAATCAGAACCAGATGCCACCCTTACCACCATCAAGGCCTGGACCGTCACCCCGGCACTCTCCCTGGGGGCAAGGGGGGAAGAGAAAAAGCCCTGAATTGACTAAAAATGTTTCACCACCTGGATGGGACTCCAGGGTAGAAACCAGAAATAATTAAAGAAAGTTACATTGGTTTGCCCACTGGCTGATCTGCAGTCACCACATGTGCTCCTAGCTAAAACATGAAAGAATGTCATTAACAGGGCAACACTATTAGCTAGTTCATTAATCATGGTCATTTTCACACTTCCATTGTCAACTACAATCCTGGTGGTTTGAACTGAAGCCTCTCTACTTAATTACAGTGTTTATCAATTAGAAGTTCATCCCCTACCCTGGGCCTACCCTGGCTTTCAGTAAAAGATAAAGTGCTTGGATTTCACAACTGTTCTTTGTAGGGGTCCCCCTCCTTTTGGGCAAACAGCCATGTTTAGTGTTACCAGGGCAATCATGTGTTGCTGAGTGAACAGGACCATTTTCAACGATGTTGCTAATGGCTTGGCCTTGTCTATGAACCCAAGGTGATTTCGAGCATCGGGGATTTCCAGGTGCCTCACAGGGCAGCTGGGAGGCCGTTAACCTCAGTTTTCTCATCTGTACAATGGGGATAATAATAGAAAATTCCTCAAAAACTGAAATGACAAAATGCACGTAAAGTGGCTAGGAAAGGGCTTGGCATGTAGCTAACACTCAGTTAATGCTAGGTATTAATATATTGTATGTTAAATATTTTTTCTTTTAGAGGTATAGTTGTACAATATTATATAAGTTACAGGCATACAACATAGTGATGCACAATTTTTAAAGGTTATACTCCATTTATAGTTATTATAAAATATTGGCTATGTTGCCTGTGTTGTACAATATATTCTTGTAGCTTATTTATTTTATACATAATAGTTTGTACCTCTTAATCCCCTACACCCCCCTTCCCTCTCTACTAGTTTGTTCTCTGTATCTGTGAGTTTGTTTCCTTTTTGCTACATTCACTCGTTTGTTGTATCTTTTAGAATCCACATATAATTCGTATCATACAGTATTTGTGAGTCTGTTTCCTTTTTGCTACATTCACTCGTTTGTTGTATCTTTTAGAATCCACATATAATTGGTATCATACAGTATTTCTTTCTCTGTCTGACTTAGTTCACTTAGCATAATGCCCTCCGAAGTCCGTATGTTAAATATTTTAAAAACTTTTATTGATGCGCCCTTACAGAAAAGCACACATATCATAAATGTATGACTTGATGAATTTCCCCAAACAGGACACGCCAGACAACTGAGGAAACATTGCCAGGGCCCCAGAAGCCCCTTCCCGCATCCCTTATGTTAGTACATCACCACGAAGGTAACACTGTCCTGACTTCTCATAACGTAGACTGGGTTTTGCCGGGTTTTGTATTTATATAAATAGACTCACACTGGGTGTGCTTTTTGTGCCTGTCTTCTTTCACTCCACACCACGTGCCATTCATTCACGTTGTGTATAACTGTACTTCGTTCATCTTCATTGTGTTATACTGTGTCACTGTGTCAATATACCACAATCTAGTTACACTTTCTTTGGTTTTATGGGCTTTGAGGTTGAAGGTGACTATGAATAAAGCTGCTATGGATATTCTTGCCAGAGTCTTGTTTTTTTGTTAACTTTTTGAGATCACTGTACATCCACATGCAGTTGTAAGAAATTATACAGAGAGACCTGGTGTGCCTTTTACCCAGGTTCCCTTGGTGAGAACATCTTGCAAAACTACAGTACAATATCATAACCAAGATATTGGCATTGATATAATCCACTGTGGACCTGGTTCAGGCTTCCCCAGTTTTATTTGTACTCATTTGTATGTTGAGTTCTACACACTTTTTGTAATTTTTATTTTATTTTATTTTTATAAATTTATTTATTTATTTTTGGCTGCATTGGGTCTTCGTTGCTGTGCGCAGGCTTTCTCTAGTTGTGGCGAGCAGGGGCTTCTCTTGTTGCAGTGCATGGGCTCTAGGTGCGGGGGCTTCAGTAGTTGTGGCACATAGGCTCAGTCGTTGTGGCTCGCGGGCTCTAGAGCACAGGCTCAGTAGTTGTGGTGCACAGGCTTAGTTGCTCCACGGCATGTGGCATCTTCCCGGACCAGGGCTCGAACCTGTGTCCCCTGCATTGGCACGCGGATTCTTAACCACCATGCCACCAGGGAAGTCCCAACACTTTTTAAATTTTTGTCCACACCATGTGACTTGCAGGATCTTAGTTCCCCAACCAGGGACTGAACCTGGGGCCACGGCAGTGAAAGCACTGAATCCTAACCACTGGACCACCAGGGAATTCTGGTGTCCTACACACTTTTTATCACTCATGTAGGTGTACTTGCCACCAGTCAAGACACTGAACATTTCTGTCACCAACAGCCCATGAGGAACACATGAGCAAACTTGACAGTGAATCACATGTTGACAGCAATTTTTATTTTTATTTATTTATTTATTTATTTTTTGTGTGGTACGTGGGCCTCTCACTGTTGTGGCCTCTCCCGTTGCGGAGCACAGACTCCGGACGCGCATGCTCAGCGGCCATGGCTCACGGGCCCAGCCACTCCGCGGCATGTGGGATCTTCCCCGACCGGGGCACGAACCTGTGTCCCCTGCAGACAGCGATTTTTTGAGAGACCCAGAGCCACCCAGCCAGGCCACCCTGGATTCCTAATTCTCAGAAACTGTGGGAGATAATGTTTTGTGGTTTTAAGCTAAGTATTGAGGTAATAATTTGTTTTACAGAAATAGATAACGAATACAAACACCTACATCAGACCCTCGTTAAAAATGTAGATCTCTGAGCCTCACCTCAGGCGTAGAACCTGCCTTGTATAAACTCCTCCAGGCAATTCAATCACTATTCTGCCACTAACTTCACTCCATTTATTTCACCCTTTGTCCCAGCCTAAAAAGTGGGTACAATCATGCCTACTTATGAGTGTTTTTGTTTTGTTTGATGTTTGGGTTAGGGATGACGTACATACAGCAGGGTAGCAGGCCCCCCTTGGTGCCCCGTCCATATCTCCTCACCAATTCAGGGCACACCTGGCGGGTGGTGGGAGACTGCAAGTCCCTGCACTGCTTTGTGGGAAACCTTCCTCTTGCCTAGAGCTCATTTTGCTGTCTCAGCAGCAAGCTTGAAGTGCTGGGGATTTGACACCCTCCCTGCCCCCCCAGCCAACGACTGACGGCAACTGGTGTATAAACATCCCGGCTCCCTTACCTCTCTGGTAGGATGGCTCTGAGTCCCACAGGTCTCCAGCAGAGTTAAGTCACCCTCACGTAGAGCGGTAACTTGCTGGATAATACACCGTTTATTGGCTGCCTCCCCTTACCCGGATCACACCCTATAAGCATTGTCTTCATGGCCCAAATAAACTACTCCCACCCATGTCTTTGTCTCAGGGTCCGCTCCAGGGAGAGAGAAACTAAGACAAGTACCTCACAGAGTGTCGCCACATAGTATGTGCTCAGTTAATGCTTTTGACTATATTTAAACAACTGCATGTCTGGTTGGTTAAAAGGACATGGGAGAAAATTTCCACACTAATGACAAACTGAGGTATTTGCAGTGTCGAAAATCCAAAGATATCTATCCAGACTCTCAAATATACAGTTGGTTACAAATCAACAACTATAACACCACCACCAATTTTAAGAGGAAACAAAGTGGTAATCAAGCAATACACAGGAGGGGAGACCAAATAGCCAACAAGTATGTGAAGAGTAGTTCCAGGTCAGCAGTGATCAGAGGAATTCAAATTCAAACGAGAGGTCCTCTCACACCCAGCAGAGAGGCTAAGTTAGAAATGTGGGGAGGTGGGAACCCTGCACTGCTGGGAGGGGAAAGCCGCAATCACCTCTCTGGACAGCTTGCAGGCAGCATTTAGCAAAATGCAGAATCCATTGTCTCCAACACCCAGCAATCCCACTCCTGGGCATGTAAGTCCCAGGGAAATTCTCACATAGTACCAGGTGGTTTATCACGGTGTTTGATGTTGGGGATTTGGAGGCAGGCTGGTAAACTGTGACCTGGGGAAATGGATAAGTAACTAGGTCCCCACCCCTAATGGGACACGGACCCCAGAGCTCCCAGGGGAACAGAGCCAACTGGGAGCCTTCCCTCCATGGGATGTTGTTTGATGCCGCACATTGCACCCCTGCCCAGCTCCTTCCCTGCCGGGTCCCACTTCCCTGGCCTCTCCTGGGTTTTCCTGGGAGCATTTCCCAGTGACACACTGCATGCAAAGGCTCTGCTTTTGAAGAACCAGACCTGGGACATCCCTTGGCTGTAAGTGCCAGAGCCTGAGTTCAAATTCAGGTTCAACTATTCACCGTGTAAACTGCCTCAAACAGAGCACCACCCCAGCAGAAACAATGACAACAATATAACAGCAAACCCCCATACAGACGGAAGACCTAAACTAGAACCCCTGCCAATGCCTAGAACTCTCGCCAATGCTGGCTGTGAGAGTCTCCGTCCGCAGGCCACCTGGAGCTTTAACACCGCTCCGGGAGTCCTGCAGACAGACAGATGCTGGTGTGTCCTCCTCTTACAACATGCCTGGCATAATTATGGTAGAGAAAGTTGCTAGAGTTTTGGAAGCTAGGGAGGCTTTCCTTAGCCTAGTGATTATTTTTTTCTTTCAAACCTCTCTTGCGAAGAGGGTAAGTTAATTCATCAGCCTAAAGTTCTGTGCTAGATTCCGTTGCTCCCTCTCCTGCAGCCAAAGGAAAGTGTGCATCGTTTTTAAAAATTAATTATTTATTTTTAACATCTTTATGGGAGTAGAGTGTGCGTCTGTGATGTGTGTGAATTAACATCTTCTACAGTTCCTCCCACTCACCAACAGAAGGAAAACGATACCCACGAGGCACTTGCTGTTCACACCTTCTTGCAGCAAAGCGGTGCTGAAGCAAAGGCCAGAGCAGAGAGAGCTTTTTCCCTGTCTCACCATTTTGGGGAAATTATCCCAGAATAGGGAGCACAAAATAGCACCCTTGTTATTATAACCTTACGTTGAAAAGAAAGGAATGTGTCCGGTGACTGTCACCATGGACCTGAAAATCCACCTACCCAGTCTTCCTTAGAAATGCTGGATCCACGAATTTGAGGAACGGCGCTCACTTAACCCTGCCCCTGCCCTCCAACTCTCCCCCAGCCACACCCATCCCCCACTGCACTCTCCACGCACAGCCAGAGAACTTTCGTGGAAAAGCTTTGAAGGTGGCCCCTGAGTAAGATGATGTAGGGATTATGTGAGGGGAGGGGACCTCAGAGATTGGCTGAAGTAAAGAGAAGAGTTTAGAACATTCTTTATTTTACTTGGGGGGAAATTCTACTGTGCAGAGCTAAAGCCACATTCTAGGTTCCTCTTTCCTCCGGCTGACTCAGAAGCAAGCACCTTTCAGAGGGACAGGGCTTCCTTCAAGAGCAGGTACCATCACAGATTTGCTTCACTGGTGGAGGTTTGCATCAAGAACAACCTTCAACCAGACAGACCCCTGATCTGGCCTTGCTTACACACGTTGAGTACTTCGTTTGCTTCCCAAATACTTCTTGTTCTCATCCCTCCGTGAACATGATGGGACTGCACTCCTGGGCCCCTCTGGTTGTTTGAGGACACGTGAGCAATTCTAGCCAATAAGTTGCAAGGGAAAGTGACATTTAATTGCCAATGCAAGGTCCTCCAGAGCCCTCTTTTCCCCCTGGTGTGATGACTAGCGATGTTCAAGATGGCGGTGCTTCCTTTAGACTTTGATTCCTGAATGACCACTATGAGCAGAGTCTTCCCATATCTGTAATGACCCACAGTGGACATGCGAGTAAGAAATTAATCTTTTTTTTTTAACATCTTTATTGGAGTATAATTGCTTTACAATGGTGTGTTAGTTTCTGCTTTATAACAAAGTGAATCAGTTATACATATATATATGTTCCCATATCTCTTCCCTATTGCGTCTCCCTCCCTCCCACCCTCCCTATCCCACCCCTCTAGGTGGTCACAAAGCACCGAGCTGATCTCCCTGTGCTATGCGGCTGCTTCCCACTAGCTATCTATTTTACATTTGGTAGTGTATATATGCCACTCTCTCACTTGGTCCCAGCTTACCCTTCCCCCTCCCCATGTCCTCAAGCCCATTCTCTACCTCTGCATCTTTATTCCTGTCCTGCCCCTAGGTTCATCAGAACTTTTTTTTTTAGATTCCATATATATGTGTTAGCATATGGTATTTGTTTTTCTGACTTACTTCATTCTGTATGACAGACTCTACGTCCATCCACCTCACTACAAATAACTCAATTTTGTTTCTTTTTATGGCTGAGTAATACTCCATTTTAAGTCACTGGGTTTTTGGGCTTCTTTGTTACTGTGGCTTAACCAAGCCTGTCGTGACTGATACACCCTGTAATCTGTAGTTTAGATAACTAAATTCAATGGCAGTTGATGTTGCATTTCCTAAAGAATGTAGATAAATTATAACTAAATATGTAATAATAGGGAGATATCCTTAGGAAAAATGTCTATCAACAAATGGGAGGGCATTCCCTGGAGATCCAGTGGTTAGGACCCTGTGCCCTCACTGCCAAGGATCCAGGTTCAATCCCTGGTCAGGGAAATAAGATCCCACATGACATATGGCATGGCCAAAAATTTTTTTTTTAATTTTAAGAATGAGAAAAAAAAAGAAGGGCAAAAACTGATGTCAGATTATATTAAAAGATAAAAGCAGGCAAATTGAAGGGACAGAATTTGCCATGTGGATGAATTTTACCAAGGATCTGGCTGGCTCCAGAGGTGTCTCTATTGGGAGGAGGATTTGGGCAATAAAAACACCAACACAGGTTATATTGCCCAAATTTTGGAGACCCAGAGAAGGAAGGAACAGTGTAAAATTGCTACCAACAGAGCTACGGCACCTCCTTTGCTGTTACCAGCAGTAGTCAACCAGTCAACGTCACTCAGAAAATTAGCACAGTGAGAAAGACACGATTATATGATACTCATTTTCCCTTTGTTAGTTATTAATGAAATCCTAGTTTTGTCCTGATGAGCAATGGTTTCTATTTAAAAACACTCCTTTTTCCAGACTCCCTTGCAGCTAGAGATGGTCAGGAGACCAATTCTAGCCAATAGGATGTAAGGTAAAGTGTACCAGGTGGAATTTCCAGGAAAGCTATCATTTCCCTAAGGGTACAGACCCAGGTAGCTCATGCTTTCTCACTTTGCCCTACCTCCTAGCAGAAACAAGAAGTGATGCCCGGAAATGCTGCATCCTGTGAACATAAGGATAAAAGTCACAGATGCAAAAGAGTGGGGCAGAAAGATGAAGCAAGCCTGGGTCTCTGGCAGCAGCACTGTGGAGCTGCCACATCACCCCAGTACTTCCTCCTGAGGAGGAAGGAACAGTGTAGAGAGAAAGCCGATTCCTGCATGCTTATGCTACCCAGGCAGGTATCTGTTACACACAGCTGAACTCACTCCTGACCAGTACGCCTGGGAAACCCCAATTCACAGCTAGGAGCTGACCCACAAATGTGTCTTGTTTGACCAGCACAGTGTTTGAAGTAATGGTATTTAAAAAGTGGAACCTAGGGGCAGGACAGGAATAAAGACGCAGACGTAGAGAATGGACTTGAGGACTCAGGGAGGGGGAAGGGTAAGCTGGGATGAAGTGAGAGAGTGGCATGGACATATATACACTACCAAATGTAAAATAGATAGCTAGTGAGAAGGAGCCGCACAGCACAGGGAGATCAGCTCGGTGCTTTGTGACCACCTAGAGGGGTGGGAAGGAGACACAAGAAGGAGGGGATATGGGGATATATGTATGCATATAGCTGACTCACTTTGTTGTACAGCAGAAATTAACGCAACATTGTAAAGCAATTATACTCCAATAAAGATGTTTTTTAAAAATAAATAAATAAATAATAATAAAAATTAAAAGTGGAGAACTGCATTCAAAATCCAGATTTCTGGGGCTTCCCTGGTGGCGCAGTGGTTGAGAGTCCGCCTGCCGATGCAGGGGACACGGGTTCGTGCCCCGGTCCGGGAAGATCCCACGTGCCGCGGAGCGGCTGGGCCCGTGAGCCATGGTCGCTGATCCTGCGCGTCTGGAGCCTGTGCTCTGCAACGGGAGAGGCCACAACAGTGAGAGGCCCGCGTACCGCGTACTGAAAACCTGAAGAGTATGGAAATTTTGGGCTTATATTCCTCCATGGCTGAGCAGTCCTCATGCCCCTATGACCCCTTCTAATTTAGGGGAGGCACCATATCATCACCCCTGAGCTGATTTTCTCACAAATCCCCCAGACCTGCTTCCTCTACTGTGTTATGTGTGTGCTCCCAGCAGCCACGGGAACTGGTGAGCCTTGGGTAGCAAAGAACCCGGGTTAACGGTCCATCTTGGTTTGGACCCCTGATCTCAGTCAGTTATTCAACATCTGAGCCTCTGTTTCCTAACAGATATAACAATACCTACCAGAAGGGACGGTGTGGGGTTAAAGGAGAAAATGTGAAAGCATTTCGCATGTTATCTGCTATTTTAAGTAAATCACATCACAGCTCCTCAATAAATATGAGTTCCTGTCCCCTCCTCTGTAGGTTTTAGACACCAATCTTCCCACGAGTGAGTAACTCAAGGATGTGACTGCTCAGGGATTAAACACACCAGATGTCCCTTTTGGGGGTGACACCCCTAATTCGGTGACTACATTCAGCCTCAAATGTCTGACTTACAGGAGGGCTCCCTGGCAGAAGCTGCCTCACGAACATCAGAGTTGGAGTCCGAAAACTTCAGTTCAGTGAACATGGGCCGAATGTGACCCAAGGGTCCTCCTTCTGCCCCCCCCTTCCACCCTGGGACATTTGTCTGTGTCCCTTGTCCATCATGGTCTCCTAGGGTTGAATGGTTTTTGCTAATCCAGGGCTGCACCCCTTTCTCTGCCCTTCCTAAGCCAGATGAGGCTGGGGGTTGGAGTTAAGTTGAGGTGGGAGAGAAGGGGAAGAGGAGACGGGGTACAAACCGACAGCGGCTGACTGAGGGGCACAGTCACAGCATCAGGTGGGAGGCTCCGAGGGGCCCTAACTCTCGACCCCACCTCCCCGACTCCCACCGCTGCATCTGTGACACACCGTGTCCTCACAGCCTCCAGTCCGGTCCCCGGTGTAAAGCCACCCCTAACCTCCCCACCTCTCCTGACTCAGAGAACCCCGGTATGGCTCCCGGGCCAGGCGCCTTCAGGAGTTAACCATCCTCCATCCTGACTAGATCCTACTTCTCCCTTGTTGGGTGGGTTACCCTCAAGCTACCAGTGCCCAGGCCCACACGTGTGCCTCCTACATAATATTTTTCTCCACAGAAACCTTCTCCCTACAGCCGCAAAGACATATTTGCACTTGAATAGCACCATGTGGGAAAGCTTTCACACCAGCAGGACCAGAGAGTGACGTTTATGGTTGGACTCAGGAACCACACGACTCCACTGAGGGCCCCCTGACCCCCTAGCGGTGACTGCCCAGAGGGGTCAGGGGGCCTCAGAGGCTGCCTCTGACCCTGGTACCAATGAGACCAAAAAATCAGGATCTCAGGCCTGTCCACCAGTCCCGCTTCTGGAAGTGGAGGGGCAGGTGGCATTGGGAAGTGGGGAGAAACGATTCCCCCCCACACACACATCCAGCTGGCAGAACGGGGGCTCATTCCTCTGAATCCCAGGGTGGAGGCAGTCAGCAGCTGTGATTTCTCACAAGCACCAGAGCTGCAGGCACAGCCTTCCTTACCCAGGCTCCAGCCCTGTGGAGAACTGGGCAATTTGTAGCCCTCACTGAAGGTTTTTGGTAAGAGATTTAGGCCAGTTACTAATTAGCCATAAATCCTAAGAAGTCCCATGATCTGTAATATCGAAGTTTCCTTGGAGACCCTCTGTATTGCCTTTTGCCACAGCCAGGAATGATAAGGTTTCTTTGTGAAACCCCACCTATGTAAGATAGACAGATAAAATTGAAAATAAACATGCTGACCGCCATTTACTGAATTTTTCTGTGTGTGTTAAATATATACATGATTTCCTCATACATAACTTGAAACTTCTTCACACTTCTCGTAACTTCTCCCAACAGGAAGGGCTGGCCACTCCCATCCACACCCCAACGCCAATGCCCAGGGTGACCCCTGCTACCTCTATGTGTGCCAGGCAGCCACGTGCACCCATTCACTCTTTCACTTGTTCACTGCACACTTCTTACTCTGTGCTACTCTCCAGATGTTGGAGGAAAACGCTATGAACAAGACCAACAGAAAAACTAGCCCCAGGGATCTTCTACTCCATGGGTAAAGAGAAAAAATGACGACCTTCAAAGAGTGATGAGGGCTATAAGGGAAACAAGCTGGTGCAGGAGGAATTGTGGGCAGAGCGGGGAGGGAGAGTCTCTCTGACCTTGAAGCGTGTCTCTTCAAGGTGACCTTTCCTTCCTTCACTCCTTGAAGCAAGAAAGATTTACTGAGCATGTACTCTCTGCTGGGCATTTGGCCCTGGGGATACAGGATGAAGAAAAGAGGCCAGAACACCTGCCCTTGTGGTGCTTGCATTCTGGTAGGAGAGACAGAAAAATGAGTAAGATAGAAACTTTGTCCGATCGGATGAGTGTGGTGAAGGACCACAGAGGAAGGAACAGGACGGGATGTGCTGGACATGGCCAGAGAGACTCACCAGGTAGCAGCTGAACAAAATGTCCATCGATGGATGAATGGATAAAGAAAATGCAGTGCATATATACAATGGAATATTCTATTATTCAGTGTTATTAAAAAGAAGGAAATCCTGCCAGTTGCAACAACACGATGCATTTAGCAGATATTATGCTAAGTCAATTAAGCCAGACAGAGAAAGGCAAATACTGCCTGCTACTACTTACATGAGGAATGTAAAAAAAAAGAAAGGCGAACTCATAGAAACCGAGAGTAGAAAGGTGGTTGCCAGTGGCTGGCGGTGGGGGAAATAGGGAGAGGTTGGTGAAAGTAAAAGGGTATAAATTTTCAGCTATGAGATGAATAAGGTCTGAGGATCTGATGTAAAACGTGGTGACTCTAGTTAATAGCACTGTATAGTATAATTGAAATCTGCTAAGAGTAGAGCTTAAATGTTCTCCCACACACAGAAAAGGTAAATATGTGAGGTGATGGATATGGTAATTAACTCACAGGGGGAATCATTCCACAATGTATACGTATATCCAATCAGCATGTATGCTTTAAATATCTTACGATTTTATTTGTCAAGTAGACCTCCGTAAGGCTGAAGTGGAAAAAAAGAACAGACAAACGGGAGGAAGCCACAGGTGAGTGGGGGTGGAGCCTTCCAGGCAGAGTCCAAAGGTGCTCTAGCTAGAGGCCTAGAGGGTTTTGAGATAAGACCTAAGAGATAAGGCGTCAGCCATGCAAAGAGCCAGAGCAGAGAGCCCTGGGCAGAGGGAACAGCATGAGGTGTGTTCAAGGAACAGAGAGGGTCCAACCAGGAAAGCAGAGTTGGCAGCTCTTAGTGGAGATCTTCCTCTGCCCTCTCCCCTTGGGCGGAAAGACTCACTCCCTCTTCAGAGTGTACTCACTGACGAAGCTCCAGCCACATTAAGTAACAGTTAGTCTAGTAAGAAAGACAGTATTTTAATATCCTCAGCAACCGCTCAGTGCCTGGAGCTCTTAGTAGGTGTTTGTAAGATGAATGTTTGTTGACTGACTGACGGACTGACTGGGAGACAACAGGCTACTTCTATCTGACTACAGACAGCCTAAGAGGAATAATTTCTGGTTCTAGCTTTACTCTCTGCTCTTGATATTTTCCCTTGTGAGACCCTATTCCCCTGAGGCAGAAAGCAGCCAAGACACCAGCATATTCGTCCCTTTGAGCGTCCTGCCCGTGGCCGGAGGAAAGGCAGCAGGTGTACGCACTCCTGTGTGTAGTTTCTCTCCTGCCCAAAGCGCCAGTCATGACCCCACCTCAGTCCTGACTTTATTCCAGGGTGTTCTGCCTTTTCTGGTCCTACCATCCCTCAAACCGCCAGCTCCGGGCCCTTCCCTGCCTCCTACTGCCTCTTACTGCACAGAGGAGGCAGAAGCCATTGGAGGGAAGCCCGCAGCCCCTCTCCTGCCCCATCCTCTGCGCTCTGCCTCAGTCCCCTCTCCCTCTGGTACTGGAGAGGGACCTTCGGCCCGAGTCCCCATCTCCTCTCAGTGCTTCACACACCAGTAACTCTCCCCTCTCCACTGCAACCTTCCACCGCCACACAAACATGGTCTTATTTCTTCTCTTTAAAAATCAACGACCCTCTCCTAGCCCCACTTCCCTCCCAGGTGTTACTCCATTTCTCCTCCCCTTCGCAGCCCCGTGCTTGAAAAGCTGCGTGTAATTCTGCGAGGGAACGAAACCGCCAGCCCGCCTGCCTCGGCCCCGCACGAGGATAACCACTTGCCTGAGGTGTCTCACAACGGGAGGTCCCGACAAGGAACACGGCGCTGCCGCGGAAAACTAACCAGCAAGAGTTGGGAGGGGCCAGAAGAGGGCGGAGACGACCAACCTCCCAGAGCCCTTTGCACTGGAACCCATCTTGGCTGAGAGACGCGCGCGCCACCTGGAAGGACCCTGAGTCAGACTACAGGGTCAAGCAAGAGGATGGGCCGGAACTAAGCCGGAAAACTAAGCCCATTACCGTGAAACCCGAGACTGCGAGGCACATGGCAGAGCAGTTCTCCTGCGTTCCCTAACCCTGCTGCTCTCCGCCCAGGCGCTCCTTCCCAATAAAGTCTCTTGCTGTGTCAGCACGTGTGTCTCCTCGGACAGTTCATTTCCGAGCTTTAGATAAGAGCCCACTCTCAGGCCCCGGAAGGGGTCCGCCTTCCTGCAACAATTCCTTTCTCCAGCTCGCCTCCTGCGCATCTGCTGTGAGCTACTGCCAATCAGCCTCTCACTCCACCCATCACAGGTCACCAGAACACCCGCGCCCTTGCTGGTGCCAGGACAACTCTGGGTCGAGCCTGACAGATTTGCCCCTCTTTCTTGCCCGATACACTTTACTTCCAGGATCCCACATTCTCTTGGCTTCCCCTGCCTCCCCAGGTCCCCCTCATCCCTCTAACATCTACACACTGAGGAAGCCCCAGGGCTCAGTCTTTGGACTTCTTTTCTTTTCGATTTATACTCACTCCCTTGGTGACCTCATCTAATCCCAGAGATTTCAGTGCCACCTACATGGAGCCCAGTACTCTTTTTTTTATATTATGCAGCTACCTACCCAGCCTCTTTACTTGGAGGTTTATCAGTCAGGATAAACTAGATTACAATGCAGATGAAACAACTCCAACGTCTCGGCGGCTTAAAACCACAGAGGGTTATTTCTTGCTTGTGCTTCCTGTCCACCACATGTCAGCTGGGACTTCTATTCTTATCCGTCAGGGACCCCGGGGCTGATGGAGGCTCTACTCTCATGAACAGCCATCATAACACAAAGCCTCCGAGCGTGGCCCAGCAGGGAAGACAGCATGAAGAATCGTGCATTTTCTTAGCCCCCAACTTCTGGCATGTCTAGCTAGTGTCCTCTCTGCTGCTGCCTTAAGCAAGGGTTATAGGTACTTACATGCACAAATAAATGTCTGCTTCATAATCTTTATACACAACAATCCACACTCTCCAGCAACAGAGTTAACATTACCACAACCTGCTACACCTAAGAGGGGGTTATAATAAAGTCTTGTAGGCAGTAAAGGATTGTGCCTCCAGCAAGGGATGGCTTTCACCAGTGAGGTGCTACTCATTCAACAACCAGCTCTCCAAGAAACCGAAAAGCCCTGATTTGTACTGTTTGCCAATTACCATAGTGTAAATACCCGCGCCATGGCTGATTTGAGGTCACCAAGATTCTAACAGCCAGCTCACAAATTTACTGAATACTTAATCAGTGGCTCGTGTGAGCTGAAGCAGTGGCTCTTGTGAGCCAGCTCTGTCACACCACTGGTTTTACCCCAAACTGCTTCATCACACCCCTTGACCTACTCTCTCGAAAAAGAATGAGTAGTGGGGGGACACGCATACAGTCACTGGGACGACATTTTGTATGCAATATTTAATTTCAGACTGGTATTAGTTGGTATATTGGTTCTACTTCTTTCACAAAAAGACCTCAAATAACTTGTACACCAATGTTCACAGCAGCATTATTCACTATAGCTAAAAGGTGGAAACATCTAAATGTCTATCAACAGATGAATGGATAAATGCAATATAGTATATATCTACAGTGAAATACTGCTCAGCCTTAAAAAGGAACAAAATTCTGATACATGCTACAACATGGATGGACCTTGAGAACATTATGCTAAGTGAAATAAATCAGACAGAAAAGGCCAGCTGTTGTCTGATTCTACTTATATGAGGCAAGTAGATGAGAGGTTACCTGGGGGTGAAGGGAGAGAGAAATGGGGGGAGTTATTGTTTAAGAGGTCAGAGTTTCTGTTTGGGATGATGAAAAAGTTATGGAAACGACAGTGGGGATGGTTGCACAACACTGTGAATGTCCTTAATGCCATTGAATCATACACTTAAAATGATAAATTTTATGTTATTTATATTTTATGGCAATAAAAAAAGTTTTAAAGAGAACTCAAAATAATAGAGGCTTAAATACCATTCCTGTCACTCGTAAAAGGGTAAACAGGTGGTCCAGGGCTGGTAAGGTGACCCCACAATTGCCAGGTGACCCGAGGCTCCTTCTATCTGAGTACTCTGCCACTCTTGACATGTGGCCTCCCCCGTTATGGTCTGGATGGCTGCTTCTGCCCCCACCATCACATCAGCATTCCAGCCAGCAAGAAGCCAGAACATGGGGAAGGGAGGTATGCTCCTTCCCTTTAGGAGTATGGCCTGGATATTGCACACACCACTTCCACCTTTATCCCATCAATCAGAACGTATTTATCTAGCAGCAATAGAGGCTGGGAAATGTAATCTTTCATCCAGACAGGTATGTGTCTGGCTAAAAATTCTAAATCTATGTTAAACGGGAGAATGGGGTATAGTTAGTAATCCCTGTCAAAAACCATAATAACCCTATGAGGTAGTCACTATTACCCCCATTTTAGAGAAAAAAAGACTGAGGCTCAGAGTGTTAACTACCTCACCCAAAGTCACTCCACAGTGAGTGGCAGAACTGAAAAATCCTGCTGTTTCTGACTCCAAAGCCTGTGCTCTTTCCACTATATTATGCTCTTTCCCTCCAAGAAGTGAAGTTCATCTGATGTTACCTCCCGATACTGCAAAGGAGAGCACAGGCTGAGGGTGGGGGGAAAAGGGGCCACACAGATCACCTGTTATTGTATCTGAACCCACAGACTCAACCCTAGTGGCATTTGGGGTGGTGGCTATGAAGTGACATGGAGTTGCTAAATGGCCATACATGTGGCACCGTGCTGGAGCCGGCTCTTCCCTGCCCCATGAGAACTGCTTATTAAATGTTCAGGAATTTCATGAGCCGGTTGTTAAACACATCCATTATAAAATTAGATTATATACATTTACAATTAAATGATATTAAAAACAAAGGTAATAAATTCATCACTCCCTAATTATTTCACTACGTTTTTCTGTTCTCTGTGCTTTGAGGTTATTTATGTTTATTGTATCGGAGTGGTGGATATACTGTAAAACAGTGAGCTGCTGCCCATCTCTTGTGTTCAGTAATGTCACCTTAGTAGCTTGATATCAGCCATGGGAGGAATGTTTATAACACGGAAATTGGCAAAGGCTACAAATCAGAGCTTTCAACCACTTACTAGCACACCAGTACACGCATGTGCAAAGGTGATACTACTGGGGTAATGGGAAACTGCTTGGATTGCGTTAGAGAAGACACACACTGCTTTCTGTCTCTCCTCTGGTATTCTGACCTCTCGTTAAAAAGACATGCATAAGAAAGTTTCCTGATGGTATTTTTATTATTAACACTTTAAGTTTTAGGTTCACTTGCAGTTCTATTAGTTTTTTTTTTGAATTTAATTTATTTTTTTTATACAGCAGATTCTTATTAGTTATCCATTTTATACATATTAGTGTATATATGTCATTCGCAATCTCCCAATTCATCACACAGTTCTATTAGTTTTTTTTGTGTGTGTGGTACACGGGCCTCTCACTATTGTGGCCTCTCCCGTTGCGGAGCACAGACTCCGGATCCGTGGCATGTGGGATCTTCCCGGACCGGGGCACGAACCCGCGTCCCCTGCATCAGCAGGCGGACTCTCAACCACTGCGCCACCAGGGAAGCCCTCTATTAGTTTTTGATGCTCTGTTATTAGGTACATACACATTAAGGATTGTTACTCTTCCTGGATAATTGACCCCTTTGTCATTATGAAACGCCCTTCTTTATTCCTGATAACTTCCCTTGCTTTGAATTCTGTCTGCTCTGTCTGAAATTAATGCAACTACTCCTGCTCTCTCTTGATTCGTGTTAGCATGGTAAATTTTTCTTCATCCATTTACTCTTAATCTATATGTATCTCTAAAATGGGCTTCTTGGGACTTCACTGGCGGTCCTCTGAGCGACCATTGCAGGGGGCACGGGTTCCATCCCCAGTCAGGGAACTAAGATCCCACATGCTGCGCAGCAGGGCCAACAAAATAATAAAATAAAGTGGGTTTCTTGTAGACAACAATATAGCTGGGTCTTGTTTTTTGATCCATTCTGATATTCTCTGTCTTTTAATCGTTACACTTAGACCATCGATCTTCAAAGTGATTTTTTATCTGGTTGGATTAATATCTGCCATATTCTTTACTGTTTTCTAATTGTCGCCCTTGTTCTTTATTCTTGTCTTCCACTTTTTCTGCCTTTTGCAGTTTTAACTGAGCATTTTACATGATTCCATTTTCTCTCCTTTCTTAGAATACCAGTTATATACTTCCTTTCTTACTTTTAGTTGTTGTCTTAGAGTTTACAATATATGTTTACAGCTAATCCAAGTCCATTTTCAAATATTATTAGTATACCACTTCATGGGAAGTATGAGTACCTTATAAAAACAATCATCCTCTCACCAAAATAGGTATACAAGGAACGTATCTCAACATAATAAAAGCCATTTACAACAAATCCACAGCCAACATAGTACTCAACAGTGAAAAGCTAAAAGCCTTCTCACTAAGTTCAGGAACAAGACAAGGATGCCCACTCTCACCACTTCTATTCAACATAGAATTGGAAGTCCTAACCACAACAATCAGACAAGAAAAAGAAATAAAAGGGATCCAAATTGGAAGGAAAGAGGCAAAACTGTCACTGCTTGCAGATGACATGATACTCTATGACATAGAACTTTATAAAGTCTCCACACCAAAACTATTAGAATAAATGAATTCAGCAAGGTAGCAGGATACACGATTAATATACAAAAATCTGTGGCATTTCTTTACACTAATAAAATCATTCTATTTCCTCCCTCCCATTCCTTGTTTCATTGCTGTCACTCATTGCACTTATATATTGACATAAGCATACATAAGCATATATATGTACATAAGACAATTATACATCAGCAAATACATTTTTGTTATTATTTAAATTTATCTGTTAGATCAATTAAGAATAAGAAAAATAAAAGTTTTTATTTTACCTTTATTCTTTCTTTGATGCTCTTCCTTACTTTAGGTAGATCTGAGTTTCTGACCTATATTATTTTCCTTCTTAGAGAGGAAAAATGTCTTTTAGCATTTTCTTGCAAGGCAGATCTACTGGCAACAAATACCCTCAATTTTTGTCTATCTGAGAAAGTCTTTATTCCTTCATGTTCGAAAAATAACTTCACAACGTACAGAATTCCAGGTTGGTGGTTTCTTTCTCTCAACACTTTAAATATTTCACTTCACTCTCTCCTTGTTGCATGGCTTCTGAGAAGTTGGGTGTAATTCTAACTTTTGTTCTTCCATAGGTAAAGTGCTTTTTTTCCCTTGTCTTCTTTCACGATTTTTTTCTTTATCTTTGATTTTCTGTACTTTGAAAATGATATGCCTAGGTATAGTTTGGTGGGTTTTTTTGGGGGGGTGGAATTTATCCTTGTTATTCTCTAAGCTTCTTGGATCTGTGGTTTGATGTCTGAGATTATTTTGGAAAATTCCCAGCCATCATTTCTTCAAATATTTTTTCTGTTCTTTGCTCTTCTCCCCCTGGTATTCCCATTACACGTTATACTTTTGTAGTTGTTTGACAGTCCTTGGATACTCTGTTCTGTTTTTGTTCTTTTCGCTTTTTGGTTATTGAGACATCCTCAAGTTCAGAGATTCTTTCCTCAGTCATGTCCACTCTACGAAAAAGCCCATCAAAGACATTCTTTATTTCTGTTAGTATTTTTTAGTCTAGTGCTTCTTTTACGGTTCTTTCTTAGGATTTCTCTCTCTGCTTCCATTGCTCATCTGCTCTTGTGTGCTATTTTACCTGTTAGAGCACTTACCATATTAATCCTAGTTGTTTTAAACTTTAACATCACTGCCATGTCTGATTCTGAAGCTTATTCTTTCTTTTCAAACTGTTGTCTTTTGGTATGCCTTGTATTTTTACTTCATAACCAGACATGATGTACTGGGTAAAAGGAACTGCTATATTCAGTTAAAAAAAAAAAAAGGAACTGCCATAAATAGGCCTTTAGCAATATAGTGGGGAGGGGCAGTGTTCTATAGTCCTGTGATTAGGTCTCAGTCTTTCAGTGAGCCTGTGCTCCTGGTCTGTGAACTTCACAAGAGTTTTTTTCTTTTCCTCTTAGGTGGGACAGGATGGCTTGAGTGGGCTGGAGTTGGGTATTTCTCTTTCCCCGGGTTACTCAGGCTCTGATAACACCCCAGCAGGTTAGGCTCTGGTTAACTAGTTTCTCCTGGGGGCAGCCTTGTTAAGGCATATTGCAGAGTGGTATTTTCCCCTCCACCTGTCAGCCTCCTGAGTAGGTTTTTCTCAGATATTTATTGTGGGAATACTGGTAGAACTCCTAGAGGTAAATCTCAGTGTCATGGAGTCTTTTACCCCTAGACTTTTGGGGCTCCCCTGGAGTTTTTTAACTCTTGAGTTGTCCACAATGAGCTCCAATGATTCATCAATTACCTTGAGATTTTCCTACCCAGGCACTGGTTCCCACACTGGTTTCCACTCATGAGTCTCTGCTCAGCTAAGCCAGCACTCCCTGTATTCACCTGTCTGCTGCTGCCATCTTGGGGGGCAGTGGTTTGACGGTGTCCTCCTCTCTTATGGATCCTGGGGGAGTTATTCAGTCTATTCAGCTTTTTATGTATTGTTAGGACAGAACGGTGACTTCCAAGCTCCTTACATGTGAAGCTGAAACACTAAAATCTCTGCATATATAGAGAGAGAATTTCTGAAAAACAAAGTGTTCAGGGATTGACGTAGAAAAATGATTTGGGTTGGTATTCACATCCCTGTTGTTACATGGTCCTTGTAGCTTTCTGAGGCTTCACTCATGGCTGCTTGAGCCCTGTTCCACCCCTTCCATTCTCACCAGAAGCTACCGTGCTGATGTGGATAAAGTGCCCTCTTTTTTCCCAGACGTCAGAGGCAGGAGCCAGGAGGAAGTTGTGATGAGTGGGGACAAATGGCTCCCCCTGCCCTTTGAACGGGTAAGGTCAGCTTCCCTCTCAGACTGTGAATCAGGTGATAATGTGGTGCCCCTGCCCAGCGCTGAATTCATTCTGTTGCCTGCAAGCAGCTGGGGGCAGGAAGATGAGATGTATAGCCAGGCAGAGGCATGAGTATGACTTGGCCAGGGCAGGAGGATGCTAGTTCCCCAGGAATCCACCGTCCAAGAGCTCTGCTTCTCCCTTATCAAGACACGTGTGCAAGCACCCACTCCTCACCTTCAAAAGAAAGAACAAAAACCAAAACAAGCATTAAAGATGGGGAGGCCCCTGACTCATTTTTCTGTGCTGAAAACAAAAGCAGCCTGGAGTAAATACTACCCAGAATGCAAAGCTGGGCTCCCTCAGCCCCTAGTTGCAGCATTTCTGTCTCCAAGGTCTGTCTTTGCCGTCCAAAGACTTGTTCTGGTCTTGCAAAGGGCTCTGCAGCAAGGATCGCCTGGCAGCATCCACATTTGACCCACATGGCCAGGCTTTTATGCCCCTGGCTGGCTCAGGTGCTGCATGTGCTGGCGTCCCACCTTGGGTGAGGCAGATGTGAAGATGCTCACGGCTTGCGTCCTGCAGCTGGACAAGTTCTTCCCCAACGCGACTCTGGACCGCTCAGTTCCACGGGTGCTGCGCAAACCTGTAACATGCTGACGCCATGTGCGGGGCTGCAGCTCTCAGCAGGGCTTTACCTTCCCAAACTGACACGGGTTTGGTTATTCCCTTCACCACTTCCAGCTGGGCGGCCTGAGCACAATTACCCATGAGCGAATACATTGTCGGTATTATGTTGAGCAAATGTATCTTTTTGATCCATTTATAAGAAAACTAAAAGTTTTTTACTTTACCTTTACTTATTCCTTCTTTGATGCTCTTCCTTACTCTATGTTGACCTGAGTTTCTGACCTATATTATTTTCCTTCTTAGAGAAAAATGTCTTTTAGCATTTTCTTGCAAGGCAGATCTACTGGCAACAAATACCCTCCATTTTCGTTTGTCTGAGAAAGCCTTGATTTCTCTTTCACTTTTGAAAAATAGTTTCACAAAGCACAGAATTCTAGGTTGGTGGTTTCTTTCAACACTTTAAATACTTCACTCCACGCTCTTCTTGCTTGCATGGTTTCTGAGAAGTTGGATGTAATTCTTAACTTTGTTCTTTCCTAGGTAAAGTGCTTTATCCCTCATTCTAAGCCTCTGATTCCTTTTTCATAAAATGAAGTGTCCAGCTCCCCAGATCCCAGGATCAAGGCCTTTTAAGAGACCAATCCATCAAGTCCCCTCCCTCGGCGATTCCCTGTTCCCCGACTTAGGCCTCAATGGTGTCCCGGAACTTCCAGGGGTGTTAGCTTCCTATCGCTGCTGTGCAGATGACTACAACGTTAGTGGCTTCAAACAACACACAAATTCCCTGTCTTCTGGTTTTGGAGTTCAGAAGTCCAAAATGGGTCTCTCTGGACCAAGATCAAGATGTCCATAAGGTTATGCTCCTTCCCAGAGGCTCAAGGGGAGGATTCATTTCCTCGCCTTTCCAGCTTCTGGAGGCTGCTGTTCTCCTTGGCTGGAAGCCCTGTCCTCTGCCTTCAAAGCCAGCGGTAGCTAGTTGAGTCTTCTTTACATCACTGTGATGCTGACTCACCTGCCTCCCTCTTCCACATTTAAAGACCTCAGTGATTACATAGGGCCCACCTGGGTCATGCAGGCCACTCTCCCTATTTTAAGGTCAGCTGATTAGCAACTTAATTCCATCTGCCCCTCAATTCCCCCGACCATGTAACAGTACATCCACAGGTTTCAGGGATTAAGACATGGCCTTTTTTTCTTTAATGATTTTTAAAAATTTATTTTATTGAAGTATAGTTGATTTACAATGTTGTGTTAATTTCTGCTGTATAGCAAAGTGATTCAGTTATACATATACATATATTCTTTTTTTTAAACTTTTTATTTTATATTGGAGTATAGTTGAGTAAAAATGTGTTAGTTTCAGGTGTACAGCAAAGTGATTCAGTTATACACATGTATGTGTCTATTCTTTTTCAAATTCTTTTCCCATTTAGGTTGTTACATAACATTGAGTAGAGTTTCCTGTGCTATACAGTAGGTCCTTGTTGGTTATCCATTTTAAATATAGTAGTGTGTATATGTCAATCCCAAACTCCCTATCCCTCCCCCCGACCCTTCCCCCCAGTAAACCATAAGTTCGTTCTCTAAGTCCGTAAGTCTGTTTCTGTTTTGTAAATAAGTTCATTTGTGTCCGTTTTTTAGATTCTGCATATAAGCAATACCATGTGATATTTGTCTTTCTCTAAGACATGACTATCTTTGGGGGAGCCCTTATTCTCCATCACACAGGGTAAGGTCAGAATACCCTCCCCAGGGTCATCTCCATACAATACAGCCAGAGGGGACTTAGTCAAAAATAAGTCAGTCAGTCATCCCCTGTTTACACATCTCCACTGATAGTAAGAAAAATATCTTTTAACCAAATCCCTAGGCCTGGACTGTCTGGCCCCGGCCTCCCCCTTTGACCTCATCTCAGGCCACTCTCTCCTCCTCTCTCTCCTCCTGACCTATCAGGCTTCAGACAGTTCATCACCCCCCCAGCCCCCGCCCCGGCCTCATCCTGCTGCCTGGCCTCCGCAGGGGCTGTTCCCTCTGCAAATGTTCAATATACCTCAGCCTCCCAGTCTTGGCGTAAGTGTCGCTTCCTTGGGGAGGGCTCTGACCTCCCTGCTGAGTCTCTCCACCTCTCCTCCCTCTGCATTTGCTATGACTTAACAACTAATCACAAGTGAAAACTGCCACGGGGACAGTGTGGTAGGTAGATTGATCCCCCCACTTCAAGCTGTCCACATCTAAATTCCAGGACCTGTGAATATGTTACCTTAGTGGCAAAGGGGCTTTGCATGTGTGATCAAGTTAAGGCTCTTGAGATGGGGCGATTAGCCTGGATTATCGGTGGCGGGGTGGGGGGCAATGTAATCCCAAGGCTCCTAATAAAAGAGAGGCAGGAGAGTCCAAGATCAGAAAAAGGAGATGGGAAGACAGATCAGAGGTTGGAGTAATGGGTTACACTTTGAAGATGGAGGATGGGGCCACAAGCCAAGGAATGCGGGTGGCCTCTAGAAGATGGAAAAGGCTAATAACAGATTCTCCCCTGAGGCCTTGAGAAGGAACCAGCCCTGCCCACACCTTGATTTTAGACTCCTCACCTTCAGAATCATAAGGCAGTACGTTTGTGTTGTTTTAAACCACAAGTTTGCAGTAATTTATTACAGCAGGAAGAGGCAGCTCATCAAGACAGAAGCTGAGTCTGTGTCTGCCCAAGCCTGGGACAGTGCTTCCTATAGAGCAGGGGCTCAATAAATCTTTGATGAGTGAACCCGGCAGCTGCTAGTGAATAAAGCACCCTGTGGACAGACGGTAACAGCCCCCAGCTCTTCACTGCCCTCCACGTGTCTGCTTCCTCCACCATCGCAGTTCCCAAAGGATGAAATGTGGGTAACACTTCTCAGAGTCAGCATAGAAAAGACAAAAAAGGCAGGCTAGAAAAACAGGCTGCAATGTGGGGAGGGACTCAGAGATGCTGCCTAGCTTCCTACTCTCGAGCCTGAAGGGACCACAAATCACAGCCCGGATGCCTCTGGTACCAAGGAAGAGGCTGTCTTACAGTGAAGACTTTCTCAGGTCACACAGCCCATGGGGCTGAGCAGGGAGAGCGTCCAGGGCCTCTGACTGGGAGGGGGGTGCCCTTTGAGGGACATGGTCACAGGCTCACAGCAGGGAGTCACATGGCCAGGTTATGGTGGGGGAAACCTCTGCTGTACTGGATGCACAAATAAATGAAGTTCATGGCTACAATTTTGACAACTGCTTCTCTCATAGGATAGGAAAGCAGCAAATCAACAGCTGTGAGTGTGACAAGAGGTGGGTGGGATGGAGAGAATGAACTGCAGGGGGCAGGGTTTTCAGGAGGGAATTCAAATGTATCCACAACGTTTATTTCCTTAAAAATAAAAGAATCTGGGGACTTCCCTGGTGGCGCAGTGGTTAAGAATCCACCTGCCAATGCAGGGGACACGGGTGCGAGTCCTGGTCCAGGAAGATCCCACATGCCGCAGAGCAACTAAGCCTGTGAGCCACAACTACTGAGCCCGTGCTCTAGAGCCCACAAGCCACAACTACTGAAGCCCGTGCACCTAGAACCCGTGCTCTGCAACAAGAGAAGCCACCGGAACGAGAAGTCCGCACACTGCAACAAAGAGTAGCCCCCGTTTGCCGCAACTAGAGAAAGCCTGCGCACAGCAACGAAGACCCAATGCAGCCATAAATAAATACATTAAAAATAAATAAATTAATTTAAAAAATATAAGAATCTGAACATAGCAAAATGCTAACGTGTTGAATCTAGGAGTGGGTTATATTATTCTGTCCTGTGTTTAAAATATTTTTAAAGGGATAGAAAAATGGAGAAAGAACTGCTCTCCGATGTGATTTCATAAATGAATCACACAAACCCTCCATCACACACACACTGGTTTTGACAGAGGCTCATGGTCCATCCCCCTCTCCCTTTCCTCCTATCACTAAAATAATTTTCTCTGTTATGTACAATTTATATAATCACAGTAAGTAGTCAGGGCTTTTAGAAAATTCCATGAGTTTTCTTATCAATTTAATTACTTCAGCACATTGTTCGTTAATTAACTTTCATTGAGTTGATGTACTTTTATAGTCCAAAAAAGGTTTTTAAGCTCAACAAAAAAGATTTGTAGAAGTCTTGAACATAAAATGCTTGTTTATATTGAAATTCTAGTTTTAAGAATATTTATCTCTATTTTCCAATCTCCCTGCCAGCTCTCACCCAGACATAAACTCTTTTAATATTTTGTATGTTTCCTTTCGACTGCTTTTTTTTTAAGTGCAGGTGAAAATATGTGATTTATACAAATCTGTATTCTTTGCTCCCCTTTAGACAGCACCATAAGCATTTTATCCTATCATCACGAACGTTTTCTAAGTGTAATTTTAGTGGATTCTCCACATTCATTTTAATAGATACCATGGATTGTTTACACACCCTCTCCTTGCCAGCATTTTGCATATTCTGGCATTTCCTTATCACTGTAGTGTGAGGCAAACATGTTTGGGTGTCAGCCTTTGACCCCAACTGTTTTTCTCATGGCAGTTTCCTAGAATTGGAGTTCCTAGGCAACAGGGTACACAGTGTTCTAAGGTTCTTGACATCGGCTGCTAAGCTGCCTTCCAGAAAGGATGTAACAGTGTGATATGGCCACCAGAGAGAGTCTTTGCTCCAGCCAGCTTGGAGAGAATTTAGGAAACCTATCTCAGGGGTTTAATTTGCTTTTCTTTCATCGTTAGTGAACTTGAACTTATTCCCACAACTGTTTTGAGCACTTTTATGTCTCCTCCTGCCTATCCATAGTCTTTGCTCACTTTCTCTCTGTGGTCTGCATGTTCTCCCCATCACGGGTGTGTCAGCCCTTTATCTGCTAAAGACAGTATCCTTTTGTCTACTCTATCTTTGAAGACCATTTGCCCCAGTTCACCATTTGCTTCTGCCCCAGGTAAACAGATCCTGGCTGTGATTCTCTGGATTTGCCTGTCTCTCCAGGTTCTGAAGTGGCTGTTTGCCCTGTGACCTCAGTTCTGTGATGGGTCCAAGAAAAGTCACTGACTTTCCGTTTTTTAAAGCTTTTTCTTCAGGATGGGAGTAATGACTTCCAGATTCTTTACATGTCAGAGCTGAAACCAGAAGAGATTTATTTTTTCAGGAAATTTTAAACTCTGAATTCAATTTCTCTAATGGTTAGAGGACCATTCAACCATTAAAGAAGTTGAATTTGTAACCACAAAGCTCCCCACAAAGATCTCCAGGCCTCTGCATTTCACTGGAGGAGTCTACCAAACATTGAAGAGTCTGATAACTTTGATTTGCTTAAAAAAAATTCTGTCTGGATGATTTTCTAGGTCTTAATCCTCTTTCCATTAGCACAAATTTTCATTTTAACGTAAAATGTATTTTTAGTTTGTGTGTCTAGTTATGTTTTTACATCTTCAGTACTGACCGCTAGAATATGGGCACAGTTATTCTGACTTTGCGTCCTTAATCACCATATTCATTCTGCGTATTTTAGCGTATTGTCTTATTCTTCCATTAGAAGCTTTAATTCCCTTTCCTTTCTCTTTTCTATAAGCTTTATGACTTTGCTGATGGAATTTTAAACATGTGCAGATAGAAGTGAATGATCCCTTGTACCAATTGCCTTTGAGAGTGGCCTGACATGGCTCCTTTGGATTTTCACCAACATCAATGAAAAACAAAACAAAACAAACACCACCACCACCAAAACAGCAAGACGACTCTTCTTTTTAATTTTTTGACAGGAAAGTAGGATTTATTGGTGGGCACGAGTAAGGAGGGGACAGCACCAAGGCTCTCGCGAGCGCAGGGCCTGTCATCTGTCCAGAGGGCCACGATTAGGGATGTATATGACCCCACAGCCATCCGGGATGAGCCGCTTTTCTGCCACCATGTTTTCAAATTCACCTGCATTAAACTTAGTAAATCCCCACTTCTTGGAGATGTGGATCTTCTGGCCACCAGGGAACTTGACCTTGGCCCTGTGGAGGGCCTCAATCACATGCTCCTTGTTCTGCAGCTTGGTGAGGTTGGACTTTATGACTTGGCCAATGTGGACTCTGGCCACTGTGCCCTGGGGCTTTCCAAAGGCACCTTGCGTACCCGTCTGGAGCCTAGGTTGGGGACAGCATGCCAGTCCTGATGTCCACTGGAAAGGGCTGTTTCCAAGGTCCCTTAGGGCAACAGGCTGAATACACTATGGAGGAGGCTGCTGTTTGCAGCCATTGCACACTGGGAAGACAACTCTTAATCACCTTCCTGCTTTGCCATAGTTACTCCATTCAAGGGCTGGATTCCCTAACTTTGTATCTGCCTGGGGAGGGGCATGTAGCTGGTGCCATGATTTAAACATTGCACTGGGGGCTTCTGGAGGCAGGTACCACTTCCTAACCAAGCGCTCCTGGTTTCCCTCTTCTGGACTGTAGCACAGTCAGGCACACGGGACAGGAGCAGCGGGGCAGCGTGGGCAGCTTGGGGCAGTCATTGCAGCTCTGCTCTGGGGACAGTAATAATCTCTGGAGGTCCCCTATGCTTGGATTTCCAAACCAGGCTGTATGTTTAAAGCACCCAGGAAACTTGTCGGATCCAGATTTTTGGCCTCCCTGCCAAGAGAATCTGATTCCGTAGTCTGGGCCTCAGAACTTTTAACAAGACCCTGAGGTCGTTCTGCTACATTACCAGTTTCAAAAACCCTTAATCCAGTGCATTCATTGATCTCCAGGAAGCAACCCACCTATACAGGTCTCAGAACCTGTTAGTGGTCTTCTTTCTCTGGAGATCTTTTTTAGAAAACTTCTGGCTACTCATCCTGGTGTTATTCAATCCATAAACTTTCCTGAGCAACTCATTCAACCCCTGAGTACACAGCCAGCTCCGGAGCAGGACACCCATGGGGACTTGGGTCAAAGCAAGAGATGAGAAGTTTGAGTTGATTTTCTGGGTAAGCCGTGAGAATGCTATTGTCGCATAATGGATCCCCAGCTCCACAGCCAAGATCAGGATTTTAAAAGCAGCTGGTGGAGATGCTGCTGTTTTCACCAGAGCCAGGCCTGTGTTTTTCCTTTGTGAGGTGATGCCCATGGTCCTGCCAAGCAGGCCAGACCCTGGCAAAGCAGTGGCCTTCCCCATCTCCCACCAGGACCTCCCTTGCTCTAACATCTCCTTTTCTGGCTCCAAGTCCATTTCTCCAGCCTTGCCTCATTTATCCCCCGACTCCTGAGCACGGCACCCTTGTCCCAGCATTTGCTGGGCAAACTCCCCTGTCCAGAGCAGAACTTCTCATGATGGTCTTTGCCAACAGCCTGGAACTTGTCAGACGAATGAGTTTTGCATCTTTCTTACCCAGCCTTAGTCAAACCCGCTGAAGGCAGCAACCACTTTAATCTCTCTCCTGTACTTTGTCCTGCTCTTGACCTGCTGGAGCAGATGCTATCAGGAGTGGCCAAAGTTTACCTTGGCTTTACTGCACAACTGTGTGTCCAACTGGCCCAGGAGCCCAGGAACGAAGTTCCAGGAAAGTGAGAACGATGACCTTCTTAGTCCTTTCTGAGATGCACGATTCTGCCTCACGAGGGTTTTCCTTCCGTACTGCTGACCCTGCTTCCATGGTGGAGCAGAGCTGGACAGGCCCTACAAAGCAGGGAGGCCAAATTCCATGAGGCCAGGTCACCGGGTGGGTCTGCCTTCGTCATCCTCTGGGAAGTAATACATTGCATGATCCTGACAACTGCTGAGAACCTGATATTCTTGGAAGTGCATTACCTTTCAGCAAGTGAGTGGCCCCACCCCACCCCTACTTTCCTTTTCCAAGACCCTTTCACAATCTGTCATTCCCACCCCACCAAGGAACAGGGTGCTGTCTAGGGCCTTAGCACTTAGCCATTCCTAGGGTAGGACAGTCTAGATTGGAAGGTTTGTTTTCTTTTAATCTTACCCTCAGGACTATCATGTACAGTTGTAGAGTCTGTGCACTGCACAACTCCGTGGGATGCCATTTACACAGCCTGAGGTGAATGAGGCAATGCCCTGCTAACCCTAATCCTTCACACTTCCTGCCTCACCCTGACTCCTCCTGATTCACCTATGTCATATGACTCTAAATCAGGGGTTGGGAAACTGTGGCCCACAGAGGACTTAGAAGTTTTACTGGGAGGATATTTTGGTGTCTTGTCCTGTTTTATTTCCTTTTTTTTCTTGGCTGCGCCACGTGGCTTACAGGATCTTGGTTCCCCAACCAGGGACTGAATCCGGGGCCATGGCCGTTGAAAGCACCAAGTCCTAACCACTGGACCGCCAGGGGATTCCCCCCTCACCTTTTTTTTTTTTAAATTAATTTTTCTTTTTTCCAGAAAGAGCTCGCAGGTGGTAAGCTTTCTAGGTCCAGGGGATTGTCATGGTCACAGGAACCTGGGTAGTTGCCTGGGGCCCTGCATTCAGAAGAGCCTCACACTTGGTTTAATGTTCTGATACTGTCATCTTAAAATTCTTAGCGTTTCTAAACAAGGGGACCCACATTTTCATTTTGCACTGTGTCCCACAAACAGTCCAGTCTGGCATTTTGCATGTTCAAGGACATTGTTATTGTGTTCTCACACTTAATGATAGTAAACTGGGCACAGAATTCTAGGCTCAGAATCATTTTCCTTCCGAATTTTGCAGATAGCTCCCACTTTGAGGACGGGCAATCAGATGTCAGTCTATTTGCTGAAACTTCACGTGTATGTCTCCCTCTGGAAACTTGTAGGATTTTCTCTTTATCCTTAGCCAAGGATCTTTGGCGTCTTTAAGAGGTTGAAACTTCACTGGGTGATGTCTGTGTGTGACTTTTTCCCCCGTTGTTGCTTCTCACAACCTGGGGGCACCTCAAAGCAATTCACTTAAAACAAAACAAACAAAAAACCCCCACTATTTTCTATTCCCTATTAAAATAAAAAAATTTTAAAGTCTCTCTTTCTGGAATGTTTATTAGATGGAAGATAGATCCGGGAACTCCAATATTCATACCTCTCATCAGCTTGTTTTTTTCCTATTTCTTATCTCTTTGTCAGATTCCCTTGACTTTGCCTTCCAGATTACATCTCCAGGCAAGGCTTCTTCTGTCAGCCACCAGTAGTCCTCAATAGAAAGGTCAGGGTGAACCAGCTGACAGCCATGCCAGTAGAAGCTGACTCACCAAAAGCCACATGGGCACTGGCATCAGTGGCATCTGCTCTAACAAGGTACATCTGTGAAATAACTGTACATTTCCCCAGAGTTAAATAAAACAATGTTATCAGGCTTAAATAAAACAATGTTGCAAAGCTTCGAGCACACTATTAGTGTTCCATAAACGTTAGCTCTTATGAAAGATGAACAGTATTTAAACACTGGCTTCTTAACACCAGCTTCTTATGCCACCTCCCTTTTCCAGTTTTCTGATCCCCCCAGGCCAGATGCAATCCCTCTCCCTTTGCAACAATGCAATGTGTTTATCTTACAGTAAGTTAACAAAAGTACACAAGAGAATGATAAGCAGAAAGAGAAAGAGCTTATGACCCAGTAGGAGAGGGTGTACACCTTACTCATTGTCCTGAATGTGGCCTGTACTGTTATAACGTTTGTTTGGGCACCTTCTACCATAGAGAAACGTGTAATCATTCTGAAAATACCTACGTGCTTCTGCGTCACTCGGGTGCTGGCAGTTTTGTGAGATCTAGATCAAAACTCAGCTCATCAAATGACCTTTGTCCTGTCTTTAGTTTTCTGTAAAGATCTTGCCCACTCGAACACACGGCAGGGCAAACCTGCACATGATTTATCATATTTGGCAACATTATGCAGAAGGAAGTCCAAATGAAAAAACTCTAAAGGGAATGAGACTATTTTGGTTCCAACGTCCTGGCTGACCACTCTTTAGCTGTATGACTTTGGGCAAGTCATTTAACCTCTCTGAGCTTCATTTTCCTCCTTTTAAAAATGGAGATACCTTTCAAATGTACCTGGTTCCATCCTCCACCTTCCCCATATACTTCCACATCTATATATTGTCCTTAGAATGAAATCCAAAATCTTATGCGGTACCCAGAAGAGATAGTTAGGATGAGGTAAGGTACTTGTGGCACCTTTATAAAAGTGCTGTGCTTTCCCCATTCTCATCCACAGGACCCCATCTTCCTCCAGTCCTCTGAGATGACCATCTTTCCATTCCTCAAAATCACCAGGTTCCCAATTGTATATCCTCTGCCAAGCTCATCATGATGTCACCACCACTGAACATTCTTTTAACTCCTCATTTACAGGGAGGGGACCTACTGCTTTTCCAAGAGAGTGGATCTCTCGGGAGCTCCAGCCAAGGCCATGATGGTTAGAGCTGCCACGAACACATAAAAAGCTTGTATTTTAAAATGAACCAACTTATTCTTTGCTGTTCAGACTCTCTCCCAGAAAACAGGCTAGGAAACAGGAAATCCTTGCTTTTATGTGGATTAAAGCCACACATCAGATTAAAAAAGAGCCATTTGGAAGTGTGGTGAGAATGCCAGCTGCTTGAATGCTGAGGGAGGGTCTCTGCATCTTCGGACATCCAGGGCTTTATGTGCAAGTCTTGGTGGTGTCCATTTTGAGCCCTCAGGCCTGATTCCTCTTCCTTGGCTCTCAGCTGTGTCTCTGATAGTGGAGGCTGCTCAACAGGTATGTGTGTGACAGCTGCCTTAATGGCTGGCTGGCTCCTGTCCCCACAAGCCAAAGATGAATGAAGGATGAGCTGGATGTCAGAGCTCCAATTCACAGGTCACAGGACTGTGATTCACAGAACTCCATATCATATTAGTACATAAATTCCATTATTTTAGTAAACAAACCCCTTAGTAGAGCCAGCTTATTATTTCCAGATTCCTTCTTTACCAGGATCAAGAAGTGGAGATATGGAGGGAATGTGTCAGAAGCATTACTTCTTAGGGTTGTTACGGGTTAGTTTAGGGAATTATGAATCGTTTCCATCAGCAATGCATAAGTTTAAAAGCATTCATCCCCCAGCAAAGATTTTTGCTGACTTCCAGACTAAAAAGATTTCACTAATCTCATTCTACAGTTGGTGCCATGGGGTTCTGGGCAATGCAGAATACTGGGGTACTTTACTATCTGAAGTTGTCGGAACCGTCCTGATTTATGAGAATTTGGCATTTCTTACGAATTTAAGCACTTTGGTTTTGTTGGCTTAGTAGAAACGTACAGCACTATGGCTATTAGATGACAGTGAACCAGCATGGCTCCAACCATACGTATGAGAAATATAATTCTAGAGAGGGCAAAGGACTCAGAAATAATGGGCCAACAAAACACTGCAAGCTCTGGAGCCACTGGTGGGCATGGTAAGCAAGGCCTATGAGGCCAGCAAAAGCTAAAGATAGGAAGGTTTAAAACGAAGCTGCTTTAGGGAGATGAGGTGGAAATGGCAGTTTCCAGACGGGATACTGACTGCAAACTATATTTGGTTTTCATCTCAGCTAGTTTTGGGCCAAACTCTCTAAAAGCAGTACAAATACCACACCACATTTCCTGCTTTGGCTAATCCTTGTTGACATTTCTACAGTAAAGTGAACTCTCCACATATTGCTAAGTACAGAAATAAGATGCAATTTTGTCTTTCAGTGATACAAGCCTCTTCCTAGCCAGGTCTCAAGCCTGTACAAAAGAAACACTAGACAACGGTGATCTCAACGTCGGATCCAAGAGTTCCACTTCCAGAAGAGCTGGGGAAGATCCTACTGGGGACCAATAAACCCACCTATAACAACTATAAACTGGACAAGACCAAGAAACAATACTCTGAAAGCACTAGAGAATGGTCAAAGGCAAGCAGAGTCAGGAAGGAACTTGATACTTGGAATAGAGAACGGCATTTTCACAGCTCTTAGCCTGAGGGAATGTCACAACCCAGGACCCAGAACTCTGGGAGACAACCAGCAGTCTTTCTGGCTTTAAGAACCAGAGAGTTCAGGGCAAGCAAGGTCACTGCAAAATGACCATGAGTCCTGGAAAGGGGAGAACCAGAGAAGGGAACCTCAAAGTCTGGATATAATCTCTGCCCAAATTTCCAGCTGGCTGTAAGGGCCAGGCTGTAGCTAAGGATACAATGACTGAACTGAGATTTCAGCTGCCACCAAGAGACAGCGTTTGTAGCAGTCTGAGTCCAATCAAATTAACTGTCTGATAAACCAAACGAAAAACCAACACTCCTCTGTCAGATGTATTGGGGGTGGGGGTGAGGATGTCAAAGTGTAAATTCCCAGGCCACACCCACAGATCTGCAGCATCAGCATCCCCTGGGGGTAAGGCCTCAACTCTGCACTGTCAAAAGTGACAAAGTAAGAGAGTGCCACGGACATATATACACTACCAAACGTAAAATAGATAGCTAGTCGGAAGCAGCCGCATAGCACAGGGAGATCAGCTCGGTGCTTTGTGACCACCTAGAGGGGTGGGATAGGGAGGGTGGGAGGGAGGGAGATGCAAGAGGGAAGAGATATGGGAACATATGTATATGTATAACTGAGTCACTTCGTTATAAAGCAGAAACTAACACACCATTGTAAAGCAATTATACTCCAATAAAGATGTAAAAAACAAAACAAAACAAACAAAAAAAAACCAGGAGCTTCAATGACTCGAGCCGAGTTGGAGCCTCGCTGCTCTGAGAGCTGATGTAGTCCACACCGCATGCTCAGATGTCAGCTGAAACAGGCTGCACTTGAAGAGACGGTGTCTGTCTGCCAAGGAAGATGTGTCAGCTGCCCACATCTTTGATGCTGGCCACGGGAAGCTGAGAAGTCACTTGGAGACACAGAGGAGATACTTCCCTTCTTAAGATCATCACTGAAAACTTTTAGGATATGTCCCGTCACACAGAGACAGGACACCGGTCCCTCGGTAGTCTCCTGCACGTCAGCACAACGCCTCCCTCTGCTATCTTTTCCTCTCCATATCCCCCGAAGCCCGCCCCCCACCACCCCATGGAAAGCAGCATTTTCAAGACTTGAATAGATGTAGGTTAAAGATCTGTTGGAGTTTTTGCAAAGCTGCAGAAATATAGCAAGCTGGTTGGCACAGGAAGGTGAGATACCAATCATTCGTGTCTGGCATCTTAGTCTCAACATTGTTTCCATTGCTGTAACTTCCAATTATAAAAACACTCACAGGTAAAAACTAGGAAATAGCTCATACTGAACACAACAAACATAGCAGTAGTGTCTGTAATGCACTTAATCCCCCCACCCTGGTCACTGTGACCAATACGTCTAATTTTACGAAGGAGGACATGGGCCCAGTCATTTAGCTTTTCATACCTGTCTTCATAACAAGTGTCCCAAGTCATACAGTGTGACAAACCCGATTTATAACTCTCAGCCCTCACATCTGTTGGCTAAGTCACCCTTCTCTCAAAATGGATTCAATGTTTAATGAGGAAAAAGGCTTGGGTTATTCTAAATTTTCAAACAATTAATAATGGCCACTTCATGGAAACACTCTGAGCCTTAAGTGAGTATACAGAAATTTTTTTAAGGATTAAACTATATGGTTGAATAAAATTCCTTACCCATTTATTTAGTAAACTACTTGATAAGAGTGTTTTTCAATTTTAAATCTGGGAGCTAATCTAATTAAGTAATCCTAAAAGCCAGACTACAGAAAAAAAACATATTCTAGTTCTAATTTAGTATAATGTTACAAAATTTTTTCTAAAGATTGGTTTTAGAGGAAATAGCAAGAGAAATACAGGAGTGCATATGAGATGGGGAGAGACAGGAATAGAGGTAGAGCTTCATAGATACGGAGATATTCTTTTTTTTTTTTAAATCTCATACTGGTATCTTTTAATAAAAAAAAATTAAAAATCAAAGAAAAATATCTGGCCAGGGCTGGGATGAGACAAACAGGAACACTTCAGAATCCAAGGCAAAGGGAAGGTTGTTTGCCCCTTTAGAGAATTGTAGGGGTGTGAAAAGGGAGAGACAGATCATGCACAAAAGTACTTATAAATTACACACCCAACTCCCACCTCCTCAATAAAAAAGAGAAGAAAAAGCCCCATCACTTAACACCAAATAGCAACATTATCAATAAACCCTTTCTCTGCTGCCCATCAGGACTTATTTGAAAGAGGAGGCCTGTGAGGAAAGGTGAAAAGAGTAAGGGTTAGAGGGAAGACCTGCACTTAAGTCTGGTTTCCAACTGGGAGATAGATATTCTAATTCAGGTCACCCTTTCAACAAGTTTAAGCAAAAGAGAGCAAATGAAGAGGGCAGTTTCAAGTTGGGACTGTGTTTCTATCTTAGGTCAAACAAAGACCAGTTATAACTTTATAGCTCGATTTTCAACAATATAAATTACTGAGACTTACAGCCTTCCATACACTGAACACCTGTCCCTCTCCCCCCAGTCTGGGTCTACACATCCACACAGAACACCGAGCCAGTAAGCCCCTTCAGTTATTTTCTTACCTATTTCATATGTAAACAAGATTTTTTCTATATTTTATAGGGATTTTATTAAAACATAAAGAATGTGCAAGGATCCAAAATTTATAAAAGCATATACAACGGAACTGTCCTCTTCAAAGCTAATCACTATTAACAAACTCATGTACATGTTTACCCTCCTCAAAATGTCTATATATATGAGTACACGGTAAGTGTATTCTGTATACATATATTTATATGTCTGTGTATGTATACACATATATATATATATATATATGAAATACTATTCTGAATTTTGGGGGGTTTCCCCTTTGTTTTTTTCCATTAAAGATATTCTGGAAATTTTCCATATTGTCACTTATAGATAGACCTATCTCATACATTCCATTTATTGCAATCTTATTGACATATAACGTGAGTAAGTTTAAAGTGTACAACATGATTTGATACATGTATATATTGAGATCCACCTCATTTTTAAGGCTGCATAATATTCCAGTGTGGAATTTAATCAGTCATATATCAGGTTCCAGATTTTTAATCTTACAGTGCTGCAGTGAACAGCTTGTAGCTGTCTTGGCACACTGGTGCTGGGGTATTTGTGGGACTGAATACTGGAAACGAAAGTGCCGTGTCAAGTAGTATGGGGCACATATAGCTTTACAATATATTGTAAATTATTTTTCAAAGTGGTGATTACCTATTTACAGTCCCACCAGCAGTGTGTGGGAGTTCCTAGTTGCCCTTAGCCTTGCTAATACATCACCGCAACCATTCTCTCCTGCATCATCATTTCCCCCCTCTCTGCCAAGTTAATCATAAGGTTCCCCCTCTAGCTATTACATACTTTTCTGCTCTTTCTTTACTCCTAAAAGAAAAAAGAAAGTTATCTATACTGGCAACTTCCAATCTCCTCCATTCTCCCATTCTCTTTTATTCTTTAAATTTCTATTATGGAAATTGTCAAGCATGCATAAAAGTAAAGGAAATAGAATAATAAACTCCTGTGTATCTGTCACTCAGCTTCAACATAACATTCTGCTCATTTCCTCTATTTCCTGTCCCCTGCCTTTTTCTCCTTGGAATATTTTCAAGTAAATCCCAGCCATAATTTTAACCAAATACTTAGTATGTATCTCTAACAAATAAGAGCTTTAAAAAAAACAACACGTAGTCACTATACCATTATTTCACCCAGTGAAATTAATAATTCCTTAATATCATCTGATACCCAATCCATCTTAAATTCTCCTCTAATTGTTCCCCAAAATGTCTTTTTAGGTTGGTTTTGTTCAAATCAGGATCCAAACAGGTCCTTTAAGTTTCTCCAAACTTTATTTAAGTCCCACCACCACCATCTTTGTTTTACACATTCAATTTGTTGAATAAAGTGGATTATTTGTCCTGTGGACCTTCCCACATTCTGGATTAAGCCTGTTGTTTAACATGTTCCTCAGTATCCCGTGCTTTCGCAAACTGATCGTTAGATGTAAAAGGCTTGCTTAGATTCCGGTTCTGTTTTGTTTTGGGCAACAATTCATCATGGCTGGTGTTGGGTTCCTGCTATTGCAACACGTCAGAGGCATGTAACTTCTGGTTGTTCCTTTTTTAGTAATGCTAAGGTTGACCACTGGGTTCAGATGTTATCAACCTGAGCCATCCAATAAAACATTTCCCATACATTTTTTAAAAATTTATTTATTTTTGGCTGTGTTGGGTCTTTGTTGCTGCGCACAGGCTTTCTCTAGTTTTCCCTAGTTGCGGCGAGTGGGGGCCACTCTTCGTTGCGGTGCATGGGCTTCTCACTGCGGTGGCTTCTCTTGCTGTGCAGCACAGGCCCTAGGTCGCAGGCTCAGCAGTTGTGGCGCATGGGCTTAATTGCTCCGCAGCATGTGGGATCTTCCTGGACCAGGGCTCAATCCGGTGTCCCCTGCATTGGCAGGCAGATTCCCAATCACTGCACCACCAGAGAAGCCCCTCCCATAAATTTTTTACCTAATACTTTCAGCAGCCTAGATCCATTATTTCACTACAGGTGACAAAAGGGTGATTTCCTAATCCTATCAATTCTCTGGCATTTAGTTATGATTCTTTTTTTTTAATTATTTAGTTTTTTGAATTTTATTTTACTTATTACACAGCAGGTTCTTATTAGTTATCCATTTTATATATCTTAGTGTATATATGTCAATCCCCATCTCCCAATTCATCCCACCGCCGCCACCCCCTCCCCACATTTTCCCCCCTTGGTGTCCATACGTTTGTTCTCTACATCTGTGTCTCTATTTCTGCCTTGCAAACAGTTCATCTGTACCATTTTTCTAGATTCCACATATATGCGTTAATATACAGTATTTGTTTTCCTCTTTCTGACTTACTTCACTCTGTATGACAGTCTCTAGGTCCAACCACGTCTCCAGAAATGACCCAATTTCGTTCCTTTTTATGGCTATTTACCATTGTATATATGTGCCACATCTTCTCTATCCATTCGTCTGTTGATGAGCATTTAGGTTGCTTCCATGACCTGGCTATTGTAAATAGTGCTGCAATGAACATTGGGGTGCACGTGTCTTTTTGAATTATGGTTTTCTCTGAGTATATGCCCAGTAGTGGGATTGCTGGATCATATGGTAATTCTATTTTTAGTTTTTTAAGGAACCTCCATACTGTTCTCCATAGTGGCTCTATCAATTTACATTCCCACCAACAGTGCAAGAGGGTTCCCTTTTCTCCACACCCTCTCCAGCATTTGTTGTTTGTAGATTTTCTGATGATGCCCATTCTAACTGGTGTGAGGTGACACCTCATTGTAGTTTTGATTTGCATTTCTCTAATAATTAGTGATGTTGAGCAGATTTTCATATGCCTGTTGGCCATCTGTATGTCTTCTTTGGAAAGATGTCTATTAAATGGTCTTCTGTCCATTTTTTGATTGGGTTGTTTTTTCAACATTGAGCTGCATGAATTGTTTATATATTTTGGAGATTAATCCTTTGTCTGTTGATTCGTTTGCAAATATTTTCTCCCACTCTGAGGGTTGTCTTTTCATCTTGTTTATAGTTTCCTTTGCTGTGCAAAAGCTTTTAAGTTTCATTAGGTCCCATTTGTTTATTTTTGTTTTTATTTCCATTACTCTAGGAGGTGGGTCAAAAAAGATCTTGCTCCTATGTTTTCCTCTAAGAGTTTTATAGTGTCCAGTCTTACATTTAGGTCTTTAATCCATTTTGAGTGTATTTTTGTGTATGGTGTTAGGGAGTGTTTGAATTTCATTCTTTTACATATAGCTGTACAGTTTTCCCAGCACCCCCTTTTTTTTTTTAATCTTTATTGGAGTATAATTGCTTTACAATGTTGTTAGTTTCTGCAGTATAACAAAGTGAATCAGCTATATGTATACATATATCCCCATATCCCCTCCCTCTTGCGTCTCCCTCCCACGCTCCCTATCCCAACCCGTAGATGGACACAAAGCACCGAGCTGATGTCCCTGTGCTATGCGGCTGCTTCTCACTAGCTATCTATTTTACAGTAGTGTATATATGTCCATGCCACTCTCTCACTTCGTCCCAGCTTACCCTTCCCCCTCCCCGTGTCCTCAAGCCCATTCTCTACGTCTGCGTCTTTATTCCTGTCCTGCCCCTAGATTCTTCAGAACTTTTTTTTTTTTTTAGATTCCATATATATGTTACAGTACTTGATTTTCCCTTTCTGACTTACTTCACTCTGTATGACAGACTCTAGGTCCATCCACCTCACTACAAATAACTCAATTTCATTTCTTCTTATGGCTGAGTAATATTCCATTGTATATATTAGCACCACTTATTGAAGAGACTGTCTTTTCTCCATTGTATAGCCTTCCCTCCTTTGTCACAGATTAGTTGACCATAGGTGCATCGATTTATCTCTGGGCTTTCTATCCTGTTCCATTGATCTATGTTTCTGTTTTTGTGCCAGTACCATGTTGTCTTGATTACTGTAGCTTTGTAGTATAGTCTGAAGTCAGGGAGTCTGATTCCTCCAGCTCTGTTTTTTTCCCCTCAAGATTGCTTTGGCTATTCGGGGTCTTTTGTGTCTCCAAACAAGTTTTAAGATTTTTTGTTCTAGTTCTGTACAATATGCCATTGCTGATTTGATAGGGATTGCATTGAATCTGTAGATTGCTTTGGGTAGTATAGTCATTTTCACAATGTTGATTCCTTCAATCCAAGAACATGGTATATCTCTCCATCTGTTTGTGTCATCCTTGATTTCTTTCATCAGTGTCTTACAGTTTTCTAAGTACAGGTCTTTTACCCCCTTAGGTAGGTTTATTCTTAGGTACTTTATTCTTTTTGTTACAGTGGTGAATGGGATTGTTTCCTTAATTTCTCTTCCTGATCTTTTGTTGTTAGTGTATAGGAATGCCAGATATTTTTGTGCATTAATTTTGTATCCTGCAACTTTACCAAATTCATTGATTAGCTCTAGTAGTTTTCTGGTGGCATTTTTAGGATTCTCTATGTATAGTATCATGTCATCTGCAAACAGTGACAGTTTTACTTCTTTTCCAATTTGTATTCCTTTTATTTCTGTTTCTTCTCTGACTGCCGTGGCTAGGACTTCCAAAACGATGTTGAATAATACTGGTGAGCGTGGACATCCTTGTCTTGTTCCTGATCTTAGAGGAAATGGTTTCAGTTTTTCACCATTGAGAATGATGTTTGCTGAGGTCTGTTGTATATGGCCTTTATTATGTTGAGGTAGGTTCCTCTATGCCCACTTTCTGGAGAGTTTTTATCATAAATGGGTGTTGAATTTTGTCAAAAGCTTTTTCTGCATCTATTGAGGTGATCATATGGTTTTTATTCTTCAATTTGTTAGTATGGTGTATCACATTGATTGATTTGCGTATATTGAAGAATCCTTGCATCCCTGGGATAAATCCCACTTGATCATGGTGCATGATCCTTTTAATGTGTTGTTGGAGTTGTTGGATTCTGTTTGCTAGCATTTTATTGAGGATTTTTGCATCTATGCTCATCAGTGTTATTGGCCTGTCATTTTCTTTTTTTGTGACATCTTTGTCTGGCTTTGGTATCACGGTGATGATGGCCTCCGTAGAATGAGTTTGGGAGTGTTCCTTCCTCTGCAATGTTTTGGAAGAGTTTGAGAAGGATGGGTGTTAGCTCTTCTCTAAATGTTTGACAGAATTCATCTGTGAAGCCGTCTGGTCCTGTACTTTTGTTTGTTAGAAGATTTTTAATCATGGTTTCAATTTCATTACTTGTGACTGGTCTGTTCATATTTTCCATTTCTTCCTGGTTCAGTCTTGGAAGGTTATACCTTTCTAAGAACTTGTCTGCTTCTTCCAGGTTGTTCATTTTATTGGCATAGAGTTGCTTGTAGTAGTCCCTTATGATGCTTCGTATATCTGCGGTGTCTGTTGTAACTTCTCCTTTTCCATTTCTAATTTTATTGATTTGAGTCCTCTCCCTCTTTTCTTGATGAGTTTGGCTAAAGGTTTATCAATTTTGTTTATCTTCTCAAAGAACCATCTTCTAGTTTTATTGATTTTTGCTATTGTTTTGTTTCTATTTCATTTATTTCTGCTCTGATCTTTATGATTTTTTTCTACGTACTTTGGGATTTGTTTGTTCTTTCGCTAGTTCCTTTAGGTGTAAGGTTAGACTGAGATTTTTCTTGTTTCTTGAGGTAGGACTATACTGCTACAGACTTCCCTTTAGAACTGCTTTTGCTGCATCCCACAGGTTTTGGATCATCGTATTTTTGTTGTAATTTGTCTCTAGGTATTTTTTGATTTCCTCTTTGACTTCTTCAGTGATCTCTTGGTTATTTAGTAACGTATTGTTACTAAATAGGGTGATTTCCTAATCCTATCAATTCTCTGGCATTTAGTTATGATTCTTAAGTGAAAAACGTTCTCTTATCAGGTTAACCTGGTACACAAAGAAATCAGGATAAATACTTCACTTTTCCAGTTAATTTTCAAAATAGTATGTTGGTGCCCCCATAATCTCCAAAGGTGACTAATACATTTTTTTAAAACTATCATTATGACCTCATAGATTTTTATGTATTTCATGTCAATTGTTATTCTTTTTGATGCTCAAATTGTTCCATCTTTGGCCAATGGAAGCCCCTTCTAGTTGACTCCTGGGTCCTTTTGACATGACCTTACTCTGATTGCTTTCTTGCTTTCAGACACAAGATGGTCTAGCCTCATCTTGTCCCTTCCCTGCCCCCTCTAATGGGACAGTCTTGGTGCTAGGGTATGCCTTGCCACTGACTTCTGATTGCTTCTAGGCCTTTTCAGTGGATAAAGCTATGCAACATGTATTTTTTAGGAAAAATAAATCACTGTATTTTGCTGGTACTTCCAATTGAAATATACAATTACAGGGTTTTTACTTAATTTTATTCTTGTATCTCTTCTTTCTTGTACTAAAAATCTTGGCTCTTACTTCCTTTGACTTAATATTTGCGTTATCATACGTAAATACATAAGAGTTTCAAAAGGACAACACCAATATCATTGCTAAAAATAAAAATACTAAATGCAGTTTAAGTTTTCATTGTAGTTCACAGGATATACTCCATTAGGAAAGTGCAGACAAATGCTGGGCTTTAAAGTCGCTTGAAGTAATATTGTCCTGTGAGTGGTTACACCACCAATTTGATGGATAGTTAAGTTTCAGTTTTAAGAGTTGATTTTTTAATTATAGAAAACACTGACAGGGTCCCAAAGTAAAAAGCATAAAAGAAGATACAGATCTAGGTGCCATCTCTGGCCAGCTCCCTACCACCACCCCTAAGGGAACTGATTTATTAGTTATTGGTGTAATTAATCCTTCCATTTTTCTTTTTTTTTTTTTTTTTTACGTAAGTAAATGCATGCTTGTTTTTTCATTTGTCTCCTCCTTTCTTACACAGTCAGGTAGCACAACAAACCTGCTCTTCACTTTCACTTCCTATACTCTGAAGAGGGCTCCAGGACAGCATTTTTTTGGAAGGGTTGGGGGGGAAGGGGCAGGAGTTCAAGATTGTTTTTATTTTCAGAGCCTCCAACAGTTGGTTAGCAATGCCAGCTAATCTGGTACAATCCGAAGGCCATCCCACCTCCCTTTTCAGGCGTTCAACTGGCAGAATCCTCACAAATAAGATTAGAGACCAACTGAGATGTGTCTCCATGTGTGTGTGGTTCTGCAGCCTTCACCCTCTTCCCTCCTGGAGATGCTCCCTCATTTTTTTTTTTAACAGCTGTGCAGTATTCCACTGTATGTATGTGCCAGGCTTCTTCCATCAATCCCCTCTAGATGGAGATGTGGGTGGCTTCCACTCTTTGGCTGCTATAAATAGCACTGTAGTGAAGATCTTTGTGCATACACCATCACATATTTTTACCGGTACACCTCAGATAGATTTTTAGAAGGGAGCCCGTTGGTTGAGGGATAAACTCATATTTAATTTTGATAGTTATTAACAAATTCCATCCACAGGAATCTGTATACTTTCTGGAGTGCTTGTTTCCCCACTGTCTCACTAACAGAGTGCACTGTGTAACTTGGACTTTTCACAATCCAACAGGCAAGAAATGGTATCTCAGTAGTTTTAATTTGCATATCTCTTTATTATGTGTATCCTCATAGGTTTAAGAGCTATTTATTTGCAATTTATTTTCTATGAACTGTCCATATCTTATTTATTTATTTGGTTGTACTGGGTCTTAGTTGCGACAGGTGGGCTCCCTCGTTGCGGCCTGCTGGCTACTTAATTGTGGCATGTGAACTCTCAGTTGCAGCATTCATGTGGGATCTAGTTCCCTGACCAGGGATCGAACCCGGGCCCCCTGCATTGGGAGCGTGGAGTCTTACCCACTGCGTCAGCAGGGAAGTCCCTGTCTGTATCTTTTTGCCCGTTCTTTCTGGTTCTTTTCAAAGTTTAGAAATTCTTCACATATTAGGGCTATACTATATTAGCCCTTTGTGATAAATGTTGCAAATATTTTTGCCAGTTTATTATTTACTTTTTAACTTTGCTTTTTTTGGCTATCCAAATCTCTTTCTTTCAGTTAGATATAAACTCCTCCTTTTATTGCTTCTGGATATTCAGTCATAGGAATGTTTTCCCCACTCTCAGATCATAAAGGAATTCACCTATGTCTTCTTCCAGTTATTTAGAAGGTTTCATTTTTACAGTTGGGTCTCTAATCCATTTGGATTTTATCCTTCTGTACAGTGTGAGAAATGGATTCAATTTTACTGTCTTCCAGGTGTTTAACTACATTTGTCTCCACACCGTTTTTTAAGTCTTTTTCTCCACCAGTAAGATGATTCCTTTATCATATACTAAATTCCTGGACTTTTTCTCAATTTTTTTATAGTATGTTATAGTATCTAGTAGTGTTATCCCTCCTTCCTTTATTTTCTGTAAAATAAAGTACATTCTACATAATGTACTGTTGTGGCCTCTCCCGTTGCGGAGCACAGGCTCCGGACGCGCAGGCTCAGCAGCCATGGCTCACGGGCCCAGCCACTCCGTGGCATGTGGGATCTTCCTGGACCGGGGCATGAACCCGTGTCCCCTGCATCGGCAGGCGGACCCTCAACCACTGCGCCACCAGGGAAGCCCAGATTTTTTTTTTTTAAAGAAAACATTTAGGACCCACTCTATTTTCAGGAATTCAAGGATTGGGACTTTCTGTGTTAGCTCAATCTTCACAAAATTACATATACAATAGCCCAAGGTAAAATTCACCTTTTAAAAAGAATTATGGCAATATTTTTCAAAGAAACCAAAATTAGTTGTTAGGAAAATAAGTTCCACTTGACACCTGGGTACATCTTTTCCCTGAATCACTTGGCACATCTATGGCTAGAAGCCCCATCTACTAAGTGAACCTAGTAACTTCCCTCTAAGGTCTGAGACCACGTTTCCTGTGCAGAAACCCTCCTGTACGACTAAAAACTGTCATTCACCCAGCAAAGGAAAATTAAGAGAGACTGGAGAGTGTGTCAAATAAAAACACCAAAAATGACCCAAATTATCTGCACCACTTATAGGTTTGAATCTGGCCATCCAAGATACAAACTAAAAAAGTAAAGACTACTTTTATTCTCAAGGTAGAGAAATCTGACTTGGCTCTCCTGTTACCTTCTGGACTAACCTAGTCCATCCCACAACTGAGACAAATTGCTCACTGGGAAGCTACTTGTCATGCTTCAGTGAAATGTGCCTATTTTGGGGGCAGGGGAGATATTGTTGAAAACAGAACATTCGTCTTCCTCACAGTTAATCAACGGTGATACAACCTTACATTTCCTAACAACTAAAGATTTCCTAATTAATCATTTTTTAAATGCAACAATCAAAACTATGAAGTCATTATTTGCTCTAGTTCACTGTTTTTATTTACATAACCACCTTTCTCCTAGACAAGCAACATTAAGCAAAACATAAGGCAAAGATGACTTGCTGGTGACCATCCTATTCAACTTTCTTTTGTGGAGGGTCTTCTCAGTAGTAGCCAGTTACCACATGGAGCTTTTTCACAGTTTCAGAGAAACTTTCCTTGTATTAAAAACAGCAAGAAAGTGCTACACTTTATGGTAGTTACTGTCAAATAGTTCAATCAACCTTACAGCATTTTTGTAATAAAGTATATAAGTTATTTAATCAACACAAAACTCTTAAAAAAACAAAAGAAAAAACCCCCCAAGTACTAGCTAACTTCTGGTGCCATGAGATATAATAGCACCACCGATTTTTATATTTTAGTGGTAAAAATGTAATCCAGTTTTAGCATCCATCTACAAGAATTAGATGAAAATATATGATTTGGCTTACTGGAAGGTAACAGTCTTAATGACCCCTCAGTGAGGAAATCTGTTCCTTCTGCTGCATGCAGGCTCAAAGAAAAGAATAACAGTATTAATGGGGGAAAATAGGATAGACTTTTAGTTAAGGCTTTTCCGTACTTGAAATACTTAAGGATGGATCACATTTAAAACGGTGAACATGGCTTTGCAGCCTTAAATAGAGAACAAAGGAAAATCAGAAAAATCAATGCTAGAAATCAACTCCCATCTTTTTAACCAAAACCCTGTCTCAACACTCCATTTCAAAAATGAAGTGAAGCATTCTAAGAAAGTGACAAATTTTTACATAAAAACACACCGAATTTTGTTTAACTCTATCAGTTATTAGACACGGTATATATAAGCAAGGAAAATAAGGTGCACCTTTACATTATATAAAATAATGAACCCAGAAATCACTTTTTAAAATTGGCAGTACAGACTGCAATATAAAAAATGCTTGATATAGCAAAGTTAGATAGAAATAAAAATTTCAGTTGAAAAATTACAATATTTCAGTACAGCAGAGGGACAAATAACCTTTTATTAAAGCTACCAGATTTGGAGACTCTTGTACATGTTGATTTTGGAGAAAGGAAAGTCATTCTTCTAGAAGGCACTACCTGGTTTAAATGTGCTAGCAGCTTCATAAAGAAAACATGGGGAAAGTACAGTCAAGAAGACTGCCTGGTTCTCATGCGAGATTCCTTACTCTCTGCATCGCAGACTGCAAATTATTGCTGAGGAACTGTATTACCCATGTGCATTTCCACGGCATCTGCAGTGTGCTCAGTCCACAGTGTCACAGATCTCCTTCACTTTCTGGTTAAAGTCTTCTGGTTGATCTGCATACACATAATGCCCTGCTCCGAGAATGGCCTAGGAAAGGAAAAGCAGTCAGGTGGTCAGTGAGTAAAAGCAGTTAATAAAACACAATGACACACACAAAGACACTTAGCAATGAAAGTGAGAACAGCTATATATAAAACATAAAAGAAAAAGCAACACTGATCTGTAGAAACTATTATATACTTCATTAAATAAAGGATCTGAGAATAAAGAGAAAATCCAGTGAACCTTACTAAAATTTTCAACATTCTAAATTGACCTCTAACAATAGGGCCAACAGAAACACTGAACAAAGTAACCATGTGCTGCCTCGGGAGGTGGTCGCAGTGCTATTGGACCCGTCTGTCCCTCTTTCAGTCTCTCCCACTGCGGAGATGCTGTGGCTCTAGGACAGACAAGGGCCTAAGAATGGGGATTCGCTGTCTGGACATGAAGATTTGTATGGGTCAAACCCTGCCCCCGTCACAAGTGACAGCAGGTCTCTGACCAAAGCTGCAGGTAGAGCTTAGATGTGAAAGCACAGGGATGACCTGAAATCTCACTGAAAGCAAAGATAATAGAACAGACTTCGCCTACAACTATAAGCCAAAAATAAACCACACACTTACTATAGTCTTCACATATGAATGTGGTCGTAATGACTGGATGCTGGTGCCAGAATTGCCATCTATGCAGGATCGGGCGCCATAGATCACCGAAACTGGAATGTCAGGGTGCATTTTACCAATTCGCTGCAGCATTGGTCTTTTTGCCCATCCATAAGGGACAGTCATATTTCTGAACGCAGTCTCACCACTGCGTTCAGAGGGAGAAAGGGAGAAAATCATATGTATGATTCTGGGGGATACGTATGTATCACACTCCCACCTCTACCAAAACAGACCCATATTTAGCTTCTCCTCCTTTTAAGAAAAACCGCAGCTTACATAGAAAATAATTTACTAGGAAATGTAAGGAACAAACCCCACAGAAGTTATATGCTTTTGTTAGATAAACAAGGATGCTTTAAACTCTAAAAAAACTCAAAAAAATGATCATCTTCCGAATCAAAACATGCAACCCTAAGTCCCTATCATAAAACCATCAAATTTCCTGTGGGGATAGCTGAAATATGTTTTTTCACTCTAACTTATTTACAAGGCAGCTTTTCCACATGTTCATCGCACCAGCATTTTACCTACAATGGCAAAACCAATACCAAGATAAGAACACATTCAGCTTAAGTATTCTTTGTGTATTGTTTATATTTAAAATTTTCTGCCTGTTATGATGTTTGTCATCTTTAAAAACCTTTCCGGCTGGGGAGAGACGGCCTCCTGGAGCTAGCCAATTCGTAGAGACAGCAAAGGACTCAACTGGGACTGCCTTTATATGCAAACTAACCAATCCAGAGCTGCACCTCTTCTGTCTGGCTTGCACATCCCCGGAGGCAATGTTCCTCTGCCTTAATCAGCCCAGGGCCAGGTGCCAGACAACTAGAAACCACCCCTATATCTTAGTGCCCACTGAAATTATTCAACTAGCAAATCCTACACTGCCTGCCCTGCGCTGCCTTGCCTCTCCTGCAGAACCCAGTAAAGGCTCCTGCCTGGACTCTCCCTCACTCCTGTCTTCTGCCACCTGACCAAAATCTGGTGCGTCCCCCCGACCCTTCAAAGCATTCAGTGACCCCCTCTCTAGGACCTGTGAGTATACTAAACTTTGTTTTCTTGAGCCTGTCCTATGTCTTCTCTCATGGCCACAGCTGGCTGACCGTCACATAAAATACAGAACGTTTGGCAAACTCCTAGGACAGATCCATTCTGCCATCATTTCTCTTCTTTCCTTGTACTAGGTGTGCTTCTGAACGGCCGTTTATGAATTCAAGTTCCACCACAAGAAAGGCAACAAACTAGGATTACACAGGCACACGTAATCATGAAATGTGAGTAGGTGAAGAACAAACCACTAAGACCATGCAGGAAAACAGATGATGTCCCTGGAACAGGCCACTAAAAATTGTTGAAACAAGTCAATGAAGTGTGTAGACCTAAACCATCAGACCCAACTGCCTGGTGAGTCACAAAACATCAAACCCTTGGGGGACCCCCAAACCTCTCCAGCCTCCCTCACCTTTGGCAGAGAACCTCTAACCTACTTTATTAAAAAGACTGAGGCTACAGCTATACCTCAAGTGCTCTCAAGGCCTCAATTTTTTTAATAAAGTAGGTGTACATATTCTCTGACAGAAGTGAGAGAGGAACAACAACAAAAAAAAAAGTGAAGGAGGCTGTCTCTGCATCTCACCTGTCAGCCTTTCGCCCAAGTTTCAGTCTTAGAAAGGATGAGGTACCACTTTTATATTTTAAAGTATGGTCTATGGCTAGAATCATCTGAAGCATTTGTTAAAGATGCAGCCCAGAACTGCTGAATTAGAGACAGAGTTCAGGTACCACTTTCTTTTTTTTTTTTTAATTCAATGGTCTTCACTACAATTATTATTTTTTTTACATCTTTATTGGAGTATAATTGCTTTACAATGTTGTGTTAATTTCTGCTGTACAACAAAGTGAATCAGCTATATGCATACATATATCCCCATATCCCCTCCTTCTTGTGTCTCCCTCCCACCCTCCCTATCCCACCTCTCTTAGGTGGTCACAAAGCACCGAGCTGATCTCCCTGTGCTATGCAGCTGCTTCCCACCAGCTATCTATTTTACACTGGGTAGTGTATATAAATCAACGCTACTCTCTCACTTCGTCCCAGCTTACCCCTCCCCCTCCCCGTGTCCTCAAGTCCATTCTCTATATCTTTGTCTTTATTCCTGTCCTGTCCCTAGGTTCATCAGAACCATTTTTTTTAGATTCCATATATATGTGTTAGCATATAGTATTTGTTTTTCTCTTTCTGACTTACTTCACTCTGTATGACAGACTCTAGGTCCATCCACCTCACTACAAATAACTCAATTTCGTTTCTTTTTATGGCTGAGTAATATTCCACTGTATATATGTGCCACATCTTCTTTATACATTCATCTGTCGATGGATACTTAGGTTGCTTCCATGTCTTGGCTATTATAAATAGTGCTGCAGTGAACATTGTGGTACATGTCTCTTTTTGAATTATGGTTTTCTCAGGGTATATGTCCAGTAGTGAGATTGCTGGGTCATATGGTAGTTCTATTTTTGGTTTTTTAAGGAACCTCCATACTGTTCTCCAAAGTGGCTGTATCCATTTACATTCCCACCAACAGTGCAAGAGTGTTCCCTTTTCTCCACACCCTCTCCAGCATTTACTGTTTCTAGATTTTTTGATGATGGCCATTCTGACTGGTGTGAGATGATATCTCATTGTAGTTTTGATTTGCATTTCTCTAATGATTAGTGATGTTGAGCATCCTTTCATGTGTTTGTGGGCAACCTGTATGTCTTCTTTGGAGAAATGTCTATTTAGGTCTTCTGCCCAGTTTTGGATTGGGTTGTTTGTTTTTTTAATATTGAGCTACATGAGCTCTTTCTATATTTTGGAGATTAATCCTTTGTCCATTGATTCGTTCGCAAATATTTTCTCCCATTCTGAGGGTTGCCTTTTCATCTTGTTTATGGCTTCCTTTGCTGAGGCACCACATTTTTGACAAACTCCTCTAATAATTCTGGTACAGAACCCAGCAAAAGAACTGGAGCTCTCATCATCATACTCCATTCTTGATCCTCTCCCTAATGACTGTAGGCTCTGTCTTCCAGGATCCTTCCAGCTCGTCAAGACTTTCAGGCTCTGTTTTCCCTACCGGTGCCTTGTACACAACATCCACAAGTAATTTAAAAAAAAAAGAAAAAGAAATACCTTTGCTTGGCCCTCTTGCTCCCTCTACTATGCTCTCTCTCACAATCACTGTCAAAATTCACGCAGACTCCCCTTCCCCTCGACCCTCACTTACTCCTCACCGCTGCAGCAGTGTTTCTCATGCTGACACACAGACTTGAAGAAGTGCTGAGTAAAAGAAGGGTGCAATCAGCAAATGAACTTGAAAATGCTGCCTAGTATCTCCCACGCACCTGGGAGATTCAAAACCCTTCGGCTTGGGCTTTCCTGGTGGCACAGTGGTTAAGAATCCGCCTGCCAATGCAGGGGACATGGGTTTAGCCCTGGTCTGGGAAGATCCCACATGCCGTGGAGCAACTAAGCCCGTGTGCCACAACTACTGAACCTGCGCTCTAGAGCCCACAAGCTACAGCTACTGAAGCCCGTGAGCCTAGAGCCCGTGCTCCACAACAAGAGAGGCTGCCGCAATGAGAGGCCCACGCACCACAACGAGGAGTAGCCCCCGCTTGCAACTAGAGAAAGCCCACATGCAGCAATGAAGACCCAACACAACTGAAAATAAAAAACAAACAAACAACAACAAAAAAAAACCTCTGGCTTAAAAAACGGTTCTAAGAAGATCCATGGTACAGAAAACCATTCTTGTTTAACCCAGAACTCCTTTTTTGTAGAACATTCACACTCATTTGGGAATGCTGCTTTATTTGAAATTCTTCTTTCTCTCTCAACTCTGACCACCTTAACAAGATGCCCAAGACCAAGACTTCCCTCAACTATCCACAGGCACCTTAGGGGAAGAAAGTATGTCTGGCTTTTGTTTTTGTTTTTCAGTACGCGGGCCTCTCACTGTTGTGGCCTCTCCCGTTGCGGAGCACAGGCTCCGGACACGCAGGCTCCGTGGCATGTGGGATCTTCCCCGACCGGGGCACGAACCCGTGTTCCCTGCATCGGCAGGCAGATTCTCAACCACTGTGCCCTGTCTGGCTTTTTAATCTCTCATCAGAATCCAGTACAATGTTTTACATAGTAGGTGCTCCATGAATAGATGAGTAAATTAAGAAGTGTTAGTCATTTAACTACTTGTCCTTTTAAATTTAGTCATTTACATACTGATAAAAATCTCCTGTACTATTCATATATTTTCAAAAAACAGAAGTCTAAAACACGAACACAGTAAGTTTAGATACACCTTACCTCGGAGTCTGGACATTACAGTGGTAAATGTATTCTGTCACAGTATCATCTGCGAACACTGACGAATACTTCCGTTTGAAATCAGGCCTTAAACGCTGTACGAGACTTAAACCTATTTAACAGAAAACAAACATTTTAAATTATATGTATGTTTTAAATTATAATTTAATTTATATACAGATATAGAAGAGTTTAGTGTTTGCTTCTATAATGAGCACTACATGCTACATTACACATGTATTCAAATATGTATTTTAAGTGGAAAAAAGCACAGATCCTAGAAACTGCTCTCCTCAAGTTCCCTAAGGAAAGATGAAAATAAGAATAAAAGTCTGTCATATGTTGACTTACTAATATGCTTTAGGAGCTCAAAAACAGTTGCCTAAGACTTGTTTTTATAGGAAAATAAATTGTATTAAACAAGGGAGGTGAATAGGACAGCTCATACATAAAATTAACTTAATTTGTATTTCTTCCACAATTACAACACATTAGCATCTATATGAAGTGAATTGGTATATAAATATTTCTTGGGAAAATTAATTCAGAGTTTCTGCTTGGGACACTAGCAGAACTCCCTGCTAAGTCCATCCACAGTGGCTCTCACGGTCCCACCCCTGAGGTGAGAGGCAGGGTCAAGGCCCCCAAAGCAAAGAGGATGAAGAGCAGGAACTTTTGTCTGGTTACTGCTTTCCCTCGGGGACCCAGGGACTGGCCGGTTTCCCTCTCTGCTATCACTGCCCAATACTCTAGCAAGATCTTACTTCTTCACTGGCCCTGCCTTCCCATCTCTGAAGGAATTACACAGCTCCACCAAGAATTCTCATGATGCAGTGGACATTCTGCATCACCCTCACCACCATGTGCAAACAACAATGGGAGGCAGAGGACATGGCTTTAAAGGGCCCCTCCTAGGCTTCCTCCCTCCCCCATCATTATCTCCTAACTTCTTTTTATGCTTTACTTTTCCCATAATTGCTACCTGTGTAACTGTGATCAAGCAAAATCCACTTACATGTCAGGACTATAAAGCTCTTAAGCAGCTCATCAAAGGAGGACCAGGCACCTAAGAAGGCGTGGCTCTATTGGGGGGGGGCGGTGAAAAGAGGCTACCTACACGAGTACTGAGGGCATGTAGTGTGGTCACCAATTCAGTCCCTGTGCCCTCTTCTCATTGCTGCAGTCCCGCTGCTCTCCCAAAGGGATGGCACTCAGGCAAGGGCGGGGGCAGGCCTGGACAGGGGGCAGCAGAATCTACGGTCACCTATGCAGCAGGTATTGCCTCACCCTCACCCACCCGCCACACCGCTATTCTTTTCTTGCTGAGAGAACCTGACTTTTGTGTATCATTTAGGCAGCAACGTTCCCAGGAAAGCAGGCCCTGGGAACAAATGATGATTGATCAGTCATAGAAATTGCTTCTTCTTTGCTAATGGAAGAACTAGGGGTGGGCAGAGACATAAGGAGAAGTCTGCTGGGGCTCCCAGGGAAGACGTCCTTCCCTGACAAAGAGCATCATGCTTTCCTTTCTTCTTGTTCAGAGAGCCTGTGAGATCATGCTTCCTGTCTTAGCAACCACTGAACAACTGTGAGGTAAAAGGTCAAGAGAATCACATACACAGACCCAAACCCTAACATCAAGGAGCTAGCTTTGGGAACAAATGCTAAAACCACCTGCTTCCAGACTGCTTGTTAAGGAAATAATAAAAGGCCTTCTGGTTTAAACCGCTGAGGTCTTCAGTCCCTTTCAGCCAAAAGCCCTCTTAACTGACACAAGCTGTAAGAGGGGAAGGCAGAGGTCCAGACCATCACCATCTGTGACAACGAGGGAAGGAAATTCCCTTGGCTGTGAGGCTGAGACAGAAGAGCTGAGGGCCAAATAACTTAAATCAGAGACTAAACTCAAAATATGACCAGAAACACAAATCAGGAGTCCCCCAAATCTTTGTGAGAAAGGATGACTTTTATCTTCTTAACACTCTGACATTACAGGGCAAGAAAGGAATCTGAGTAATGATACCTGTTATCCCACGTTTATCGGTCAGGTCAGGCTTTGTGACCTGTCAGCTGGACATCACTAACTGGCCAAAGGCTCCTCAACAGGTCACTGGGGCTAGCAGATAAACTCCCATGCCTGGGGCTAGCAGGTAAACTTCCCCAAGACACTACTTGCTTGGCTTTTTTCAGAATGTTCAAGGTCACCTAACCTCATCCTTAGCATTTCCCACCTCTTCTGCTTGCTAATTATCTGTAATGTTTACAATATAAAGACCCTTTTTAAAAAAAATAAATTTATTTTATTTTTGGCTGCGTTGGGTCTTCACTGCTGCGCATGGGCTTTTCTCTAGTTGCAGTGAGCAGGGGCTACTCTTCGTTGTGGTGTGCGGGCTTCTCACTGTGGTGGCTTCTCTTGTTGCGGAGCACGGGCTCTAGGCGCACAGGCTTCAGTAGTTGTGGCACGCAGGTCCAGCAGTTGTAGCTCATGGGCTCTGGGGCGCAGCCTCCGTAGTTGTGGAGCACAGGCTCAGTTGCTGTGGCATGTGGGATCTTTCTGGACCAGGGCTCGAACCTGTGTGCCCTGCATTGGCAGGCATATTCTTAACCACTGCGCCACCAGGGAAGCCCTGAAGACTCCTTTTTAAAGAGAGGAGCCTGGTTTCATTCACCTTTATGCATGGACTGGTACTTTTTAAAGGAGGAGGAGAAAAAGTAAGGTTCAGTTTTTTTGTTTGTTTTTAAGATTTTAACTAACAATGGTGATCAGCAAATACTCCTCTATTGCTATGTGTAAACATTTTGCTTTCCTAGGATACAGATACAAGCAAGCACTCACCAAAGGGTCCTGCAATCCTGAGGCTGGCTAAAGGGTTAAAGGGAGTCAATGCTGCTCCCAAGGCTCTGATCCAAATTGGAATTGGTCTCTCTTCATCAGCAAGGTGTGGTCGCTCAGGAAAACCCCAAGGCTCCACTAAAATGAGATGACTAACCCTGCATGGGAAAGAACAGACTTCAGGTCATTTGGCAAATTCACCCTAGGACTATAAAGAAATTACACGATTTATAAAGTAAAAATAGAATGAACTTCCTTCGAAAACCTTGCATTAAAGAAAAAACTAATGACTGAACAGGTTACATCATGCTCTTATTATGCATAAATTGATGAGATTTGGTAGGATTTGAGAGTTGTTATGGTATAAAGAGGGCTTCATTTTTAATCTTTCTAAATGTGGAAAGTAACGGATGTGGGAAAGGGTATATGATAACTGTGGTTATTCTTGAGAAACAAGAAAAGAAAGCATTTGTTGTTGTTTAAGCTACACTCTGGCAGATGATATAGATCACTGACCATTCAGAAAAATCCAATGGTTCCACGCATCTCATGGTTGACACTGCAGAAATGACTGGAGATTAATATTACACTCATAAAATGGCTTCGGACACCAACAATAGTTATCTCCTATGAACCAAATCATTCTAAAAATTTATGAGGCATTAGCACTTTAGGTGGATTCAAAAGGACTTTGAATGAACGTTTGACAAACATGAAGATAATGTAACAATATGGGCTGAAATTATACCCTTAGTTTGGGATTTCAGTTTGGTGAACAGGAACACACTTACCCTATACATAACATCATGATATACTGGCATTAGATTCTGTCCCTAATCCTTTCCTAACTTTCTTCTTTACTTCAAAGAGACAGAAAAGCTTCATTCCAAACTCATATAAAAATTGTTTCATGTCACTAATAGTTTTAATTTTTCCATCTTAGGAAGCATCCTTCTGAGGAGGGAAAACCAGAACCATGTCCTTGTGATTGTATCACGGTATAACACATCATAAAGATCTTCAACAAAACATAAATGTCCTGACACAAAACGATATTCAACTGTAGCCAAAACAGTCAACAAATGGCAGCAAAAATCTCCCAAGGGTGAACCGACACTGATTCTGTGTCGGTCATAATCGAAATAGAAAGGTAAAAGAAACAGAACATGGGAACAGACAGCTATTATTTTCCCAATATAAGAAGTTTTAATATTTTTGTCAGTACAGATAAGGATGAGTTAGTAATGAGTCCTTTGCTCTGACTGCATTTTCTCAAACAGAAAGCTTCAGAGCACAGACCTAGAGCATAGAGCTCCAAGGACCCTTGGAGAATACTCAGCCCAATCTTTCATCTCATCAGATGAGAAGAAAGCTGAGATGTACTATGTGACTCACTCCAGAACCTAAAGCTAGTCAATGCAGAACTAGGGCTATGATCCTTATTTCCCAACCCCAGTGTACTAACAGATGCCAACAAGCCATTGGGCAGAAGGCTCTCTTTCCTAAGAATAGGCCAAGCAACATAAGCTAAACAGATTAGTAAAGGTAGGGCTTAACTCTTATCAACTCTAGGCCAGTCCTAACACTATACTCTAAATCTCATAGCATCCAGAAGATCTGTAGAATGTAACTATGAATCTGTGTGAAGATGTGTCAAATGTGAGATTTCCATATACTTTAAGAGTGACATCACTGCTTAAAAGTTTTATAAGACTATTTTCTAATAGTGTATGGAAATGGAGGCGAAAATGAATTTTTTTTTTTTAAAAAGTTATCTCTCATATTCTGACTGCCTCCTAAATTCCTATGACAGCCCACAGTGAGATTTGAGAGCTGGGGAGGGGGACACATGCCAGAGGTGTGAGTGGAATTAATGAAACAGCCACCTAGTTGAAAGCAGCAAAGATTCATTTCGGGGAAATAGCTGGTATTATTCACTACTGACTTACCTAAAGAGAAAAACGGACTCTATTAAAACATACTCTACAGGAAAAGATGATTAAATTTTCTTACAAACTTGTTATGGGATTTTGCCCAGTCTGCTCTGAGCTCTTACTGACCTGCTAACCCAAGAAGGGGCAGGACAAAGGAAACTTTAGGGAGGAAAGTCTCACGTATCTCTAGTTAACTGATGGTATTGTTTTTGCCTTAGTTTTGGCTTGCCTTGTTTAGTATGGATCTATGAGATTTTAACAGGTTACACAGAGTATATATACAGGAGCAGATAACATTTTTTTTCTTTTTGAAATGGAGTAAATTGCCCCAACTGTTGTTTGATCCTATGCCTTCAGCCTAGCACATGGTAGATGCTCAGTAAACATTTGGAATATTGTGCTTTTCCAGTTTCCTTTTGATCCTTATCTATAATGATGTACAAATTTTATAAAGTATAATCAGAGTAAGCATAGGAGTTAGTCCAGTCTGAATTTTTCTGGTCCCCTGGATGACATGAGAACATCACTGTTATTTCTCATATTAATCTTGCAGGTCATTACTCATTAGTGGGTAGTAAAATCCACTTACAGAGTCAGAGCCAGTCTGTTCTTTAATAAAATTGTATAATTTGGAATAGAAAAATGTATCATATAACAAAACTTTTGTTTCAGACACACATATAATCATTACTGAGGGCTGTAGTCAAAAAAGTTGGAAAACAATTTTTTAAAAGCTCTGCAACAACATCTAAACTGTAGTTATATATCATCTGCCTCCACTTGTAAAAAACCTCAGAAAATAACTGTCGCTTATTTTTGGTTGTAAGGATTTTAAATGAGAGACCATGCAAAGCACTTAGGCTGGCGGCTCTCAAATAACAAATACCCAGTAAATGCTAGCTAGTTATAGTAGCAAATACAGGAAGATTACTAGAGAATAATTCATTCTAGAAGCATGGGAAGACAGTGGCTGGGACCATGTAAGGAATGAGTAATTTAACTTTTTTTATTCTTCAGAAAAGCTTTATCACAGGCTTTGGCTCACACTCCTTATAATCCTGCACCAGATCAAGTTCCCAGGCTATATTCTCACCTGCTTCTCTAGTAAGAAGATTATCTCCTCATTTGCTAGGCGTTATTTAGTTTTAATGTATATCCAAACTCATATACTAATCCAGACTCGACCCTCTAATATCCCATAGAGGATAGCCTGATGGGATTGTTAGTTCACATCTAGGCTTAAGGAACGGGTCTAGCCAGACAGCATGTGAGTCATCCTATCAGACATCTTTATCAAGAATCAGAGGCTAGGGACCTCCCTGGTGATGCAGTGGTTAAGAATCCACCTGCCAATGCAGGGGACACAGGTTCAAGCCCTGGAGGCCCGGGAAGATTCCACATGCCACGGAGCAACCGAACCTGTGCACCGCAGCTACTGAGTCTGCACTCTAGAGCCCGCGAGCCCCAACTACTGAGCCTTCATGCCACAACTACGGAAGCCCACATGCCTAGAGCCCGTGCTCCACAACAAGAGAAGCCACTGCAATGAGAAGCCCACGCACCACAATGAAGAGTAGCCCCCACTCTCCACAACTAGAGAAAGCCTGCGCACAGCAACGAAGACCCCCTCCCCTAAAAAAAAGAAAGAGGAAAAAAAAAGAATCAGAGGCTAATGCAAACTACAGGAAAAACAAAGAACCAGCAAAGCAGGAACACAAGAAGAGCTCATCAGTATAGAAACATAATGAAGCATTCTTCTCCAGGTTAGTCATTACAGTAGGTCTTGAGTCTGAAGATGGTGAGCAGATTACAGCCTACAGGGCAAAGAAGTAGGTAACACCTGCTCCAACATTCTGGGACAGCTGAGTCTAAATGCTACCAAGTCTATGGAAACCTGACTTTCACAAGACTTAAAGTCAGCTACCAGCCAGAAATAATACAACAACAGGAATGACCAGACCCAGAACCAAAATGTATAAAGGAGTTTACAGGACCTACTAAGGAACAAGGAAAAGGACCAGAAAGAACTCGAGTCAGTGCACAAATGAGGCATTCTCAAAAAGAAGTTAGCCCCAGATAGTTCCCATTGGTTCCAAGCCACTGAGGGGAGGATGGGGCACAGAACAATAAACTTAAATACCTCTAACTTCGAGTCAAGTAGAACAGTCTTTCTTCTCAAGACGGGCTGATAAGAAATGCTCAGCCCAGCTCCACATAGTCTGGAGACAGGAGACAGAGCCAGGCAAGGTCAAAAGCAAGATGATCCGAAAACCTTTTAGTGGAGAAGACCAGTTGTAACCTATACTGTTGTGACTTGGAGTGGATCTCTTTGCTAAACACTTTCTAAGTTAATAAAAGTTTTCATAGTGTCCTTTTCCTTAGTTTATAACAAATACCTATAAAATACAGATAGTCTCTGTATGGGATCCTGAACAGCAGGGGCCAGAATGAAAAGGAAAATGAAAAGGAAACACTGAGTACACAGATGAAAGAAAGGAGACGGTATCTTTGGCTATTGTTGCTGGTTTCCTCTATTCCCTTTGTTCCCCCCTTAAGGTGATCAGACACTGCTTGATGAAGAAGATTTTACAGAGTGGCAGCCCAAGACACCTCACACAGTGGTCCTGTTTAATTAATGCAGCACATTAATCTACAAGTAAAATTACAGAAAACATCTCTAATTATCACACATCACGGTAAGAGAACGGAGACGAACTAAGGTCATTTTAGGGGAAGGAACGTGAGGTTTGTGCCTCCATTTGGAGTTATCCATTAATCAGTTCATAACTTCTCTGCCCACCAACCACACAGCCTTTCCAGAATGGCCCAGATGTCCCCCTAGAACAGGGCCTTTGCAATTTTTGTCCCTACTACCTAGAATGCTCTCCTGCTACATCCCTTTGAGACCTCCGCCTCAGCTCTAATTACACTTCTTTAGGATACCATAATGGACCTGGGACTGGGTCAGATATTCATCAAGATTTCTCACAGCTGTCATGCTACTCATGTGGTTATTTGTGTCTTTTCCCCCAATGCACTGTAAGCCTTACAAGCACACAAAGTCACTCAACATTATTTAAACAGAACCAACCTGTTTATTTCAATGAAGGACTCATCCAGGTACTTTTACATAAAGAATCACAATTGCTGAATACTCAGTTTTTAATCAATATCAAGAATCTGGGGAAAATATGGGATCACTGCCACAAGTTAGGCTATAGAACAACTTTTATGGACAGAGGCACTCTGCTGCTCATAGAGATGAAGCACACAGGTTGACCTAATGTACCAAAAATTGGAAAAAATTAGTTTTTATTTATTTTCTATTATTAGAATCATTCCTAAACAAGTACATTAAACTAGGCATTTTCACACTTCTCCTCAAACTGTCCTATAAAAATAAACAAAGAATGAAAGAATGGGGCTGCCCATAAAAGATTAAGGGCAGAAATAGGTATGGATTGGGACATAAGTCCCAACAAGTAAAAAAAAGTGTTGTCTTTGTGGTTTTTTCCTCCATGCATAGAAACAATAGAAATTAAAGAGCTGTGGTTTTACTTAGGAGAAAAAAAAGTACAGATTATATCTATCATACCTGAGGAGGCAAAGAAAAAGGTCATATTCTCAAAGTCCATTTGAGAAAAAAGAGAGAAGAGATAAGAAAAGAAGCACAGTGAGTGAAGGAAATTAACTGAACCTCATTTGGTCTCTATTAGACCATTTTTTCCCCTCCTCTCACCCCACCCCACCAAAATCTTTCTGAAACTCAAAGATTTAATCTCATGACAGCATAACAAAAATGGTCCTTGTAGGGGAGGCTATGCATGTGTAGGAACAAGGATTACGTGGGAAATCTCTGTACCTCCCTCTCAAACAGCTCTAAAAAAAGTTTTTTAAAAAGGTACCTGGATCAAGTTAAAGTTGGATAAGTGACATTTAGAGTAGGTAGTTACTTACAGTATAAAACAGACCACTCCGCTGCACCAGAGAAAATATGTGTATGCCACCAAGCAGCTTTTCCGGCTCAGGTAAAACCTCTCAGGTCACACAGATGGCGACCCTGACAACCACCCAACTGCTTAGCAGGAGTGCAACTTGAAGAAACAGCTAATGCTAAATCTCACTCACTATGAGGCTTGCTATAATTATGAACACTTACACTGGTAGCAGTCAATTGTGTTTAACTACATTTGGATCTGTGGGTCTGCTGAACTGTTCTATTAACCATAACATCTGATCTTCTATGGAAATCTTGCTTAGTCAGGATCAAGCAGAAAAAGTTTCTGTAAGGTAAGAAATTAACACAAATGGGGACCATTATGGAGCAGTGAGGATGTCTGCAGCAAAGGAAATGATGTCTCTATAAGAACAGAGACATTCTTATTCATTGATCTCTTTCTTCTCCGGTAAAAGAGAAGTGCTCCAAGGAAAGCCATCCCGAAAAGCAACATAGGAAAAAAGCTAGGGGGAAGGAGAACCCTAGAGGTTAACTGCCACCTTCCTATACTGTGTGCTACACTGCGGTATCATCTGGTCTATACTTACTAAATCATACAAAATACGATTTTGTGACCTCCCCCCAGATTAGCAACATAAATAATAGGAAATAGCATAAGAAAATAAGGTAAAGAAAGGAAGAGAGGGCTTCCCTGGTGGCGCAGTGGTTGAGAGTCCGCCTGCCGATGCAGAAGACACGGGTTCGTGCCCCGGTCTGGGAAGATCCCACAGGCCGCGGAGCGGCTGGGTCCGTGAGCCATGGCCGCTGAGCCTGCGCGTCCGGAGCCTGTGCTCCGCAACGGGAGAGGCCACAGCAGTGAGAGGCCCGCGTACCGCAAAAAAAAAAAAAAAAAAGGAAGAGATGTTACAAAGATTCTGAAGTAAACACTCATTAATTCAATGACTCAGAAAAAAATTCTATAGCAATAAAGGTTAGGGCACAGTATAATAATAAAAAAAGCTAAAAGATATTCTATGCAGGTGTATTTTCTGTAGCTTAGAGATGTGGAAACTAAAATTTAGAGATTAAGTGATTTGCTCTAAGCCATAAAGATAGCACTAGTACCTACGTCTTCTAATTTCTAACCTCTGGTTTTCTATTGCAGCTTACTAAAACCTGGAAAAGGTTAGGAAAAGCCTGCTGGATCCATAGGTCTAATGATAATAATAACTGTAAACAATAACAACACAACAGTTTTTACTCATGGCTTAAATTGTGTACATTCTAACAAATAGAAAGTACTTTCACAAGCCTCCTACCAATGTGTAGCATATGTAATAGGAAAACCTGACAACACTATTTCTGCTACTAAATTGGCCATCAGTTGTGGCTATTCAGTCTACAGGGTCCTTTAAGACAATGTCTGTCTTATAAGGTTCAGAAACCAACAACCAGCAAAGAGGGGAACTGGAAACCAGCGCTTGGGTGCCTCTCTTTTGTCACCATCACTTACCTTGATGGGTACTTCAGTGAGTAGGCAGCAGCCAGGAACCCACCCAGGTTGTGTCCAAGCAAAATCATTTTGTCCAATCCTAATGCACATCTCCACTCTTCAATGGATTCCACAAACTGATTCTCTACTTCTTCTGCATCACTGTCAAATTTGGGTCTGCTACTTCGTCCAAAGCCCAGCAGGTCAAAAGCATAGACAGGTCTATTGGTGCAAAGATCTCCAAAATTCAGTGCCCAGAGTCCAAGACCTCCTCCAAAACCATGGAGGAGGACAAGTGGAGTCTTATTTGAAATACTATGAGAAAGCTTCAGTGTCCATATTTTATTTCCATTAGATATGCGAACAGGTCCTTTTTTGTATGTGCAGGGGACACCTAATGGAAACATAAAAGAGAAATTCTGCTTAGTGTCACTACTTCTGAGAAGGGGAGTATTCTCAGAGCAATCAGAAATTAATAATCTAGAAACCATCTGGTATTCATTTATATGAGTTTAGCCTTTATTATATCAGCCCTAAAAAAAAAAGTGCACATTTTATTGAAGCAATTCTTTCTTTAATTTTATTTATTTGTTTATTTCTTCATTGTGGTGCACAGGCTTCTCATTGCAGTGGCTTCTCTTGCTGCAGAGCATGGGCTCTAGGTGAGCGGGCTTCAGTAGTTGTGGCATGCAGGCTCAGTAGTTGTGGCTCACAGGCTCTAGGGTGCAGGCTCAGTAGTTGTGGTGCACACACTTAGTTGCTCAGCAGCACGTGGGAGCTTCCCGGACCAGGACTCAAACCCATGTTCCCTGCACTGGCAGGCGGATTCTTAACCACTGCACCACCAGGGAAGTCCCAAAGCAAGTATTTCTTAATTACCATATTTTACATCTTGGTGGTAAGATCTATCTCAGACAAGTCTCAAGCAACTGTGGCCTAGGTTTTCTGGCAAGTCATGTCAGCTCTTTGGACTCCTTTCCATATCTATCAGTTGAGGGTACTGGAGTGGAACTTAGTGGCTGCTGAATCCATTATTTTGAAGTCTCTAGCTTTACAGACAATAGAATACTACCTTGTATGTGTAGAACACTTGAAGATTAAGCATTGAACATTGAACTCAGACTCAAAAGAAACATTTTTTTCCTAAAACATCATCATGAATTTAGGGAAGAATTAACATGCATTAAACACATAACTGAAATCTTAAGTCATCATAATGTTTAGTAGAAAAAGATGGCAGGAACTCCTCAGCATGAGGTGCCAGGTAGTCTGAGTTCGTATCCAACAATCTCTCTAGAGAAAGCAAATAATCACAATTTTGTAGATAAAAAATCTTTCTTGCCCTCAATGCTACAGGACTAAATAAATCTCCCCCAAAACTGACTAAAGATGAAACTAATTTGAAATTCTTTTACATTAAATTATCAACTGAATAGCTACACTTTAGATATATCTTAATTATTTGTGCATATACATCTGCAGTGGACAAACACGGAGAACCGGGAGTTTCTGCCCTTTAACCAAATAATCTCCAGTTTTGTACCCACATAGTGGCAGGGGGAAACCCAGCATTTGTTCAGAATATTAACAGAGCCCAGAGTGAGTGGAAATGACACCGGTTTAGAAAAGGAGGTGATCCGGTACTAGTGCCAAGCCAAACCACACTCTGAACATAGATGTCTGCGCATTCCCATAAAAACGATCTGTGACCTCTATGAGAGAGCTCACCCCACTGTATTAGTTGCTTGCTTCTATGTCTGATATTAAAGCAGGGGCCAATTCTCACTCCTATTTGCATCCCTAGAACCCAGCAGTAGGAAATCAGTATGTCTGTTAAACACATGAATTGAGTATCTAGCACTCTTTTTTTTTTATCTCTTGACAAGAATTTTTTCTTTTAGTAAATCACAATGACAACTTTGCCAGCTTTGTAGAGAACAAGATTACCCAACCATACAGAGTAGAAATCCATTTGCATGTTAAAAATCCATATAAGATGGCTAATTGTCCCCTTCTTTGGATATATCCAGTTATGGTCACTTACTCCTGAATCATTCAAATGCACAAACAAAATTCATTTGTGGCAGACAGTATGAAAAACAGGTGTGGACAAGTATATGCACAAATATACATAATAATCATGTATGTGCACTGCACCACTTAAGCTCTTCCTCTAAACAAAATTTCACAGTAAACACCATTACTTGAAAGTATACCCACAGATATCTGGGAACACTCTGACAGTACAAGTGTGGGTAAATTTCAGTGCTCACATGAAACAAAAAAGATAAAGGTTTCCACACTACTATAAATGTAGACATAAAGAATCCTAGAATACTAGACTAAGGATCACCCCGCCCACTCCTCTTATGGGCAAAAACTAGGAAGGTGAGAAAAGGAACTTGCCCAAGATGCTGTAACCCCTGGACTGCAGCCCTGGGCCTAGAACAGGTTACCTGGATGTAGTCCAGTATGTGTTCTACTAGACAAGGCTACTTGCTCTGCGATACCTACAGCCTGCTCTCAGAGCAGTCTGCGGACCTCTGGTGAGCCACAGATCCTTTCAGGAGGTCTCACGAGGTCAAAACTATTTTCATAACAATCTAAGACTTTATTTGCGTTTTCCACTCTCATTCTCTGATGGGTATACAGTGGAGTTTTCCAGAGGTCACATGATAAGTGACTACCAACAGTCTGAATGCAGAAGCAGATATGAGAATCCAGCTGCCTTACATTAAGCCAGATATTAAAGAGGTGTAAACTTGTAAACAATGTTACTCTTCTCACTACATTTGTTTAGAAAGCAGTTATTTTTAGAAAACATGTTATTTATTTTAACCTGCAATGGGTTTATTACTATTGTTTTAAAATAAATTAATAAGTTGACATATTTTGAATTATTCAGCTTTAATTTTTTTTTTTTTTTTTTTGGCGGTATGCGGGCCTCTCACTGCTGCGGCCTCTCCCGTTGCGGAGCACAGGCTCCGGACGCGCAGGCTCAGCGGCCATGGCTCACGGGCACAGCCGCTCCGCGGCATGTGGGATCCTCCCTGACCGGGGCACAAACCCATGTCCCCTGCATCGGCAGGCGGACTCCCAACCACTGCACCACCAGGGAAGCCCTCAGTTTTAATTTTTAATACAGTAAATACTGATAGCTATAACCTCTAAACAAAGTTCCTTGGGGGTACTTCCTAATTTAAGAGTATAAAAGGGACTCAAGACCAAAAAGTTTGAGAACCCTTGACTTCTTCCCACATTTACGTACTTACTGATGACATGTAAAAGGAAAAAAAAGTTCTTTTGCCAACAACTAACACACAACAGAACCTGATCTTCAGTTTCAAGGCGATGCTTTATATTGGACCTATTTTAGTAAATGGCTCAGTTAACTTATAAGAAGAAAACCTTACATTTTAAAATTTTCTCTTCAGCTTCTTTAAGGTGTGATGTTGACGAAGGACACCATGTGGGAAGCCAACCAGTTAGCCATCCTGACCTGGAGCATCAAAAACAAAATACAAATAAGTGAGTTAATGCTCTTCTCAACTCCCAACTGTTACATAGGGAGAAGAAAAGCAGAATAGAAGGTATACTGTCCGTGTGATGAGGAAGCTATCTGTATGTGACAAATTCACCTAATAGGTACAGAGCATTGTGATAAAGTACTGGGATACAGATACCTTCAACCTGAGAACCTACAAGTAGATCTCCAAGTCCATCTTACCTTCATGGATAGTCAGATTCCACATAATCAAGCAGAGACTAAAAATGGGCAGAACAAGAAAAGACAAAAAAGGCATTCCACCACCCCACTGCAAGACAGTTTCTTATCAGGGTGGAAGTACAAAAAAGTTAAAGACCATGAGTACGATCATTTCAATGGCAGGTTCACAGCAAGTACAAAATATACCTACTGTGAGGGCTGAGAGAAGAGACATCTTATTAAAATATGAAATTTTTTTTAAAGCTTCAAATCTCATGGTTAAGTGTAGAACACATCCCTAATACAAATGCAGAGGATGGGCCCATGTCCAATCTACCTAGCATGAACGTTTAACTTTTAAAAGCTTTGGATTCCAGCAAACAGTAGATGATACGAAGGCCCCAGGCATCTGGCAGAAGACAGCGAAACAAAGAGAACAAGGAAGCAGGCCTTGCGCAAGAGGAGACAAAAGGCATGGGGAGGCTGGAACTGACACACTTTGCTCTTAGCCAACCAAGGAGAGGGTGAGCCTTCAACTCCTGGTCTAGCAGCAGACCCCAGGCATATCCTAACAATCTGAGATAATGCAGGGCATTAGCAGTCATCTGACAGTTAGCAAGCGCTCAGCATATGGCCAGTATCACTTAAAGTGAGAACTTTCTCATCAAAGAGAAAATGAATTAAAGAAGAAAAGAAACCAACTACTGCAGAGTCCAGATGAGAGGTAAGAGCCAGAACGAAGGCTTTGGCAACAGGGATGGAGACAAGAGATGAGGAATATTTAAAAATAAAACAGGGGGCTTCCCTGGTGGCGTAGTGGTTGAGAGTCCGCCTGCCAATGCAGGGGACACGGGTTCGTGCCCCAGTCCGGGAAGATCCCACATGCTGCGGAGTGGCTGTGCCCGTGAGCCATGGCCGCTGAGCCTGCGTGTCCGGAGCCTGTGCTCCACAACGGGAGAGGCCGCAGCAGTGAGAGGCCCGCGTACCGCAAAAAAATAATAATAAAAAAAAAAAAGAATAGCTGTGAACAGAGAAATGTGCTAAGTTCTGAATGGGTTGATACAGCATCTACCTTTTCTAAGCTTTGTAGGCTCATCCTACTGCATTTCCCTTCCCTGTAAAATTTCTCTGGGCATTATGTATAACAGGCGCTCAATAAATAATGTTTGCTGAATGATTAAGTCACTCACAAACCAAGGTACTCTCAGTCCAAGCTACACCCATTTCACAGATGTGAACACTGAGGTTCAGAAATGCAGGCCCAAGAGTATTCAGCTAGTAAGTGACATAAGCGGAGATGTGACCTGAATTCTGAGTGACTTCAAAACACTTTTCTCAGGTGACTACCTTCCTTAAAATGTCTGAGGAGTTGTCAGAATAAAATCACATTCCTTAAATCTGCACAGAAGATGCTTTACAATCCATCCACAGGTTACTTCGCCCCATCTTGTCTTTTCACATTGTACTTTTTTTTTTTTTTTTTTTGCAGTACTTGGGCCTCTCACTGTTGTGGCCTCTCCCATTGTGGAGCACAGGCTCCGGACGCGCAGGCTCAGCGGCCATGGCTCACGGGCCCAGCCACTCCGCGGCATGTGGGATCTTCCCGGACCGGGGCATGAACCCGCATCCCCTGCATCGGCAGGCGGACTCCCAACCACTGCGCCACCAGGAAAGCCCCACATTGTACTTTTTCAATACCTAACTCCCAAAATTTCATGTTATTTTATGCCTCTATGGCTTTTCCCTCTGCCCAGAATACCTTGTCTTTTCTGAGATACTGTCCCTGATCCTGATGCCAAGAGCACAGGTGATTAGTCAGTCCTCTGGCCCTTGTTACAGGTATAGTTACTATTGCTGTGGTTACTTTTCTACTATTTATCTGCCCTACTGTACTCTGAGCACAATGAATACTAAACCCACGTTAAAAGTAATTCGTATATTGCCAGTGCGAAACACACTAACCGGCTTGTGGCCACGTGAGTGCCTGGTAACTGTGTGTGTGAAATGAAGGCCTTGGTCAAAAGAAATACAAGAAGCGGATGGAGGAAGGCAAATGAGGTTCATTTCTATAGGCAGAGAGCACTTACAGTTCCACTAGTTCTTTATTAGGTGACAGGATATGGGCAAGATGTGGGCCTGAAACCCCCCCAAAACAAGACAAACAAATGTCAACGCAAAAAGATCAGTCAAGAAAAGGGTAATCAACAGAATGAACAATTTAGGAAGGTGATGAAAAGCACTGTAACTCACATTTTTTCTCATATATATAAATTTTTCCTTTTTATCTGCTAGTCAACTTTCTTCTTGTCTCTTTATCTTCAGATATAAAAACTTCCTAGTAAGGTCCATAAGTAAGCATGTATATATGTATGTATGTATGCATGTACACACAAACACAGGATTAAAGGACAGGACTATAAGCAGATGTATTTGGTCAGGTTTTCATGGCATGTGGGTTATACTATGGAGATATTATGTGAATAAAAGAATGTCAGGGTTCCAGTTCAAGATGGAAGATCCTGATCTCACCTCCTCCACACTCACGCTGAAATCTACAGCTACACATTCAACAATTTCCTCTGACAATAACCTAAAAACTGGCAGAGCAAGGCCCTCCACATCACCCAAACCAGAGAGAAACCACATCGAAGCAGGTGGGAAAGGCTGAGACACAATCTCATGATAAACCCCACCCTGGTGCAGCGACCCACAGTCGGGAGGGAACTCAAAACCCAGAGCTTCTCCCCGAGGAGCAAAGGGCTCATAACCCACATTGGGCACCCCGATTTTTAAGACTGGCAGCTGAAAGATGAGCCCCCAAAATGTCTGGCTTTGAAGACCAATGGGGCTCAAGCCCATGAAACACATGGGGTGTGGCAAATCGAGGAATGGCTCTTAAAGGGCTTGTGTGCAGACTCACCTGCACCAGGGCCCAGCACAGAAGCAGCCTTTTGAAATCACCCGGGCTTTACGTGAAAGAGACTAATTTCCTAATTTTAAAGCAATGGCCGAAGGAGCAGGGGCCTGCTGGGATGCTCTCCAGGGATGGAGACTGGTGGACACCATCTTCCTGCTCCCCCTCTGCCATTTTATGTTTGGTGACCCAGTTTTTATGTTTGCTACCCAGAGGACACCCCTTGATCACCTGGCTCTGGCAGTCAGAGGGGCTTGTGTTCCTGGGTCCCGTGGGACTGTAACAATCAGAGAGACAGTTCTTAGCAGACTGCCACTCTCAGGACACCACACAGACAGTTGACAGAAACACATCCCCAGTCTCTCTGAGAAAGTGGCCTATTTATTTGTCCAGGAGTTTTGGCCTTAGAAGCAGGTTTCTGGTTTGGCACACATTAACGACTACAGAGGTGCTTTCATGGAACAGAGGCTGGGAGATGCCATTTTGCACTCACCCTCTGCCTTGCTATAGCTCACCAATATCTCCCAGAAAGGAGCTTGTGTACTCCCCTGGAGCCCTGATTTGTGCGACTGCTGCCCAAGCGACGCCTCCAAACCTGGAGGCCAGCAAGGCTTACGGTTGTGGTCCCACAGCAATATATATATATACATATTTGCATTATTTAAAAACTGATACCTAAGGTTTTGGCTTCCATTCAGCCTGAATCTAGGTGCTGACTCAGATACTCCCCTTTGGGACACTGGCCTTGGCACATCCTCAACTACTGGGAACCAGTAAAAATAAAATAAACTTCTTGGGACAATCACAAAGGTTTGAAAGACACGAAGAGCTAGGGCAGGGTTAAACAATAAGGTTTATCTCCTATGGTCAACCCTTTAAGACTGGGAGAAGTGGTTGTTTTTCATCTATTGCACAGAAACCAACAGACAATCAAGCAAAATGAAGAAACAGAGGAATGTGTTCCAAACAAAAGAACATGATAAAACCCCAGGAAAAAAGAAAAAAAACGCTAATGAAACAAAGATAAGTAATTTACCTGATAAAGAGTTCAAAGTAATGGTCGTAAAGATGCTCACTGAACTTGGGAGAATAAACATGGTGAGAATTTTGACACAGAGACAGAAAATACAAGAGAGTTCCACACAGAAATCACAGAACTGAAAAATATGAACTAAAAAATACACTAGATGTGGGAATTCCCTGGCAGTTCAGTGGTTAGGACTTGGCACTCTCACTGCAGGGGCCCGGGTTCAATCCCTGTGCAGGGAACTAAGATCCCAAAAGCCACACAGTGTAGCCAAACAAACAAAACAAAACGCTAGGTGAGTTCAACATCAGACTAGATAAAGCAGAAAAAAAAGGATCAATGAACCCAAGACAGGGCAGAGGAAATCACCCAAACAGAGCAGGAAAAAGAAAAAAGAATGATAAAAAAAAAATAAAGATACCATAAGGGACTTATAAGAAAATCAAGCTGAGTAATATTCACACTTTAGGAGTCCCAGAAAAAGAAGAGAGAGAGAAAAGGGCAGAAAACTTATTTTAAGAAATAAGGGCTGAAAACTTGCCTAACCTGGGAAAAGAAAAAGACATCCAGATCCTGGAAGCCCAGAGAGTTACAAATAAGATGAACCTAAAGAGACCCACACTAAGACACATTATAATTAAAATGCCAGAAGTTAAAAACAAGGAGAGAATCTTAAAAGCAGAAAAAGAAAAATAATTTTTTATACATAAGGTACCTCATAAGTCTCTCGGTTGATTTTTCAGCAGAAACTGCAGGACAGAAGGGAGTGGCATGATATATTTAAAGTCATGAAAGAAAAAAAATTTCAAACCAATAACACTTTAACCAGCAAAGTTATTCAGAACTAAATAAGAGGTAGAGTTTTCCATACAAGCAAAAGCTAAAGGAGTTCATCACTACTAAACCAGCCTTACAAGAAATGTTAAAGGGATTTCTTTAAGCTGAAAAAAACCAGCACTAATTACTAACCAGAAAACATATCAAAGTATAAATCTCACTGGTAAAGGTAAATATACATAAAGGTAGTGCACTAACCGCTACTAAAACTAGTATGAAGATTAAAACACAAGGAACTTCCCTGGTGGGACAGTGGTTAAGAATCCACCTGCCAATGCAGGGAACACGGTTTGAGCCCTGGTCCAGGAAGATCCCAAATGCCGCAGAGCAAATAAGCCCGTGCGCCACATCTACTGAGCCTGCACTCTACAACCCGTGAGCCACAACTACTGAGACCATGAGCCACAACTACTGAGACCATGTGCCACAGCTACTGTAGCCCGCACACCTACAGCCCCATGCTCCACAACAAGAGAAGCCACCGCAATGAGAAGCCCATGTACCGCAATGAAAAGCCCACGCACCGCAACGAAGAGTATCCCCCACTCACCACAACTAGAGGAGCCCGCATGCAGCAACGAAGACTCAACACAGCCAAAAATAAATTTTAAAAAAACCAACAAATAAATTTATTTTTAAAAAAAGATTAAAAGGCAAAAGTAGCTAAATCAAGTAAACAACCTAACTTTATACCTCAAGAAAAATCTCAAGTAAACAACATAACTGTACACCTCAAGGAACTAGAAAAGGAAGAAACAAGGCCCAAAGTTAGTAGAAGGAAGGAAATAACAAAGAGAAAAAATAAGTGAAACAGAGACTAAAACGACAATAGAAAAGATGAGTGAAACCAAGATTTGGTTCTTTGGAAAGATAAAACTGACAAACCTTTAGCTAGACTCACTCAAAATCAAAAATGAAAAAGGAAGCATTACAACTGACAGCACAGAAATACAAAGAATAATAAGAGAGCTACTATGAAAAATTATATGCCAACAAATTGGACAACTGAGAAGAAATGGATAAATTCCTAGAAACATACAACCTTCCAAGACTGAATCATGAAGAAACAGAAAATTTAAACAGAATGATTACTAGTAAAGAGATTGAATCAGTAATTTTAAAACTCCCTACAAAGAAAAGTAAGAGACCAGACAACTTCACTGGTGAATTCTACCAAACATTCAAAGAAGAATTAATACCAATCCCTCTCAAACTATGCCAAATAACAGAAAAGGAGCAACACTTCCAAACTCATTTTACAAGGCCAGCATTTCTCAATACCAAAATAGACAAGGACACCACACAAAAAAGAAAATTACAGGTCAATATCACTGATGAACATAGATGTAAAAATCCTCAACAAAATGTAAGCCAACTGGATTCAACAATACGTATATTTAAAGGATCACATACCACTATCAAGTGGAGTTTATTCCAAAGATACAAGAATGGTTCAACAATCGCAAATCTATGTGATATAACACATGAATAAAATGAAGGATAAAAATCATATGATCAAGAGAGACCTTCAAGAAGGTGGAGGAGTAAGACATGGAGATCACCTTCCTCCCCACAAATACATCAAAAATACACCTACATGTGGAACAACTCCTACAGAACACCTACTGAGCGCTGGCAGGAGACTTCAGACTTCCCAAAAGGCAAGAAAATCCCCATTTACCTGAGTAGTGCAAAAGAAAAAAGAAAAAACAGGGACAAAAGAATAGGGACGGACCTGCACCTCTGGGAAGGAGCTGTGAAGGAGGAAAAGTTTCCACACACTAGGAAGCCCCTTCGCTGGCAGAGATGGGGGGTGGGTGGGGGGGAAGCTTCGGAGTCACAAAGGAGAGTGCAGCAACAGGGGTGCAGAGGGCAAAGCGGAGAGATTCCCACAGAAAGGATCAGTGCCGACCAGCACTCACCAACCTGAGACGCTTGTCTGCTTACCCGCCAGGGCAAGTGGGGGCTGGGAGCTGAGGCTTGGGCTTTGGAGGTCAGATCCCAGGGAGAGGACTGGGGTTGGCTGTGTGAACACAGCCTGAAGGGGGCTAGGGTGCCACAGCTAGACAGGAGAGAGTCTGGGGAAAAGTCTGGACCTGCCAAGGAGGGAAGAGACCACTGTTTTGGGGGTGTGCGAGGAGAGGGGATTCCTTCCCCATGTGCCCACAGAAGGCAGAGCACCGCCTAAATGAGCTCCTGAGATGGCCGCGAGCCACAGCTATCTGCTCATATCCCAGATACAGGCATGAAATGCTAATACTGCTGCTGCCACCAAGAAGCCTGTGTGCCAGCGCAGGTCACTACCCACACACCCCCGGGAGCCTGTGCAGCCCACCACTGCCAGGGTCCTGTGATCCAGGGACAACTTCCCCAGGAGAACACATGGTGCACCTCAGGCTGTCGCAATGTCATGCTGGCCTCTGCCGCCACAGGCTCGCCCCGCATTCCAATTATGACCACCGTACCCCTGCCTCTCCCTGATCTCAGTGAGCCAGAGCCCTCATCAGCTGCTGCTTTAACCCCCTCCAGTCTGGGCGGGAGCAGATGCCTGAGGGCGGCCTACACGCAGAGGCGGGGCCAAAACCAAAGCTGACCCCAGAAGCTGAGCAAAAAGGAAGAGAAAGGGTAATTCCTCCGTGCAGCCTCAGGGTTAGCAGATAAAACCCCACAAACAACTTGATGAACCCTGCAGCTGTGGAATACCTGAATAGACAACGAATATTCCTAAAACGGAGGCGGTAGACTTTGGGAGCAACTGTAGACTTGGGGTTTGCTTTCTGCAACTGATTTGTTTCTGATTTTTATGTTTATCTTGGTTTAAGTTTTAGTGCTTGTTATCATTGGTGGATTTGTTTATTGGTTTGGTTGCTGTCTCTTATTTTTTTATTTTACTATTTATTTTCTTTCTTTTTTCTTTTTTTTCTTCCTTTTCTTCTGAGCTGTGTGGCTGGCAGGGTCTTGGTGCTTCACCCGGATGTCAGGCATGAGCCTCCAAGGTGGGAGAGCTGAGTCCAGAAGACCACCAGAGATCTCCCGGCCCCACATAATATCAATCAGCGAGAGCTCTCCCAGAGACTCTGTCTCAACGCTAAGACCCAGCTCCACCCAACGGCCAGCAAACTCCAGTGCTGGACACCCCGTGCCAAACAACTAGCAAAACAGGAACACAACACCACACATCAGCAGAGAGACTGCCTAAAGTCATACTAAGTTCACAGACACCCCAAAACACACTGCCAGACATGGCCCTGCCCACCAGAAAGACAAGATCCAGCCCCAACCACCAAAACACAGGCACCAGTCCCCTCCCCCGGGAAGCCTACACAAGCCACTGAACCAACCTCACCCACTGTGGACAGACACCAAAAACAATGGGAACTACGAACCTGTAGGCTGTGAAAAGGAGACCCCAAACACAGTAAGTTAAACAAAATGAGAAGAAAGAGAAATATGCAGCAGATGAAGGAGCAAGGCAAAAACTCACCAGACCAAACAAATGAAGAGGAAATAGGCAGTCTACCTGAAAAAGAATTCAGAGTAAGGACAGTAAAGATGATCCAACATCTTGGAAAGAAAATGGAGCAAATACAAGAAACGTTTAACAAGGACCTAGAAGAGCTAAAGAGCAAACAAACAATGATGAACAACACAATAAATGAAATTTAAAATTCTCTAGAAGGAATTAGTAGCAGAATAACTGAGGCAGAAAACAGAGAAGTGACCTGGAAGATAAAACAGTGGAAATAACTGCTACAGAGCAGAATAAAGGAAAAAGAATGAAAAGAATTGAGGACAGTCATAGAGACCTCTAGGACAACATTAAACACACCAACATTCAAATTAGAGGGGTTGCAGAAGAAGAAGAGAAAAAGAAAATATTGAGAAAATATTTGATGAGATTACAGTTGAAAACTTCCCTAACATGGGAAAGGAAATGGTCAATCAAGTCCAGGAAGCATAGAGAGTCCCATACAGGATAAATCCAAGGAGAAACACGCCAAGACACATATTAATCGAACTATCAAAAATTAAACACAAAGAAAAAAATATTAAAAGCAGCAAGGGAAAAGCAACAAATAACATACAAGGGAATCCCCATAAGGTTAACAGCTGATCTTTCAGCAGAAACTCTGCAAGCCAGAAGGGAATGGCAGGACATATTTAAAGTGATGAAAGGGAAAAACCTACAACCCAGATTACTCTACCCAGCACAGATCTCATTCAGATTCGATGGAGAAATCAAAACCTTTACAGACAAGCAAAAGTTAAGGTAATTCAGCACCACCAAACCAGTTTTACAACAAATGCTAAAGGAACTTCTCTAGGCAGGAAACACAAGAAGGAAAAGACCTACAAAAACAAGCCCACAACAATTAAGAAAATGGTAACAGGAACATACATATAGATAATGACCTTAAATGTAAATGGACTAAGTGCTCCAACCAAAAGACACAGACTGGCTGAATGGATGCAAAAACAAGACCCATATATATGCTGTCTAAAAGAGGCCCACTTCAGACCTAGAGACACATACAGACTGAAAGTGAGCGGATGGAGAAAGATACTCCATGCAAATGGAAATCAAAAGAAAGCTGGAGTAGCAATTCTCGTATCAGACAAAACAGACTTTAAAATAAAGACTATTACAAGAGACATAGAAGAACACTATGTAATGATCAAGGGGTCAATCCAAGAAGAAGATATAACAATTGTAAATATTTATGCACCCAAGATACGAGCACCTCAAGACGTATGGCAAATGCTAACAGCCATAAAAGGGGAAATCAACAGTAACACAACCACAGTAACACAATAACAGCCATAAAAGGGGATATCGACTTTAACACCCCACTTCCACCAATGGACAAATCATCCAAAATGAAAATAGACAAACACAAGCTTCAAATGACACATTAGACCAGATGGACTTAATTGGTATTTATAGGACATTCCACCCCAAAACAATAAAATACACTTTCTTCTCAAGTGCTCATGGAACATTCTCCAGGATAGATCATATGTTGGGTCACAAATCAAGCCTCGGTAAATTTAAGAAAACTGAAATCATATCAAGTATATTTTCTGACCACAATGCTATGAGACTAGATATTATGAGAAAAAAACTGTAAAAAGTAAAAACACATGGAGGTTAAACAATATGCCACTAAATAACCAAGAGGTCACAGAAGAAATCAGAGGAAATCAAAAAATACCTGGAAACAAATGACAACAAAAACATGACGACCCAAAACCTATGGGATGCAGCAAAAGCAGTTTTACGAGGAAAGATTATGCAATACAAGCCTACCTCAAGAAACAAGAAAAATCTCAAATAAACAACCTAACCTTAAACCTAAAGCAATCAGAGAAGGAAGAACAAAAAAACCCCAAAGTTAACAGAAGGAAGGAAATCATAAAGATCAGATCAGAATTAAATGAAAAAGACACGAAGAAAACAATAGCAAAGATCAATAAAACTAAAAGCTGGTTCTTTGAGAAGATAAACAAAATTGATAAACCATTAGCCAGACTCATCAAGAAAAAAATGGAAAGACTCAAATCAGCAGAATTAGTAATGAAAAAGGAGAAGTAACAATTGACACTGCAGAAATAAAGGAACATGAGAGATTACTACAAGCAACTATATGCTAATAAAATGGACAACCTAGAAAAAATGGACAAATTCTTAAAAAAGCACAAACTTCCGAGACTAAACCAGGAAGAAATAGAAAATATGAACAGACCAATCACAAGCACTGAAATTGAAACTGTGATTAAAAATCTTCCAACAAACAAAAGCCCAGGAGCAGATGGCTTCACAGGTGAATTCTATCAAACATTTATTGAAGAGCTAACACCCATCCTTCTCAAACTCTTCCAAAATATAGCAGAGGGAGGAACACTCCCAAACTCATTCTACGAGGCCACCATCACCCTGATACCAAAACCAGACAAGGATGTCACAAAAAAGAAAACTACAGGCCAATAAGACTGATGAACATAGATGCAAAAATCCTCAACAAAATACTAGCAAACAGAATCCAACAGCACATTAAAAGGATGATACACCATGATCAAGTGGCATTTATCCCAGGAATGCAAGGACTCTTCAATATATGCAAATCAATCAATGTAATACACCATATTAACAAACTGAAGGATAAAAACCATATGATCATCTCAACAGATGCAGAAAAAGCTTTCAACAAAATCCAACACCCATGTATGATAAAAACTCTCCAGAAAGTAGGCACAGACGGAACTTACCTCAACATAATAAAGCCCACATATGACAAACCCACAGCCAACATCATCCTCAATGGTGAAAAACTGAAACCATTTCCTCTAAGATCAGGAACAAGACAAGGGTACCCACTCTCATCAGTACTATTCAACATAGTTTTCAAAGTTTTAACCACAGCAATCAGAGAAGAAAAAGAAATAAAAGAAATCCAAATTGGAAAAGAAGCAGCAAAACTGTCACTATTTGCAGATGACATGATACTGTACATAGTAAATCCTAAAGATGCCACTAGAAAACTACTAGAGCTAATCAATGAATTTGGTAAAGCTGCAGGATACAAAGTTAATGCACAGAAATCCTTGGCATTCCTATACACTAACAACGAAAGATCAGAAAGAGAAATTAAGGAAACTATCCCATTCACCAATGTAACGAAAAGAACAAAACACCCAGGAATAAACCTACCTAAGGAGGTAAAAGACCTGTACGCAGAAAACTATAAAACACTGATGAATTAAACATGATACAAACAGATAGAGAGATATACCGTGGCCTTGGATTGGAAGAATCAACATTGTGAAAATGACTCTACTACCCAAAGCAATCTACAGATTCAATGCAATCTCTATCAAACTACCAATGGCATTTTTCACAGAACTAGAACAAAAAATTTTACAATTTGTATGGAAATACAAAAGACCCTGAATAGCCAAAGCAATATTGAGAAAGAAAAATGGAGCTGGAGGAATCAGACTCCCTGACTTCAGACTATACTACAAAGCTACAGTAATCAAGACAGTATAGTACTGGCACAAAAACAAAAATACAGATCAATGGAACAGGATAGAAAGCCCAGGGATAAACCCACACACATATGGTCACCTTATCTTTGATAAAGGTGGCAAGAATATACAATGGAGAAAAGACAGCCTCTTCAATAAGTGGTGCTGGGAAAACTGGACAGCTACATGTAAAAGAATGAAATTAGAAACTTCCTAACACCATACACAAAAATAAACTCAAAATGGATTAAAGACCTAAATGTAAGGCCAGATACTATAAAACTCTTAGAGGAAAACATAGGAAGAACACTTTATGACATATATCACAGCACGATCCTTTTTGACCCACCTCCTAGAGAAATAGAAATAAAAACAAAAATAAATAAATGGGACCTAATGAAACTTAAAAGCTTCTACACAGCAAGGGAAACCATAAAGAAGACAAAAAGTCAACCCTCAGAATGGGAGAAAATATTTGCAAACGAAGCAACTGACAAAGGATTAATCCAAAATATACAAGCATCTCATGCACCTCAATATTAAAAAAACAAACAACCCAATCCAAAAATGGACAGAAGACGTAAACACACATTTCCCCAAAAACGATATACAGACTGCCAACAAACACATGAAAGGATGCTCAACATCACTAATCATTAGAGAAATGCAAATCAAAACCTTAGTGAGGTAACACCTCACCCCAGTCAGAATAGCTATCATCAAAAAATCTACAAACAATAAATGCTGGAGAGGATGTGGAGAAAAGGGAACCCTCTTGCACTGTTGGTGCAAATGTAAATTGATACAGCCACTATGGAGAACAGTATGGAGGTTCCTTAAAAAACTAAAAATAAAACTACCATATGACCCAGCAATCTTACTATTGGGCATATACCCTGAGAAAACCATAATTCAAAAAGAGACATATACCACAATGTTCACTGCAGCACTATTTACAATAGCCAAGACATGGAAGCAACCTAAGTATCCACTGGCAGATGAATGGATAAAGAAGATGTGTCACATATATACAGTGGAATATTACTCAGCCATAAGAAGAAACGAAATTGAGTTATTTGTAGTGAGGTGGATGGACCTAGAGTCTGTCATACAGAGTGAAGTAAGTCAGAAAGAGAAAAACAAATACCGTATGCTAACACATATATATGGAATCTAAAAAAAACGGTTCTGAAGAACCTAGGGGCAGGACAGGAATAAAGACACAGACGTAGACAATGGACTTGAGGACACGGGGAGGGGGAAGGGTAAGCTGGCACAAAGTGAGCGAGTGGTATGGACATATACAGACTACCAAATGTAAAATAGATAGCTAGTGGGAAGCAGTTGCATAGTACAGGGAGATCAGCTCGGTGCTTCGTGACCACCTAGAGGGGTGGGATGGGGAGGGTGGGAGGGAGACGCAAGAGGGAGGGCATACATGTATATATGTATACATACAGCTGATTCACTTTGTTATACAACAGAAACTAACACAACATTGTAAAGTAATTATACTCCAATAAAGATGTTTTAAAAAATCATAGGATCACCTCAATAGATACAGAAAAGACATCTGACAAAATTCATCATCCATTTATGATAAAAAAAAAGTCTCAACTAAGTTGGTACAGAGGGAACATACCTCAACATAACAAAGACCATATATGACAAGCCCACAGCCAACATCACAGTTAATGGCGAAAACCTGAAAGCATTTCCTCTAAGATTAGGAGGAAGGCAAGGATGCCCACTATTGCCACTTCTATTCAACATAGTATTAGAAGTCCTAGCCAGCACAATTAGGCAAAAAAAGAAATAAAAGGCATCCAAATTGGAAAAGAAGAACTGCCACTATTTGCAGATGACATGGTGTAATATACAGGAAACAATAAAGACTTCACCAAAAAATAAAAATAAAAAACTGTTAGAACTAATAAACGAATTCAGCAAAGTTGCAGGATACAAAAATCAATATACAGAATCAATATACAGAAATCTGTTACATTTCTATACACTAATAATGAAGTATCAGAAAGAGAAATTAAGAAAACAATCCCATTTACAAGTGCATCAATAAGAATAAAATAACTAGGAATAAAGTTAACTAAGGAGGTTAAAAGTCCTGTACACTGGAAACTGTAAGACACTCATGAAAGAAATGGAAGAAGGCACAAAGAAATGGTAAGATATTTCATGCTCATGGATTGTTAGAATATTGTGAAAATGTCCATATTAACCAAAGCAATGTACAGATTCAATGCAATCCCTATCAAAATTCCAATGCCATTTTTTCACAGGAATAGAACAAACAATTCTAAAATTTGTATGGTACCACAGAAGACTCCAAATAGCCAAAGCAGTCTTAAGGAAGAACAAACCTGGAGGATTAACACTCCCTGATTTCAAACTATATTGCAAAGCTATAGCAATTGAAATAGTAATGGTGCTGGCATAAAAACACAAACACAAATCAATGCAACAGAAAAAAGAGCTCAGAAATAAACCCACACATATATAAATTAACTTATAACAAAGGAGCCAGGACTATTCAATGGGGAAAGGATGGTCTCTTTCATCAATGGTGTTGGGAAAAGTGGAGAGCAACATGAAAAAGAATGAAACTCAACCACTATCTTATATCATACACTCAAGATGGATTATTGACTTGAATCTAAGACCTGAAAGCATAAAACTCCTAGAAGAAAACAGTAAGCTACTTGACAATGGTCTTGAGGATATTTTGAATCTGACACCAAATGCAAAGACAACAAAAGCAAAAATAAATAAGTGGGACTACATCAAATTAAAAAGCTTCTAGGGCTTCCCTGGTGGCGCGGTGGTTGGGAGTCCACCTGGCGATGCAGGGGACGCGGGTTCGTGCCCCGGTCTGGGAGGATCCCGCGTGCTGTGGAGCGGCTGGGCCCGTGGGCCGTGGCTGCTGGGCCTGCGCGTCCGGAGCCTGTGCTCCACGGCGGGAGAGGCCACGGCAGTGAGAGGCCCGCGTACCGCAAAAAAAAAAAAAAGAAAAAAAAAAAGTTTCTACACAGCAAAGGAAACCATCAACAAAATGAAAAGGCAACCTACTGAATGGGAGGAAATATTTGCAAATCAGAAATTTGATGAGAGGTTAATATCCAAAATATATGGGCTTCCCTGGTGGCGCAATGGTTAAGAATCTGCCTGCCAAGGCAGGGTACATGGGTTCAAGCCCTGGTGTGGGAAGAGCCCACATGCTGCACAGCAACTAAGCCCGTGTGCCACAACTACTGAGCCTGCGCTCTAGAGCCCGTGGGCCACAACTACTGAAGCCCGCGCACCTAGACCCTGTGATCTGCAACAAGAGAAGCCACAGCAATGAGAAGCCCGCACACCGCAACAAAGAGTACTCCCCGCTCGCCACAACTAGAGAAAGCCAGCGTGCAGCAACGAAGACCCAACGCAACCAAAAATAAATTAATTTAAAAAAAATATATATATATGTACAGAATTCATACAACTCAATAGCAAAAAAACAGTCCAATTAAAAAATGGGCAGAGGATTTGAATAGACTTTTTGCCAAAGACGATATACAGATGGCCAACAGACATGAAAAGATGCTCAATATCGGTAACATCAGGGAAATGTAAATTAAAACCACAATGAGATATTCCCTTACACTGGTTAGAATGGCTATTACCAAAAAGATGAGAAATAACAAGTGATAGAGAGCATATGGAGAAAAGGGAACCCTTGCACACTGTTGCTGCTGGAAATGTATAATGGTGCAGTCATTATAGAAAACAGTATGAAGGTGCCTCAAAAAATAAAACTACCATAGGATCCAGCGATTCCACTTCTGGGTATTTAACTGAAGAAAACAAAAAAAGTAACTTGAAAAGATATATGCACCCTCCATGTTCACTGAAGCATTATTTACAATGGCCAAGATATGGGGAAAAAACCCTAAGTGTCCATCAACAAATAAATGGATAAAGAAAATGTGTATAATACACAAAATATATACATAATGGAATAGTATTCAACCATAAAAAAAGAATGAAATATTACCATTTGCACAACATGGATGAACCTAGAGGGTATTATGCTAAGTGAAATAAGCAGAGAAAGACAAATTCGTATGATCTCACTTATATGTGGAATCTTTCAACAATAAACTCAGAGATAATACAAACTGGTGGTTGCCAGAGGTGGAAAATGGGTAAAATGGGTGAAGGGGGTCAAAAGGTAAGAGCTTCCAGTTACAAATAAAGTAAGTTATGGGGATGTAATGTACAGCATGGTGACTATAGTTGATACTGTACTGCATATCTGAAAGTTGCTAAGAGAATAAATCTAAAAAGTTCTCATCACAAGAAAAAAATTCTGTAACTATGCATGGTTAACTAGACTTACTGGGATGATCATTTTGCAATATATAAAAATATCAAATCATTATATTATACCCCTGAAACAAATATATGGTATATGTCAATTATGTCTCAATAATAAAAAAAGAATGATAGAACAGAAGATCCATAATAGCCTACATTATAATAAGGCTCTAGTCTAATGTTCTCTGCTGCCAGCTTCAAATCTTCTGAATTAACAGGAGATAAGACCTCTAGGCATCTCTGACAAACGCTACCTGTAACTTATTATCAAGGTATCAAGATAATAGAAAACATTACTACTATTAGTTTATTGTAAATATATAAACTATTTACAAATTATCAAGGAAAAACAACTCAAGCCTTCAGCAACGAAATTTTCAATTTATTCAACCATTTTTTCAATTGTTGAAAACAGCAGTTTAACAGGCAACTAAAAGGAAAGAATCTCATGATCTTTGGAGCTTAAAATAAAAAAAATCCTTGACAACATGGTCGTCAATGTCTATGTTTGGCCACAAATATATGAACTAGTACCTACAGGAAGTTACTTACAACTCAATCTCATCAATTTTTTTCAACAAATATCCCTCAAATAATAGCACAGTTCTTGGCCAAAGAGAATCAGAGATCAGTACAACAACAAATAAAAGTGAAATGAACTATAACCTACTACTGTTCCCACTTACATCATAGACATATTGGGGCAGAGAAAACACAAATGCAATCTTTGTTTCAGTCTTCAAAAACAATAATATTAAAAAAAACTCAGTCTCTGAATACCTACTATGCACAAGGCACTAGAGTTTAAAATGTGATATATCAGCCGGTAATACAGGACTCATGCCTACCTCTACCTATTTACCACTCATCACAAAACCAACTTTCAAAGGATAGGATTGTCTTGTCTATGCATTTTTCCTCCTAGTGATTGGCTTGACTCAAAGAGAAGGGGCAAAACAAGGTTTTTATGTTTGCAAGGCTACTGTATTACATTAAAAATTAGGGCTCTTCAACCACAAGAGGCACCAATACTCTCCAAGTTTTTACAGCAGCTTTTTCATCAAAGTAGATAATTTTTTTTAAGTGGAGCTTTTCTAAAGTATATTTAAACTGAAAAATCTATATTTAACAAAACATAGTAAAATATTTTATTTTCACTGTTAACAGAACTGTAAAGACACCTCTCCCCTAAGCCACGATAATGTTTCTATCTAATCGGTTTTTGCCTTAACCAGATGACAATGTTTTATATAAACTGCCTTTACTTCTTTCTTAGAGTTATTATTCTACAGGACTGAGTGTTAGCACATAGTAGGTTCAAAGGAACATTTTTAAAGAGTGAAAAGCAAGGGTCTATCTTTTCCACCGTTTAGGTTATCACCCTTTGTTCACTGAGTTCCCACACCTTAGCTTGCAACCTCTATTGCTTCAACCCTCTGAAAGAGCAGTCCCCAACCTTTTTGGCACCAGGGACCAGTTTCGTGGAAGACAATTTTTCCATGGACCGGGTGGTGGTGGGGCTGTTCAGGCGGTAATGTGAGCAATGAGGAGCAGCAGATGAAACTTCGCTCACTGGTCCACCGCTCACCTCCTGCTGTGCGGTACCGGTCCACAGCCCGGGTGTTGGGGACCCCTGCTCTAAAACACCCATCCAACCTCACTTCCTGCCTTTGGGGTAAATTGACCTCATCTTCAAAGAAACCCTCTGCCTCTTCCACAAAATCTCCTATGCCTTTCAGCGTTGTTCTGCATTTCTAGGCTTAGTGTGTGGAAGACTGGAACTAAGGACATGAGATTGGAAATAAGGACACAGACTGAAGTTTGTCAGATATCCAGCCATACTTCTGAGGTCACAAAAACCAAAGTAAAAATTAAATTTACCAAGGCCATAATACAGTGAACAAGATACAGGGCTGCCTCCTCAGAACTTTGGAAAATACACAGAAAAGCAAAAATTAACTTCTCTAATTTATTTAAGCAGATCAACAATAAACACCATCATACATTGCTGAGGCCCTAACTTCAGAAGAGAAGAAAAGTGTCAATCGCAATGTAAAGATAAGCCATTCACTACAGGAACTATATCTATCTATGGCATCAGGAAGGCTTACCAACGTGCACCAAAAGGTTTTCTACACTGTCCATTTGTTGAGAACTGATCTCATTAGGAAGGCTGACGATCTAAGCCCTAAAGCATCTTATCAAAAAACTAAATAATCTTGCTTTATAACCTATAACAGATAGAAGGAATCTTTTTAGTGAGCAGACTTCTGAGTAAGAAAAGCTTTAAAACACTACACTAAAGGTGGCAACTGTAAGGAAGCCAAACAGGATGTGCTTAGCATACTAACAGAGTTTATTAACTTAAGAATGTGATTTTAAGTATCCCGAGTTTGAGAGATAAAACTGAATATTTTTTCCCTTAACTTTTTTTTTTAATTAATTTATCTTTGGCTGTGCTGGGTCTTTGTTGCTGCACGCAGGCTTTCTCTAGTTGCAGCGAGCAGGGGCTACTCTTTGTTGTGATGCACTGGCTTCTCATTGCGGTGGCGTCTCTTGTTGTGGAGCACGGGCTGTAGGCGCACGGGCTTCAGCAGTTATGGCTCTAGGCGCACGGGCTTCAGCAGTTGTGGCGCGCGGGCTCTAGAGCACAGGCCCAGTAGTTGTGGTGCACGGACTTAGCTGCTCCATGGCATGTGGGATCTTCCCGGACCAGGGATCGAACCCATGTCCCCTGCATTGGCAGGCGGATTCTTAAACACTATGCCACCAGGGAAGTCCTCCCTTAACTCTCCATGTAATCTTTTGTTAAAAAAAAATATCTTTAACATTGCACTTGTATCCTAGGACATCAACATGTAAATTGGCTAGTAATTCCTGTTTTGTTCTCTAAGGCATCTGACTATCTATAGTATTACTAAATCTGATTTGCACAATCTGTAAATATTGTGAAACAGTGAAAGAGGTTTCAAAGTATTCTGAAGAAAATATACAGAAGTCTGGTCAATTTCCACACACTCTTGGCCACTTAAATAACATTTCTAATTAGGTTATAAGTAAAGAGGATTTCATTATATTACAATTTTGTTTAAAACGGCCTCCCTCCCTATACTGGTGCTGTCAAGAGAGAAAAACTATGTTTATTACTGCTCTCTATATAAGCTATTCTAAGCACTCTACACACAGTAGTCTATCTCATTTAGAGAAACTATGAGGTTTTGATTTAATTATAAATATCCAAATTTATGAGATGTATGAATATACACATTCCTCTGAAATAATTCCTCAACCAATGAATGACTGAAAACTTCCAAGCTGAAAATGATAACACACTTGGGCAAATAAAGACGTTCTTTCCTAGGAAATGACTTCTTAAATCCTATCCTGGAAAAGAGGAAGAAAAAAAAAATAGAGTATGTCTCACACAATCATAATTTAAGTGACTAATATGCCATTTTATTTTAAATAAATAATACTAGTGATTCAAATTATCACAACCATTAGACCAATGACAACACAGGCCCTCTAGTATATTTTAACACGTTAATTAGCATTCTTTTAACGATTTTTCATTTCTAACCTGTAATTTTTACTTTTTTTACTATTATTTTTTTCTATCTTTTAAGAAATTTTTATACAATTTTTAAACATTACTGTCCTAACCTGTGACTTTTAAAGACCTAGAGTTGGAGAATTGGTGTTTTAGACATAGCCATGTGCTGGTAATATTTTCCCCCAATTGTTTCCTACCTTCTCGCACACAGTAAACAAGCCATTCTAGAATCAGACACATCATCATCCAACATACATAATTAAAGAAACTACATGTGTACTTTTAGATTTACATTGTTTAATAAATCCAAGTGACATTTTGTGTTAATTCCAAAATAAGTTCATCCACTAGATAAAGAAAATAAAAACTAAAAATCCTAAGTATCAAACTGAATAATAAGTTTTAATAAAATCATCTTTCTATACAATTTTTTTTTATGATTCATGATCAGGAGTGAGAGATTATAGAACTGTGGAATCAGACTAAATATCTAACTATACAATGTTTCTGAATGGCTATTATAAACAATACAGACTTTAAGGACTCATTCAGAGACACATTTGATTCTGAAATGTATTATTCAGTGTTGTTTTTACTAAGTGTACCATCCATGGGACTTTTTTTTTGCGGTACGCGTGCCCCTCACTGTTGTGGCTTCTCCCGTTGGGGAGCACAGGCTCCGGACGCGCAGGCTCAGCGGCCATGGCTCACGGGCCCAGCCGCTCCGCGGCATGTGGGATCTTCCCGGACCGGGGTACGAACCCGTGTCCCCTGCATCGGCAGGCGGACTCTCAACCACTGCGCCACCAGGGAAGCCCCTACAATCTTTTGTTAAGTTCTTTGTCATAGGAATGAAATCTGCATTTGCTGGTCTGTAATTGGCATTTTGGAGAACAGGCAAAACAGTGAAGCATGGCTCCCTGTTGGTTCATCCAAGGTCAAGGAAAAGAATCATATTCCCAACCCCTCCAATATAATTTAAGTTCATGATCCTAATGGCTCAAACTCGTCCTAGTCAAGTTCAAACTTTGAATTTCTTATGAATATATGTATTGATGCCCTTTGGATATTTTAGGATTAAAAAATTTAAATCACAAACTGCAAAATGAATAATCAAGTACTAGGTTTTTGATCTTAATATTTGTTTCAGCCTAAGTTTACAACAGTTGAAGTGTTTGATTCTTAAAAATGTATTGAAGCTTTCTATTTTGTAAAGCCTCTTTAGGTTCTATCAGACATTTGAATAAGACAAAAGCTTTGTCCTCAATGAGCTGACAAAACAAATATAGAAAAACTATACTACAAGACATGGTGGAGGTGCCACGAAGAAAGTTTTGGAAAATACCATGGACCTTTAGAGAAGGAAGATCACAATCTGTTTTGGGTCAGAGAAAACAACTTGAACCAAGTCATGTGGAAAAGGGAAGTGAGCAAGAAACATGTTCAGGAAACAATGAAAGACACAGCTTGGACAGAGCCCAGTGCACAGGGAGGAAATAAGATTCCAAAGACAGGAGCCACGCTGCCTGTAAAGGGCTCTGAAGTCAGGCTGAAGACATATAATAAAGCCACTGTGTGTGGCTGTGCTACAAGCAAGACTGTGCCTCTTGGGGGTGTGAAAGTAACGAATAAATTACACTGAAAGCATAGGGACAGAACATATTACTAAAGCCTGCAATAAATCAGAAAAGGGAGTAATGGGGATCTGAACCAGGTGGCCCCCAGGTGACAGTGGGAATGGAAAGGTGATGTTGCACTTAAAATCTACTGCACGTGGTAAAGGAGTTGGTATTTGGAGCAATGAAGGCAGGGGAGGGGGAGTGGGAAGCCGGTGCCACAGTTCTTAATCTGGATGACCAGAAGAAACTAAATACCTAAGTGCCCCAACAAAAATAGGAAGTCAAGGGGAAGAACTGAGATTTTTGTATCGTTAGTTCAGGGGAAGGCGGTGCAAATGAGATTCTGGTCTGGACTTGTTACATTTGAGGAATCAGTTGCAAACATTTGGCACACAGAAACATCACTGAGTACTGAAGAAGGCTCCATCCTGAGGAGATTTCAGCCCTCTCCACAGACAGGACAGTTAAAAGGAATGTGAGTAAACAAGGCAAAAATGAAAACATAGATGGAGGCAGATTGGAGAATGACTCCATTTAGAGAATGGGGGGGGCAAATAAAACTAACTACTGATCTCAGGTAAGACAAGAAGCAAAATGTTGGAAGATGGCTCTTATCAGACATTCGCTAGAATGTCTGATAAGAGTCTCAAAAGGGAGTAGCTATCTTTAGTGTCAAACACTAAAAAGGACCCAAGAAATGTAAGTATTGAGAAAAATAAAAGTCCACTGGGATGTGGCACTGAGAAGTTCTGTGATGTTTAATATGTCAGGAGGTAACGACTTGGAAAGGGGAGATGGTAACAGAGAGGAGTCACTTATCTTAGAAGTCTTTTAAAAGGTAGGAGAGTGGACTTCTGTCTCTTATTTCCAAGGCAAAGAAATACAGTAAAACTCTAATGAAATCCTGTAGTGCAAACCCACTGGAGGGGGGAAAAAATCCCTTATTTATTACTATTTGATGATTTCCATGGTGTAAGTACTACCACCATGGCTGATTTCAAGATGCCAATGGTTGGCAAAATTCCTGAAAATTTAGTAATAACTCTGGACCACCACTGCAAACTGCTACTCTGTGATCTACTCTGCAACTCAGCAATTCCGTGACAGCCTTCCTCTAAACTCAACTCGTACTTAATTATTCTCTGGGACAACCTTGCAGCAATTCACAGAAATCTACCCAACTCTTGTTACATATTGCTTTCTCAACTGTATTACAACTGAAAAGGGTTAGATGTTGAAAGCCAAATGGCTCCCAGGCATGCCTGTCTTCACTAAGAAGGAAACAACAAGAATTACATCCTCCAAAAAGCCTTCAGGTGACCTTTTTTGTAATTGTTTCCTTTGTTAATGTCATTGCCCCTTATAAATCTGAGATGTCTTGAGAATAGGGAACTTGATTCAAAGACTTCAGCTTTCCCACAATCCACTTGGCTCTTGGGATAATTCTAGTGTTGATCAACCAATTAAAAAAATTTTTAAAGTAAGCTCTGTATCAATGAAGGAGTAAGTAACGAAGTATCAGTGGAATAAGCAAAAGAAACATGAACCAAACATCCTAGTAGGCCCAATCGTGGTGAGAGGCAGCAGAGATACGTGACAGCTCCTTAGACTAAATCCAGATACCTAGGGGGCTCCAATCCACCCCTGCTACTTGCTGGTGGGATGCTAGCAGCAGTCCCAGTTGCAGTTCCACCTGAAAAATGGGAACAGTAATACCTAGCACACAGGGTCGACCTTAAGGTTTAATATGAACACATTAGGGAACACCCAGCAGGAACAGGTACTTGCTTGTTACAGTTCACAATGCCATACCAGTTTGTACACTGGACACTGATCAAGTGTATCACCAAGAGCACCAAGGAGGCCCACCTCTGACAAGGGACTGCAGCTGGTTAGCTGCTAAGGATAGTTTATAGTCTGTCCCCAGTGACCTCCTGCTATCACCCAAAACCACAAATTCCTTTCATGGCTGTGCCCTGGACTCCCAAGTCCCACAACAACATGGAGGCCAAAGAGTCCTCCTAAAAGCAATCTGAGAGCCAAAAACGTTGTGACAAAGGAGAGGGTAACAAGCTAACAGGTTCTGACTTGTATTCACACGGCCTGCAGCATCTTACCTCAACAAGGAAGTTCATCAACAAACCAAAATAATGGACCTATTCATCATATAAACAAAACTCAAAAGAAGAACCTAGTTTCTAATATTTCACAACTCTTCCCCTCTGTCATCTTTCCAAATAGCCCTGTCTGTCATGATACTTTATATTCCCTTCTGTCATTTAGTTTTTCATATGCTAATTTCTCCCAACATCTGAAATAGAATTGTTGTCAAAATATTAAACATATATGGGGGTAGCATAGAAGTTTATTTACTTTCCAATCTGAATGACTGGCCTTGAGAAATACGGCAATAATGTTCATAGCAATTTAATTTTTCCACTAATTAACTGCTATTCATCTACTGCCAAGTGCATGAAGTTACAGGTAGAAAAGAATAATACAAACAGTATATTCGTATATCAAAAAGTTTCCCATTAGAACCCTCCTAAACTGTTGACAGGAACGTAAATTGCAGCCACTATGGAAAATAGTATGGAGATTCCTTAAAAAGCTAAAAATAGAGCTACCATATGACCCAGCAATCCCACTCCTGGGCATATATCCAGAAAAGATGAGAACTCGAATTTGAAATGATACATGCACCCCGATGTTCACAGCAGCACTATTTACAAGTGCTGGAAGACATGGAAGCAACCTAAGCGTCCATCAACAGATGAATGGATAAAGAAAATGTGGTATATATATACATTGTGTGTGTGTGTATATACACACACACACACAATGGAATATTAGCCATAAAAACTAATGAAATACGACCGTTTGCAGCAACATGGATGGACCTAGAGATTATCATACTAAGTGAACTAAATCAGAGGAAAACAACTATCACATGATACCACTTACACGTGGAATCTAAAAGAAAATGATACAGATGAACTTATTTACAACACAGAAGCAGATTCAGACATAGAAGACAAACTTATTACCAAAAGGGAAGGGGGGAGGGATAAATTAGGAGTTTAGGATTACCTGCTACACACCACTATATATAAAATAGATAAACAACAGGACCTACTGTATGGCACAAGGAACTATATTCAATATCTTGTAATAACCTATAATGGAAAAAAATCTGAAAAGAATGTGTGTATATATATATTACACACACTTAATCACTTTGCTATACACCTGAAACTAACACTACATAGTAAATCAACTGCACTTCAATAAAATAAAAATCTTTTAAAAAGCTTCCCGTTAGACATCTGTCCCCCCACTTCCATAAAGTTTCCTACACATAGTGTGTCTTCTGAGAAGCAAACGCACACATCTCTCCAGTAACGCCAGAACACTTGGAAGCAAAGGAAGATCTCCATTTGAGAGATTACTGACTCTGAATTTGCTACCCATATCGTGTTAATTTTCTTTCTATAAAGCATCTGTAAATTAAACGTCCTCTGAAAGCTCAAGCCACAGACTCACTCCCCCAGCCCCTTTCCCCCATTCTGGGCTCCTCCTTCCCCCGACACTCCCTTCCGTCCCGCGGCTTCTGGGGTGAACCTGGGCTCGCCATCCAACACTGTCCCGAAGAAGCGCCGCCCCTTCCTCAGGCTCCCGAGACACTCGGCCGGGTGGCACTTTCGTTCTCGCCCCGGGCTGGACCGAGCACAGCGCGAACCTGAGGTCCGAAGCCGCGCTCGGAAGTGGACAGAGTGACTCAGCCGTTTCCCATAACTCGAGTCAGGTGCAGGGACGCCGGTCAGCACTCGCGGGCCGCACTGGGGGCAGGGCTGGGTCCGCAGCCGTCTCTGCCCGGAAGGAGACCTCAGCGGACGACCAGCCCGGACTGAGTGCCGGGTCACCCCCGCCGCCCGCCCCGCCGAGCCGCTGACACGACCCCGCGGCGGCCCCTCCGCGCGGGGATCAAGCGGCCTCCCGGCGCTGCCTGGGTCACACTCAGACCCGAAGGGCGCCCGCCGGGGGCAGAGCGAGGCCAGGGCTTCTCCTCCCGGCGCCGCGCGGATTCGCGCCGGGGCCGGACGACAGAGCCGCCGGGCGAGTTAAAGAGTCCTCGGCGCTGCCCGCGCGCCCGAGCCTGACGTAGCCCCCGCCACACTTACTTCTCACTAGCGTCCACAGAGTCCACCTCCACCTCCTCAGCCGCCATGGCCGCCGTCGCCGCGCGAGCTTCCTGCCGTCCTTCCAAGCCGGCTGACAGGCCGACTGGGAGGCCGGGACCCACCACCGCCCTTAAGGCCGCCGCCAGCGTAGGCATCGGCCGCCCCATCGCGTGACCGGGCGGTGCGGCCGCGCGCCTGCGCGTGCCGGGCCATCTTGACCACCCCCGCTCCCCCAATCCACCAGTCACGCATGCGTCCTCCCGTCCGACGCGCTCGGGTGTGGGCGCTAGGCGGGGCAGTCAACCTGGAGGTAACGAGACTCGCCCGGCAGAGTTAGGTGGTAACTAACTTCAGTAATAACCGTATTAATGCATCATCCGCTGATATTGATTGTCAGGTGCTGGGCACTGGACAGGCACCTAGCAGTTCCCTGGGGAATGAGGCGCGACCTTGCCCTGAATCTATCTAGTATTCGATAGATGCTGCAATAGCGAATGGAAATGCTGTAATGGAGGAGCTGTGTGGCCTGCCGCCGGCCCTTCCTCGCAGGTGGGTGGCCTAGGGGAGAGGGCGACCTTTAGTCAGTTGATATTCACTGATGTGCGGGACGCTACTCCAGACCCTGGAGTTACTGTAGTGACCAAAACCAGCAACTCCTGTCCACCCCGCGCTGTGTACACACGGGAGGAGTGTAAAGAGTCAGCGTTTAGGTACTTATGAGTTCTTGAGAGGACATCACTAATGTAAATATCAACACTTCTTGACCTGTTTTCAAGCCTTTTAACCGTCAGATACTACCTGCTTTTGTATTTATATCACTTCCTGCCATTCATTCATTTGTATTTACCGTTTGCCTACTATGTCCCCACTCTGTTCTAGGCGCTTAGAAACAATGGATTGAAGTAGGGCTCACTTCTTTACGGAGCCTACGCTAATATATTACCCTTTATTTTATTTTATTTATTTATTTATTTTATTTTTTTTTGCGGTACGCGGGCCTCTCACTGTTGCGGCCTCCCGTTGCGGAGCACAGGCTCCGGACGCGCAGGCTCAGCGGCCATGGCTCACGGGCCCAGCTGCTCCGCGGCATGTGGGATCTTCCCAGACCGGGGCACGAACCCGTGTCCCCTGCATCGGCAGGCGGACTCCCAGCCACTGCGCCACCAGGAAAGCCCTACCCTTTATTTTAGACGCAGTTCATCCCTCTCCTTCCCTAACTCTCCTCCCTGTCTGCAGCCTCTTTTTCTCTCCTCTGAGTCCCCCTAAACCAGACAGTTTCTATCACTCATCTGACACTCAGATTCTCAGCCTTGTCTACTTGTTGTGGCTTTTTAATGGACATTAATCAGTATTCTTCCAACTACACTGGAAGTTCCTTGAGGGTAGGGATGGTGTCTTCCGTGATTTAGGGGGGGAAAAAGCAACTCATAATCCCTTGGGCATAGCAATAACTAATAAATATTCTTATTGTATTTGATCCAATTCGTAAGTATGTTAGGGAAGACTAGGACATATGAAAACACCGTTCCAGGAATTCATGGTGTTGCCAGAGACTTGCAGTGTGTCTGCAGAAACTGACTCTCGACTATCTCCACCTATCAGACCATATCCATACTGGGGACACCTCTTTCTATATGGTCCAGACAGGTAATTGAGGACTCTGCTGCATGGAGTACAGTCCCAGCCCTGTGGTACTGAGTCCAGTATCAAAACCTAAGAATATGGCAGCAACTCCTGCAGCACCTTCAGAAACTTGGACTGGCAAGTGTGCACCCTCAAGACTTTGTGGACCTGGAGCCCACTCTCATAGATGCCTATGGCTGCTGCACAGTTTAAAAAAAAAAAATCATTGATCCAATGCTGGAGTTTATCCAGAAACTGACAGAGCAGTGCATAGGGCTATGGGATTTCATGATCTTCCCCAACTCTGGGGATATCTCTGCCCAGGCTTCACTTTGCTGCTGGTGGAGGAGCTGTCCTTGACTATGGCAAGAAGAAGTCCAAGCTGGTATCACCCAGCCCCTGGGTGCTGCCAGCAGTGGAGGAACCCCTGCTGCTCCATTGTGACTGCCACACCGCCCTGGAGTTCCTGGACTGTGTCTTCTTGGGAGACAGTGAGACCAACATCTTTTGATGCAACCTGGACCTGGACAGCTCCTCCTATACCACCCTCAGTCACTGCTTGGCCAGACCTCCATCGCTGCCTCCCTGTACTTTGGTGGTGCCCTGAAAGCACACCTCCCAGAGTCCCAGGCCAACCTGGTGCCCTCTTTCCAAATCCACTTCTTTTTGAGGACGTACTAACCAGTTACTTTGATTCAGCAGTACTTATGTTGGGGGATCACTTGCGCCTACTTTGAACTCTCTCTGTCATCAGATGGTCAGATGTGACACTCATCAAGGCAAATTCATAGCCTGCTCTGCCTGCGCTACCCCAGGGCTGTGGCGTCCAAAGAACTAATGCTGCAATTATACCACCAAGACCATTATACCAGCGTACCATAGAAGGTGATGACTGGTGCCCCACTGGTGTCAAGATTGGCTTTAATTTCTAGCCCCTCAACAGTGATTCTCCAGGAGAAATGCTGAACACCACCACGGCCGTCAGAGAGGGCTGGGCCTTTATCACAAGTCTGCCAGGCTAGCACTTGCAAACCAGAATGAGGATAAGGGCATGAAGGGTTTTCTGAGGACTTCGATGGCCTTGCTGCCCTGTAAATGTTGATAAAGTGCTGTGATTAAACGGAGTAAGAAAGCAAGTGTGGCAGGGAAATAATAAGGACGTGGGATGGTAAGGGAAAATGATAGCTGGATCCAGGGAAGGGCTGGATACCAGTCAGCTGTATGACCTGGGGAGGTTTGGAATCACGTGATTAGGGCTTCTCAGACGCTAACCTGCATCCACACTTCCTGTGGATCTTGTTAAATGGCAGATTCAGCCTCTGTAGGTCTGGGGTGGTGCCTGAGATTCTGTGTTTCTAACTGGCTCCCAGTGATGCCTGTGTTCCGACTGCTAGTCAGCAGACCACCCTTTAAATAACAAAGCCCTCGAGCAGTCCTGTCCACTAGAACTTTCTGCAATCATGGAAATGTTCTAAATCCCCACTTTCCAGTATAGTAGCCATGAGTCACATGTATCTACAGAGCATTTGAAATGTGGCTAGTGTGACCAAATTTTTCATTTTAATTAATTTAACTTTAAAGCCACATGTGGCTAATGCTACCATGTTGGACAGCAAGACGTAGATTTATGAAAATGAGAGTTTGAGACCAGACAATTCCCACGGTCCCATCTGATGTCCTGTGGTTCCAAGATGTTGTTTTCAAAGTGTGTGTGGAGGGTGAGGATAGGAGTTTGATGAGGGGACGGATGTTAAAGTCTGGAGTAAAGCATGAAGGGTTGGCAGTTCCACCAAATGGAAAATAGTTTGAGAGTTACCTGTTTAAAATGTAGAATATTTTGTCTTTTGTACCTAAGTTGTCAAATTTATTGGCATAAGCTCTTTGTAATGTTGCCTAATTATCTTTCTAATGTTGTTAGGCTCTGTAGTGATAGCCTCTTTTCAAACCTGATATTGTTCACTTGCACTTTCTTTTTTTCCCCTGGTCAGTTAGCTAAGAATTTATCAGTTTTATTAGTCTCAAAGAACCAACTTTTGGCAATTTCATGGATTTTGCTTTTTCTACATGTGCTCAGGAGAGCTTTCCATATTAGTGCACATAGATTTACCTCATTTTTCTTAATTGCTACCACGGTATTTCATATTATGGGGGTACTGGAATTTATTTAATCATAGGCATTCTCATTCATTTTTCTTTTCTTTTTTTCTATTAGAATACTGAAGGGAACCTCCTTTTACACGCCTCTGTACGCACATGAGAAAGGCCAGGACCTTCCCCTCCCCCGCAGTTATATAAATGGAATCATACAATGTATAACCTTTTGAGATTGACTTTTTTCCTCTCAGCATAATTCCCTGGAGATTCATTAAAGTTGTCAAGTGAACGAACAGAATAGTTCATTCCTTTTTCGAGCTGAGTAGTTTTCCACAGTTAATCAGTCACCTGTTGAAGGACGTCTGGGTTGTTTCCAATATTTTTGGATATTACAAATAAAACTGGCATAGACGTTTGTGCACAGGTTTTTGTGTAAACCTAAGTTTTTCATTTTTCTGGGATAACTGCCCAGGACTGTAATTGCTGGTCACATGATAGTTACATATTTAGATTTTTTAAAGAAACCACCAAATTATCTTCCAGAATGGCTGTACCATTTTCTGTTCCCAACAGCAAAATATAATTGATCTAATTTCTCCATATCCTCACCAACATTTGGTGTTGTCTCTATTTTTTATTTTAGCCATCTTGATAGACCAGTAGTAATGTCCCATTGTGGTTTTAATTTGCATTTCCCTGATGACTAGTGATGCTGAGCGTCATTTTACATGCTTATTTGCCATATGTATGTTCTTTTCAATGAAATGTCTGTTCATGTATGTCTTTTGCCCATTTTCTAACTATTAAGTTTTGAGAATTTTTAATATTCTCTAGCGACTAATCCATTGTCAGATACGTGGTTTGCAAATATTTTCTCCCATATGCAGCTTGTCTTCTTATCCTCTTCACATGGGCTTTTGCAGAGAAAACATTTTTTAATTTAATGAAATCCAATGTATTGATTTGTTTTATGGCCTATGCTTTTGGTGTTGTCTAAGAATTATTTGCCTAACCTGAGGTCTTGAAGATTTTCTCCTTTGTCTTTTTCCAAAAGTTGTATGGTTTAACATGTTACATTTAAACATTTAAGTCCATGATCCATTTTGAGTTAATATTTGTATAAGGTGAGAGGTTTAGGTCAAGGGTTTTTGTTATTTGCCTATGGATATCCAATTGTTCCAACACCATTTGTTGAAATCACCAATGGTTTTTTTTAGTTTTTAAAAAATATTTATTTATTTTATTTTTGGCTGTGCTGGGTCTTAGTTGCGGCATGCAGGATTTTCATTGCTGCGCACGGGCTCTTTGTTGCGGCGCATGGGTTTAGTTGCCCTGCGGCACGTGGGATCTTAGTTCCCCGACCAGGGATCAAAACCTTGTGCCCTGCATTGGAAAGCAGATTCTTAACCACTGGACTACCAGGGAAGTCCTGAAATCACCGATGGTTTTTAATGTATTACTAGGTAGCCTCTTTTTTCTTTCTCCTATTTTTTTCTTTTTTTAAAAATTGAAGTATAATTGATTTACAGTGTTATATTAATTTCTGGTGAACAGAATATATATTCTTTTTCATATGGTTTATTCCAAGATATTGAATATAGTTCCCTGTGCTCTACAGTAGGACTTCGTTGTTTATCTATTTTGTATAGAGTAATTTGTATCTGCTAATCCCAATCTCCTCATTTATCTGCCCCCCCTTTTCCCTTTGGTAACCATAAATTTGTTTTCTGTCTGTGAGTCTGTTTCTGTTTCGTAAGTAAATTCATTTGTATCATTTTAGATTCCACATATAAGTGAACTACTTATACTAGGTAACCTCTTATGCTCTTATAAAGGATGTCTGATGTGTGAATAATGATAGGTGTTTTTCTGGGTTAGGAGATTTGTAGTGGTGCACATGGAGGTGGGGTGCTCACACCCCTCTTCAAGGAAGGACTTATTACCCCAGCTGCTGTGAGAGTTTCAGTAGAAAAGCTCCCAGCTTACAGTCCTTTCAGGGAGCACATCAGCTACAGACAGCCACCTCACCAAGGTCATGCCCTCTGAGGAAGGCTCACAACTAATGAAGGATGGAGGTAGAGATACTAAAGGACCAACTATTTCCACCCAAAGTGAGATGATTCTGATGAGCCATTTCTGCTCCAGAACTCCCTGTGGCTGAGGCTGTCTAGCCTGCATCACGGCTCAAACTTCTCCCTCTGTCGGATCCCACTTTTCCCCCTCCTTTCCACAGGTGTGATCTTGAGGGCACTCCCTGAACATTATCTCAGAGACTGCTTCCTCCAGATTCCAAACTGTGATACTCGTTTTCATTTTTCTTTAATGATAAGCATGACATTTGGCTTAGGTTCTGAGAATGGTGAAAAGGTTATAACTTGATGGTCTTTACACCAGTATTATAGGAATCAGTAACAACAGGAAAACTTTCATCAGAAACTCTACTCTCAAAACACACCACTGCAAAAAAGAAGTAGTGAGCTGAATGGTAGGGAAAGGATAGGTGTGAGAGGTAAGATTAGCACAGGCACGCATATGAGACAGGTCACAAGCGAGATAGAGTGAGAGTTGCATGATGCTGTCCCCTCCTCTGTCACCATGGTTTATAGAGGTTCCAACACTAGAAAGGTAGATGTGTGGGTGAGTATCCAGACGTACAGCAGACCAAATCTCCCCATCGACGTGATCAGAAATCAGGTAGGCCTAACCCTTGAAATAATTTCCAGGCTTATACCGGTTCCCATTCTAATGTGTTTCTGATACTTTTCATAACTTCTTAGGAAACCCAAATGTGGATAGATAGGGAAGTCATAGACGTGATTGTCCAATTTCAACCTCAAATGCCATTGGAGTTGGAGGCAGGAAAGAGAGAGAGGAAAAGAAGCCAGAGGGGCTAGCATTCAATTTGCAGTCATGTCCCGTGGCCCCAGGAAATTTGAAGTCATGATGACCTGGGGAGAGAATTTTAACGGTGTCCCTTTTCTCCACCTTCCACTTCATTTGATTACAATCGAAGAGTCCTACATTTTTATTTTCAGTAGAATCAGTGTTTTTAAAAAGGACTTTTCTCACACTATTTCACATCTTTTAACTTTTATTCTAGTTGTTTTTTCTGGTCAGTCCATGCTGAACTAATAGACATTCTCATAAACCAGGAAAAATGTTGCCCTCCAAACTGTTGGCACTGCAAATGTCAGTGGCCTTTCTGTGTTTCAACTTCCAAGAGCAAAACTCATCTATGTAGTTATTATGCCGTTGAACATTTTTAGCAGGGGCCGGTTTATACAGTAGTAGAAAGAAGGTGTTCATACCCATAATTCCCTCTGACATTTATGTTGCCTGTTTATTTACCCCCTCCCCATTTTGAAAATGCATCCTTCAGTGTAAAACAGTTTACTGAATATCCATTCCGTTTAGTCTGCACTTAGGGCAGAAAACAAACAGCAGTGGGTGTCTTGGCTCTATTACATTTTCTGACAAGTGGGAAATATGTTTGTAATGCAATAAATACTTGGTTCTAAGTAATTCAGCAAACTGGCTTATTTAGCTTTAACTCTGAAGGGATGCACAGAGGGAACAATTTTCACCCATCATTGATTCCACACCGAAATATGATTGTACGCCCGCAGCTGGGGGAACTTTGTGGTGGTATGAGTGAATAAGCAGTTAATGAAAATGCTGTTCGGAGTCAGTGCAAAACTAGCAAAGACCTTACTGCTTACCTGGATGGCTGGAGCTGACTCTTGTTGGTTCATGAGCACCTACTGTTAAATATTCAAGAGTTTTGTGGACTTCCCTGGTGGCGCAGTGGTTGGGAATCTGACTGCCAGTGCACGGGACATGGGTTTGAGCCCTGGTCCGGGAGGATCCCACATGCTGTGGAGCAGCTGGGTCCGCGAGCTACAACTACTGATCCTGTGCTCTAGAGCCCACAAGCCACAACTACTGAGCCCGCGTGCCACGGATGCTGAGGGCTGCGCGCCCAGAGCCCGTGCTTCGCAACGGGAGAGGCCACCGCAGTGAGAAGCCTGTGTGCCACGGCGAGGAGTGGCCCCCGCTTGCTGCTACTAGAAAGGGCCTGCACACAGCAATGGGGACCCAAAGTAGCCAAAACTAAATAAATAAATAAAAATTTTAAAAAAGTAAATAATTGTTATGGGTACTGTTTCTAAAAAAAGAAAGTTTTGTGAGCTGGATGTTAAACCTTGCAGGACTTTGAAATTGGGAGTATTTACACCCCAGAAATTGGCAATCACTTCAAATCAGGGCTCTTTTTTTTCCTTTTGAGAGCTGGTTTACCAACACACCATTGCGTACTCTATCTCAGTGTAGGAGAATTATCAATACAAAGCAGATGGCAGGCCAAGAAATTAAGTTTTCACAGGGAAGGGGGAATAAACACAAGTCAACTAAAAATACACAAAGCAATGGATGACAAAGGTATAACAACCTTCTGTAAAGGTACACGGGTATAGATTAGCACATTTAAGCACTGGAAAGACAGAGACCTTGTTATTAGATCAAGCAAGTGTGGTAATGATTTATGAAAGTGAGTCTCCTAAGGCTTGTTTTCTTTTAGGTTGAAATATACAGCACAGATCATAATGATTATCACAAAGTGATAACACACCCACATAAACACAATCCAGATTATTAAGCAAATTTTCTAGGAGAAAAGGGGACGCTCTGATACAGATTAATGGAGTGGGCAATCCAGGAAGGCTTGCACCAGAAGAGATGGCTTGCAGCTTCACAACACATATCGAGCTTCAAGAATGTCACCTAGGCAATATAACCTACTCTGGATTTTTATTTTATTTTAATAGATGCTGCAAATCAGTTTATGAAGTTTTTTTTTGCTGTGCTGTTGAATATACGTTTAATAGCTAAATGTAGGGCTTTTCTCCTTTGAAATTTGAATGTGTTGCTTAGCTACCCTCCTCTGTTTTTTGTGTAGTCTCTGATTTACTATAATTTCTTCAGCTGCAGGTGAGGAAAATGGGCTGTTATTAAATATCTTCCAGGTTCAGTAGCACATGCAATGTGTATATTGCTCTCTCATACTTTCGTGTTATTAATGTCTCCCAAAACTAGACATTTAAACTATCATTTATGTACATATGTGCATTATTTTCTTGGGGAGAAGTTGTATGTAAACAAGAGGGATAATTTTAGTGATGACAAGTCTATATGAGAGTTAATCTATCATTTTTTGTAATAAAAATTTGTTTTCTCAGTACAAACCTTTCAAACAAAAATTACACAGTAACATGAGATTATGCTAAAATGATTTACCAAAATAATTAAACTCTCAAAAGTGAACCCATCTTACATGCCCAGTTTTCCTTCCTTGAGTCCAGTAGACCTTCCCGTTCATCACATCTGAATCTGGTCACAGAGCATTGGAGGAACATCAGAGTCCTAGTCAGTGGCTGCAATTGGTTATATTTTCATTAGTTTGCTTACCAGCTTACACTGGGGTTGGTCCTATCTCACCTGAAGTATAATAATTCCTTGAGAATAGAAATGTGTCTTATACTTCCTTTACAAGTCCCAGAAGTACTTAGAACTTTATTGTAATCTATATACTGTGGGGACCAAATAAACCCTTTTAGTTGACTGAGTTACAAGCAGATTTAAATAACACCTGCAAGGAATTAAAAATGCTACCTGATTAAGCCAACTGATCTTTCCATCGCTCTCAACAGCTCATACAATTTCCATCATACAAAAGAGAAATCAGGGATTAGAGACGTTCCATTGCTTACCAACAATTATACAGAGAGAACGAAGAGGACTTTTCTCTGTCTCTTTGTGTCATGTGTCCTAGCATGATGGTGGCTGTTCCGTGAAGTGACAGTGAGTTGATAAAAGGCTATCCCACCACACCCCCACTGCTAAGGCACTCTCCTGGAATTGTGTTTCTAACAGTGGTAACAGATTTGCATCTATTGCAGTGCAGTTGAAAGGAGCTAGCAATTACGGCTTTATCTATGAACCTGAAAGACTAGTTTTGTTGGCCTTCTTAGTGGGAAGCAATAACCACTGGTCTACCAGCTAAAGATACACTTTAGAGCCATAATGCAACTGTCACCAGCCAGAGACTCTGTTCCCATTGCCAGTCAGCCCATGCAAGTAATGCTGTAACTAGTAAATTAGAACAACTGAGACCTCAGCTATCCATTACATTTGTAAATCAGTTATACACTTGGGCCATTTAATTATAAGAATGCTGAATCCTTTGTTTTTGCCCAGTTTCACTTCTGAGGATTGGAGCAGATGGGTTATTTTTCACCCTAACTGGAGACTTGGAAATCAAGTTGGTGTAGTCATATAAACATTATGTAAAAATATCACCAAAATCTGCTAAATAAAAATGTAGGCTCTTAACCATAAATCTCCCAACCTGTTAGAAAATTAGGAATGATCTCCAGATTTAGGCCATAGAATTTCACTTAAAAATAAACTAAAAATTTGCTTTGATTATGATAGATGATAGATTAATATCTACAATAAAGATGTATGTAGATATAGCCACTGTTTTTTTCTCCTCATGAGTATCTTGTCAGCATAACATTATCTTTTTTTTGGTTGAAAATGAAAGAAAGGAAAAGAAAGCAATTATCTCTAGACAAAATATATAGAATCCTGGTTGAATTCCAAAGCAAGTGAGAATTTAGGTCTCTCATATTAATTTTTAACCATTTTAACAACTTACAGAAAAAGTAATTGCCAAGCTAACAATTCAATCCCCCAAATCCAGGATGAGATGTTTCATTCTCCTTTTAACTGTGATTCTTAATCTTTTCTTAATTTTTGAATTATCACTGCAGTTTAGCCTTTATTCAAGTGGAAGACTTTTTGTTCTCTTGCGAGAAAGAAAACAAAGAGACGTTAAGTACTTTTGTTTTTTTGGCTGTGTTGGATCTTCATTGCCGTGCACGGGCTTTCTCTAGTTGCAGGGAGAGGGGGCTACTCTTCTTTGAGGTGCGCGGGCTTCTCATTGCAATGGCTTCTCCTTGCAGAGCACAGGCTCTAGGCGCTCGGGCTTCAGTAGTTGTGACACATGGTCTCAGTAGTTGTGGTGCACGGGCTTGGTTGCTCCGCGGCATGTGGGATCTTCCTGGCTCAGGGCTTGAACCTGTATCCCCTGCATTGGCAGGCAGATTCTTAACAACCGTGCCATCAGGGAAGCCCAAGTACTTCTTTTTGAAGTACTCAAAATATAGGTTTAATTCCCAGACCAATGTTTGCACTTTGAAGAGCGTACAAATCAGGATTTGAATTTAAAAACCCTGAACCTATGACAGAAAGATAGTATTGTTCTTTAACATGTAAATAAACTACATTAATTTTTTTTTCTCATCTATGCATGCTCTTGCTTCTTTGGAGTTATTAGATTAAAAATGTACTCAAAACAAAACAAAACAAAAAACCCAGTAAGTAACACTAAAAGCACATGCTAGAAACTCTTTATCATTGTATCATTAAACATCCCCAGGTTGGGAAATATAAAAGTAAACTTTCAGAGAGCAGTCACCTCACCATGTTGGTTACAGTGAGTGCATTACCCAACTTTACTCACAATGATTTGAAAATATAATCACCCTTAAACTAGTTGGTTGAATTCTCAGAGTTGGAGCTATGGCCAAACAGTAAATCCTGAGAATTTCGCTGGTGCCTCATACTCTATCCTTGAGCAGGAGCAATATGTTTTTAGAGAGGTGTTGATAAAGAGAGTGGAAAGTAAATGAAAAGGGTGACAGAACAGTTAATAAAGAGAAATTTATTGAGTTTTCGGTAATAAGCTGCCTTAAGAATCACAGTACTAGAAAGCCAAGATTTTTTCTTTAAAACCAAAAAATATATATTATTTTAAAAGATACTACCGGGCTTCCCTGTTGGCGCAGTGGTTGAGAGTCCGCCTGCCGATGCAGGGGACACGGGTACGTGCCCCGGTCTGGGAAGATCCCACATGCCACGGAGCGGCTGGGCCCGTGAGCCATGGCCGCTGAGCCTGCGCGTCCGGAGCCTGTGCTCCGCAACGGGAGAGGCCGCAACAGTGAGAAGCCTGCGTACCGAAAAAAAAAAAAAAAAAAAAAAAGTAAAAGATACTACCTTTTTTCCCTCATTTTAAATTTTTTCTGCAGAAATACATATGCAGAAAAGTGCACAAAACAATTATCCAGACCAATGCTTTATCATAAAGCAAACTCTCATGAAACCACCACCCAGGTCAAGAAATGGAACATGCCAAACATCCCTAATACCTCCCCCATAGGCCACTCAGTCATTACCCCTCTTCTCTAAAGGTAACTCCTCTCTTAACTTATAATACCACAGTTTAGTTTTGCCTGGTCTTGATCTTTACATCAGAATATGAGCTTTGGTGTCTGGCTCTTTTCACACAGCATTCCTTCATGTGACTACAGTTCCTACAGATGTTCCTATCCATGGTACAAAGACACCACAATGTATTGATTCAAGCAACTGCTCTTTTTTCAATGACTTGCTTTGTGACTTTAGATCTATTTTAATAGGTTCTTTTTAATATTAGCTTATGATCCTTCCTGTGCCTTGATGAACTGTCCATTCCCATGGAGTTTAAAAAATACACCTTAAGATATATTCATCTTGATTGTTCAAATTCTCTAGAGGCAATTTTAAAGCTATTTCCAATATAACTTATACTATTATGATAGTTCATATTGTTTCCAAGGACTATTTAAATAGCAGCGATTGTGTGCTCTTATGGTGGGTTTTACCTAGGTGGAAGTGGGACCAGCCGGCAAAAGAGAAAGAAGAAAAATCAAAATATGAATATAAATACGAAATACTTATGTTTAACCCTGGGAAGAAACATCAAAATGTCCAGATTGAATACACATCTTATAGGAAAGAATTAAGGGCTGTGTAATTTGTTTAGATCTTCAAATTTTCCCACACAATAAATAAAAACATAGCTCTTTCAAAGTTGAAATTTGTGAGGCACTGACACTCTCTGTACCAGTTCAGTTCTTTGGCTTCAATCATAGCAACTCCCTCGAGCCATCATAAGCAAGAAGAAAGGTACCTGAAGGATACCAGGGGCTATAGAATAGATGGGAGGCTGGATAATGGGGTTAGAATAAAGGCTGTCCTAGATTCCAGAAAGATCCTCAGTAGCCATTTGATAGCAAGAAGAATATGGGCAAGTGCTACGAGTCAGATGGAATTAAATTAGTTTTCAGTCTCTATTCCTCAGCTCAAGATTCACATTCCAAGGCGGGAACAACGAATTGCTTTGACTTGGGTCAAATACCTTCCCTTTAGCTGGGCAGAGGGGGTAGTGGGAGGAGGAGAACTTCAGTGACAGCCCCACAAAACCCTATGCACTAAATATATACCTAAGAGAAATGAAAACTTACGTCTGAAAACAAAAAAAAAACACCCTCTGCAGTAATTGAAGGCTAATCCTAATAAAGGAAACTGAGGGGCAGATAGGAAAGGGAAATGGATGCAACGAAGCCCCAACTCTGTTTTCTTCTGGTAACTCATTTAAATCCTTTTAAACTGTTTTATTGAGATTTAATTCACAAACCATAAAATTCACCCGTTTAAAGTGTAATGTCCAGTGGTTTTTAATATATTCATGGGGTTGTAAAACCATCACCATTATCTACGTTTAGAATATTTTCATAGCCCCCCAAATGATTTGAATATGTGATTCATTTGGAGTTAATTTTTTACACGGTGTTAGGTAAGGGTCCATCTTCATTCTTTTGCTTGTGAATATCCAGTTGTCTGAGCACCAATTTTTGAAACAACTATTCCTTCCCCATTGAATTTTCTTGGCAATCCTGTTGAAAAGCAACTCACTGTAAGAGTAATGGTTTATATGTGCACTCTCAATTCTATTCCATTGATCTATATGTCTATCTTTATGTCCGTACCACCCTCTCTTGATTACTGCAGGAAGTTTGGAAATCAGGAAGTGTGAACCCTCCAACTTTATTCTTCTTTTTCAAGATAGTTGGCTATTCTGAACCCCTTGCCTTTCCATGTGAATATTAGGACCAGCTTATCAGTTTGTGCCAAAAAGAAAAACAAAAACAAAGGGCATCTGAGATTCTCATAGAGATTACATTGACTCTTTAGATCAATGTGGGGATATTGCCATCTTAAGAATTTTAAACCTTCTGACCTAAGAATGTGAGATGTTTTTCCATTAATTTAAATCTTCTTTAAAAAAGAAGGCTGTTGTGTAAGAAACGCTGCCTTATTTATAGTCCTGGCCCCCTTTCAACTCTGGAGGAGTAGAACCAAAGAGGGATACGAAGCAGTCCTGCAACAGCCAGCTGTAGGCTGTGCTGTAGGAAGGAGGGAGGTAGAATCTGCTTCTGATGTTATTAAGGGCCAGGCCAGGAAGATTCAACCATAGAAAGGTTGAAGCCTGATTGGAAAAAATAAAAATATTTTTCACATTTATAACTCAATGGGTTAAGACTTCAGTAAACCTGTTCGCACAAAGCTGAATAGGAGAAAAGCTCTGCTCTCAAGAAATTCATCATCTTGCCTGCTCCAAGTGACTTTGCTAAGGCCGCCTCTAGCCCCTGTGACATCTCTGTGCTAGTTTAGAAGAAAAGCCCCATAGTTTCTCAAGACACTTTGCTTCCATCTTCAAAAAAATGTTGTAATAAATTACAAACCTACAACATCTACCACATGAACGGTGCCCCTTCCACTGTGATATAGAACGTGCAATGCACAATTGAACACGTGGCTGTTCTTAGAGGAGGAATTTCATAAAGTTTTACAGCATGTCTTTATGACATAAGCTTGTTATCGTTTTAGCTGGCTTTTTAAATCATCTTGTGTAGGTTTTTCTTCTGTGCAAGATTATAAATTCTGTGAAAGTGAGGACAGTGTAGGACACATAGTAGATATTTATTATTTGTAGACTTGGGTTGGATAGAACTGAATAAAGTCTTTTGAAAGACGTTATGAATGGTCCTTTTATCCTAAACTTCGTCCAAATTTCACATCCATTATTTCACCTAATTTTATTGACTTTCAAAAATATCACATTTAGTGCCAAACACCTTTTGTGCAAGAAGCAGAATATTAATTGAACACAGACTTGCTGACATATCAGAGGGACAAGGAATAAGTGATGGGATGAGCACTTATTATTCATTTTATCAAAACGTGCTGCCTGAAGGAGAACGCTGTTGTGTTTCTTGTCAAGGAAATTAACACAGGTGTTTGTTATTATAAATACAACTTCCACGAGTGATTTGGAGGCTGTTCACTTCTTTCAGAGATAGGAAAGTGCTCATTTATTACATTTTAATGTATACAACTTAATGCACACTATTTATCAGACAGGAAATAAAAGAAGCTGAATTAACACAAAGTCAGAACACAGCTGCCTTAAGATAATTATTTAGGGCTATGGGGAAATGCTCAAAACAGCCTAAAACCTAGAAAATAATGATCCAGTACTTTAATTCTTGCATGTGTACTTTCCCTAAGCCCTACTCTAATCCCTACCCAGAAATCCTTTGATGACAGTCTTGCCTTTTACTGAAGCTATTTTTGAACTTCCACAAAAGAATTTCTGATTGCATTTTTCCTGTAATTCTTTACGATTTACCCCCCAAAAGTTCAAGTTACTGCAGCTTGTCTCTTTTAAGTTTGATTTCCTGTTGCTTCTTTTTCTAATCACCCAAAAAGGCCACCAGACGATATCCTTGATGATTTTGCTCTGTAAATCAATGGTTTACCTCAATTTTCAAAACAGTTTCCTTTCCATTACTTGTTATTTTTCTTATCTTGCACCCACCACGTCCTTTTACTTACATAGGACATTCCAAACGCCTCTGTCTCCAACCCAGACAGTACAACCCTGTTGTACTTGGTGAATTCTGTGTTCTCACTGCTCAGCTCCACTACTTGTGAAATCCTCTCTCCTCATGTGGCGGTGTGTGTGTCACAGGATGATATGTATGTATATGGGCAAGAAGGACTTTGTCAGGTTATGTATGTGTACAGCCATAGCGGGAGTCATGACTAACTCAAAGTGGAGTGGACAAGGGACTAGTCTTATAGGCAGACATCAGCACTGGATACTTTAACATAGGGTATGCATTCTTCTCTTTCTTCCCTAACAGATTTATTGACATATAATCTACATGCCATAAAGTTCACCCTTTGCAAGTGTCCAGTTCAGTGGTGTTGGGGATATTCACAGTGTTACAGGCCTATCACTAGTATTTAATTTCAAAACATTTTCATCTGAACATTTGCATGTTCAAAAGAAAACATTAGCATCTCTCCTTCCCACAGCCTTAGATGGCCACTGGTTTATTTTCTGTCTCTACAGATGTGCCTATTCTGGATATTTCATACAAATGTTACCGCACAACATTTGGCCTTTTGTAAATGACTTCCTTAACTTGGCATTTGCCCATGTTATATAACGCATCAATACTTAATTCCTTTTTATGGCCAAATAATATTCCATTGTATGAACATATCACATATTATTTACCAGTTGATGGACCTTTGATTTGTTTCTGTTTTTTAGTTACTATAAATAATGCTAATAAGAACCTGCTGTATAAAAGAATAAATAAAATTAAATTAAAAATAAGTAAATAAATAATGCTGCTATGAACATTCATGTACACATTTTTATGTAGACACACGGTTTCAGTTCTCTTGGGTATAGACCTAGGAGTAGAATTTCTGGGTTGTATAGTAACTCTATGTTGAGCACTTTGAAGAATAGCAAAAAAATCTTCCAAAGCAGGCACAGCATTTTACATTCCCACCAGCAATGCATGAGGGTTCCAGTTTCTGCACATCCTCAGAAACACTTGTTATTGTCCTTCTTTTTGATTAAAACCACCCTACTAGATGTGAAATAATATCTCATCATGGTATTGATTAGCCTTTCCCTAAGCGCTAATGATTTTGAGCATCTTTTCTTGTGCTTGTTAGCTCTTTCTATATCTTCTGTGAAGAAATATCTGTGCAACTCCTTTGTCTATTTTTTTTTTTTTTTTTTGCGGTACACGGGCCTCTCACTGTTGTGGCCTCTCCCGTTGTGGAGCACAGGCTCCGGACGTGCAGGCCCAGCAGCCATGGCTCACGGGCCCAGCCGCTCTGCGGCATGTGGGATCTTCCCGGACCGGGGCACGAACCCGTGTCCCCTGCATCGGCAGGCGGACTCTCAACCACTGTGCCACCAGGGAAGCCCTGTTTTTAAATTATTTGTCTTTTTTATGTTGAGTTGCAAGAGTTCTTTATAAATTCTGGATATGTCTCTTATCAGATAAATATCCAGCAAATACTTTCTCCCATTCTGAGTGAGAGCTTTATTGATGGTATCATTTGTCACAAAAAAGTTTTAAATTCTTATGAATACCAGTTTATCTATTTTTTTCTTTGATTGCTTGTGCTTTTGTTGTCATATCTAAGAAACCATTACCTAACCCAAGGTCATGAAGTTTTAATCCTGTGTTTCTTTCTAAGAGTTTTATCGTTTTAGCCCTTACATTCACATCTTTGATGCATTTTTAGTTAATTTTTTTATATATGGCATGAGATAGGGGTCCAACTTCATTCTTTTGTATGTAGGTAGCCAGTGGTCTTTGCATCATTTGTTGGAAAAGCTATTTTTCTCTATTATCTCCCTTGCCAAAAACCAATTGACCATAAATGTAGGGGTATATTCCCAGACTCTCAATCCTATTCCATAGATTTGTCTATCCTTATGCCCGTACCACGATGTCTTGATTACTGTAGCTTTTTAGTAAATTTTAAATCTAGATGTGTAAATAAAAGAAATTTGTTCTTTTTCAAGATAGTTTTGACTCTTCAGGGTTCATTGCATTTCCATATGTATTTTGGGATCACTTGTCGAACATTGTGAAAAATGGCAGCTAGAATTTTGATAGGAATTGTTTGAATCTATAATCATTTTAGGGAGTAAAATGTGAAATGAGATGTATTTCCATTTATTTAGGCCTTCTTTAATTTCTTTCAATGATATTTTGTAATTTTTAGCATCCAAGTATTCAACTTCTTTTGTTAAATTAATTCCTAAGTATTTTATTTTTTTGAAGAAGTTGCATATGAAATTGTTTTTTAATTTCCTTTTCAGATTGTTCGTTGCTAGCATACAGATATACAATTGATTTTTGTATATTGATCTTGTATCCTGCAAACTTGTATCCTCCTAACTAGTATAAGTCTTGTATTAATTGTAATGGTTTTATTGTGAATTCTTTAAGATTTTCAATATACAAGGTCATGTCATCCTGTGAATACTTCTTCCATTTCAAAGTTATTGTCTTTTATTTCTTCTTCTTGCCTAATAGCCCTGGTTAGAAATTCTAATACAGTAAACCTGTTAATAATGAGCCCATCACTAATATCCAGTGTAAACTTTAATACGGTTTGACAGTAAATAAATGTGAATTTTTTCAAGTTAAAAAAAAAAAGAAATTCTAATACAATATTGAGTAGAAGTGGGAAGGTGGACTTCCTTGTCTTGCTCCTGCTCTATGGATGAAATCATCCAGTGTTTCACCATCAGTGTGATATTCGCTGTGAATGTTTCTTAGCTGTCCTTTATCAGGTTAACGAAATCCCTTTGTATGTCTAGTATGGGGAGTGTTTTTATTTGTAAAGGCTTTTGCCAAATGCTTTTTCTGCTTCTACTGAGATTATCATGTGGGTTTTCCTTTTAATCTATTAATAATGGGTGTGTGTGTGTGTGTGTGTGTGTATTGGGTGGGCCAAAAGGTTCGTTCGTTTTTTTGCATAAGATGGCTCTGGTAGCACTTAGTTGTCTTTTTTAAAATTATTAGTTATTTATTTATTTTTGGCTGCATTGGGTCTTTGTTGCTGCACGCGGGCTTTCTCTAGTTGTGATGAGCGGGGGGCCACTCTTCGTTGTGGTGCGCGGGCATCTCATTGCCGTGGTTTCTCTTGTTGGCTCACAGGCTCTAGGTGCACGGGCTTCAGTAGTTGTGGCACACGGGCTCAGTAGTTGTGGCTTGCAGGTTCTAGAGCACAGACTCAGTAGCTGTGGCGCATGCATTTAGTTGCTCTGCAGCATGTGGGATCTTCCCAGACCAGGGCTAGAACCCGTGTCCCTTGCATTGGCAGGCGGATCCTTAACCACTGCACCACCAGGGAAGTCCCACTTAGTTGTCTTTAACTTCATTCAAAACAATTTTGTTAGACTGTATGTTACAGCTGTCATATCAGCGTACATTTAAAAAAAAGACATCAGAATTGGTGAATTATTGTGTAGCTATTTTAATATTGAAGATGGAAGAAAAACAACATTTTCGGCCTAATATGCTTTATTATTTCAAGAAAGGTAAAAAAGCAACTGAAACGTACTTAAAGATTTGTGCTGTGTATGGAGAAGGTGCTGTGACTGATCAGATGTATCAAAAGTGGTTTGTGAAGTTTTGTGCTGGAGATTTCTCGCTGTACGATGCTCCACGATCAGGCAGATGAGTTGAAGTGGATAGTGATCAAATTGGGACATTAATTGAGAACAATCAACGTTATACCATGCAGGAGATAGCCAACATACTCAACGTATCCAAATCAAGTGTTGAAAATCATTTGCACCAGCTTGGTTATGTGAATCGCTTTGATGTTTGGTTTCCTCATAAGATAAGCAAAAAAAACCTTCTTGACCATATTTCTGCATGCAATTCTCTACTGAAACATAATGAAAACGTTCCATTTTTTTTTTTTTTTTTTTGCCGTACGCGGGCCTCTCACTGTTGGGGCCTCTCTCGTTGCGGAGCACAGGCTCCGGATGCGCAGGCTCAGCGGCTATGGCTCATGGGCCCAGCCACTCCGCGGCATGTGGGATCCTCCCGGACCGGGGCACGAACCCGTGTCCCCTGCATTGGCAGGCAGACTCTCAACCACTGCGCCACCAGGGAAGCCCAAAACGTTCCATTTTAAAACAAATTGTGACAGGCGATGAGGAGTGGATACTGTACAACAATGTGGAATGGAAAATATTGTGGGGCAAGCGAAATGGACCACCACCAACCACACCAAAGGCCAGTCTTCATCCAAAGAAGGTGATGTTGTATATATGGTGGGATTGGAAGAGACTCCTCTATTATGAGCTCCTTGCAGAAAACCAAACGATTAATTCCAATAAGTACTGCTCCCATTTAGACCAAGTGAAAGCAGCACTTGACAAAAAGCATGCAGAATTAGTCAACAGAAAATGCATAACCTTCCATAAGGATAACACAAGACCACATGTTTCTTTGATGAGCAGGCAAAAACTGTTACAGCTTGGCTGGGAAGTTCCGATTCATCCGCTGTATTCACCAGACATTGCACCTTCAGATTTCCATTTACTTTGGTCTTTACAAAATTTTCTTAATGGAAAACATTTCAGTTCCCTGGAAGACTGTAAAAGGCCCCTGGAACAGTTCTTTGCTCAAAAAGATGAAAAGTTTTGGGAAGAAGGAATTATGAAATTGCCTGAAAAATGGCAAAAGGTAATGGAAGAAAAGGGTGAATACGTTGTTCAATAAAATTCTTGGTGAAAATGAAAGTGTCTTTTTAAAATTTTATTTTATTTATTTATTTATTTAATTTTGGCTGCGTTGGGTCTTCATTGCTGCGCCCGGGCTTTCTCTAGTTGCGGCAAGTGGGGGCTGCTCTTCGTTGCGGTGCGTGGTCTTCTCATTACGGTGACTTCTCTTGTTGCAGAGCACGGGCTCTAGGCGTGCGGGCTTTAGTAGTTTTGGCTCACAGGCTCAGTACTTGTGGCTCATAGGCTCTAGACCACAGGCTCAATAGTTGTGGCACACGGGCTTAGATGCTCCGCGGCATGTGGGATCTTCCTGGACCAGGGCTCGAACCCATGTCCCCTGCATTGGCAGGCAGATTCTTAACCACCGCACTACCAGGGAAGCCCTGAAAAATGTGTTTTCCATTTTTACTTAAAAAACCAAAGGCACTTTTGGGCCGACCCAATATATATATATTATATATTATGTAATATATAATATATACATTATATATTATATAATATAATATATATACACACTTTATGTATGTATGTATATTTTACAGATTAAACTACCTTTACATTCCTGGGGTAAATCACAATTCCTCATAGCGCATATTCCTTTTAATATGTTGCTGCATTTGGCTTACACTATTTTGTAGGGGATTTTTATACATCTGCATTCATAAGGGATGTAGGTCCAGTTTTCTTTGTTTTGTGATGTCTTTGTCTGGTTCTCTTATCATGGTAATATTGGTCTCATATATTTAGTTGAGAATTGTTCTTCCTCATATTTTTGAAGGAATGTGTAAAGGTGTGGTGCCAAAACTTCTTTAAAGGTTTGGTAGAATTCACCAGGGAAGCTATCTGGACATGGGAAATTTTTTAAATTACTAATTCAATCTCTTTACTTCTTATTGATACAGATTTTAAATATTTTCTTGAGTTAGTTTTTGTCTTTCTAGTAATTTGTACATTTCATCTAGGTTATCTAATTTGTTGTCATACAATTGTTCATAGTATTCTAATATTCTTTTTTATTTCTTTTCTTTTTTTAAATTAATTATTTTTGGGGGAGGCTGCATTGGGTCTTCGTTGCTGTGCGCGGGCTTTCTCTAGTTGTGGTGAGCAGGGGCTACTCTTCGTTGTGCAGCGCGGGCTTCTCATTGCAGTGGCTTCTCTTGTTGAAGAGCACGGGCTCTAGGCACGCGGGCTTCAGTAGTTGTAGCGCACGGGCTTAGTTGCTCTGCGGCATGTGGGATCTTCCCGGACCAGGGCTCAAACCTGTGTCCCCTCCGTTGGCAGGTGGATTCTTAACCACTGCACCACCAGGGAATTCCCAATATTCTTTTTTATTTCCGAAAGGCTAGTAGTGATGACCCCTCTTTCATTCTTGATATTAATAATTTGCATCTTCTCTCTTTTTTTCTTGTACAGTCTAGGTAATGTTTTGTCAATTTAGCTGATCTTTTCAAAGAGCCGATTTTTGGTTTCTTTGATATTCTCTGTTGTTTTTCATTTATCTATTCATTTATTTCCACTTTAGTATTTATTACTTTTTTCCTTCCATTTGATTTTTGTTTAGTTTGCTCTTTGTTTTAAAATTTCTTAATGTGGAAAGTTAGCTTATTGATAGGAAATCTTTCTTCTTTTTTAATACAGTTAGTTACAACTATAAATTTCAGTCAAAGCATTAGCTTTATTCCATAAGTTTTGCTATTTCATGTTTTCATTTGCATTCATGTCAAGTTATTTTCTAATTTCCCTTGTGAGTTTTTCTTTTACGTATAGTTATTTAAGAGTGTATTGCTTAATTTCCACATATTTGAGAATTTACCAAATTTTCTTTTTTATTGTTGATTTCTATTTTTATTACGTTGTTGTCAGAGAATATTCTTTGTATGTTTTACATTATTTAAAATGTATTGAGTCTTGTTTTATGACCTAGCATACAGTAAATCTTGGAGAATGTTATATGTGCACTTGAGAATAATGTGTATTCTGTTATTGCTGGGTGGAGTATTCTGTAGTTTCTGTTAGGTCTCATTGGTTTGTAGTGCTATTCAAGTCTTCTATTTCCCTGTTTATCTTCTCTCTAGTTATTCTATCCATTATTGAAAGTGGGATATTGAAGTCTCTAACTATTATTGTTGATTTTCTCCCTTTGATTCTGCATTTTGTAGCTCTCTTGCTAACTACATATATGTTTGTATGTGTGAAGTCTTCCAAAGGGATTGAACCCTTTATCATTGTCAAATGTCCTTCTTTTGCACTAGTAACAACTTTGGGCTTAAAAATCTGTTTTTTTCTGATATTAGTATAGCTATTTCAGCTCTCTTTTTGGTCTTGTTGACCTGCTATGTGTTTTTCCATCCTTTTACCTTCCATTTATTTATGTTTTTCAATCTAGTTGAATTCTGTTTTTGTACCAATTTTTGCCTTTTGATTGGGATATGTATTTCATTTGCATCCCATACTATAACTGATAAGGTAGGATTTGCATCCACCACTTTTTATTCTGCACGTCTGATGTCTTTTTTGTTCCTGTGTTCCTCTATTACTGCCTTCTTTTCTGTTAAATATTTTATAATATATCATTTTAATTCCCTTATTTCTTTTACTGTATTTCGGGGCTATTTTTCTCAGAGGTTGCCTTGGAATTACAATTAACATCGTAACTTAAAACTATCTAGTTTGGATTAATACCAACTTGATTTTAATAGTATACAAAATTCCAACATGGCTCCAATTAAATGTTGAACAAAACTCCAGCATAGCTCCATTCTCTCCCCCTTCCTTTGTCTATTATTGTTAGGCAAATTACATCTTTACACATTATAAGCACATCAACACAGCCTTATAATTATTGCTTCACGAGTTGTCTTTTCAATCTGAAGAAAAGTACATTTATGCTGTCTTTTATGTTTACATACGTATTTACCTTTACTGGTGATCTTTATTGCTTCATGGGAATCCGAGTTCCTGTCCAGTGTCCTTTCATCTCAGCCTGAGGACTCCCTTTAGCATTCTTCTATGGTAGGTCTGCTAGTGATTAATTCTCTCAGTTTTTGTTTATCTGGGAGGGTCTCAATTTCTGCTTCCTTATTACAGGTTAGTTTTGCTGTATATAGAATTAGTTGACAGTCTTTTTTTTTTTAACATCTTTATCGGAGTATAATTGCTTTACAATGGTGTGTTAGTTTCTGCTTTATAACAAAGTGAATCAGCTATACATATACATATATCCCCATATATCCTCCCTCTTGTGTCTCCCTCCCACCCTTCCTATCCTACCCCTCTAGGTGGTCACAAAACACCGAGCTGATCTCCCTGTGCTAAGTGGTTGCTTCCCACTAGTTATTTGGTAGTGTATATATGTCCATGTCACTCTCTCACTTTGTCCCAGCTTACCCTTCCCCATCCCCGTGTCCTCAAGTCCATTCTCTATGTCTGCTTTTTTATTCCTGTCCTGCCCCTAGGTTCTTCAGAACTACTTTTTTTCTTTTTCTAGATTCCATATATATGTGTTAGCATATGGTATTTGTTTTTCTCTTTCTGACTTAACTTCACTCTGTATGACAGACTCTAGGTCCATCCACCTCACTACAAATAACTCAATTTCGTTTCTTTTTATGGCTGAGTAATATTCCACTGTAAATATGTGCCACATCTTCTTTATCCATTCATCTGTCGATGGACACTTAGGTTGCTTCTATGTCCTGGCTATTGTAAATAGAGCTGCAGTGAACGTTGTGGTACATGACTCTTTGAATTATGGCTTTCTCAGGGTACATGCCCGGTAGTGGGATTGCTGGGTCGTATGGTAGTTCTATTTTTAGTTTTTTAAAGAACCTCCATACTGTTCTCCATAGTGGCTGTATCAATTTACATTCCCACCAACAGTGCAAGAGGGTTCCCTTTTCTCCACACCCTCTCCAGCATTCATTGTAGATTTTTTGATGATGACCATTCTGACCGGTGTGAGATGATATCTCATTGTACTTTTGATTTGCATTTCTCTAATTAGTTAGTCTGTTTTTCAGTACTTTGACTCTATCATTACACTGCCTTTTGGTTTCCATGGTTTCTGATGAGACGTCAGCTGCTAATCTTGTTGAGGGTCTTTTGCACATGAGTTTTTCTCTCTTGCTGCTTTCAAGATTTTCTCTTCCGCTTTTGACAGTTTAACTCTAATGTGTCTAGCTGTAAACCCCTTTGAGTTTGTTATAATTGGAACTGGTTGAGTTGCTTTGATGTGCAGATTAATGTTTTCATCAAATTTGTGACATTTGGACCATATTTTCAAAAAATATTCTTTCTTTCCTCCTTTTTTCTCTATGCTCACCTTCTGGGACTTCAATTATGTGTATTTTGTCCCTTTTATAATCATGGGAAATAGAACTCCTGGAACCTTCTGTTTTCGCATTATATAATAGTGAAACCCTTATGATTTATTCCCAAGGTCAGTAGTCACTGAAACAAACGTAAGTCGTAACTTCGAACATGACTCAGCAGTAGAACAATAAACCTCCCATGCAAGTTTCCCACTGGTCAAGTAAGCAACTTATAACTGGCAGAGCTAGTTGGAAACCTTTGCTAGAGCCTTTTGAAAGCTAAGTACAGAAATATCAGGGTAAAGAAATATACTCAGGAAATAGCATTTGGGGCTTGGCTGTGAGTGATAGGACTAGGGGTTTTGTTGTTTAAGCAAAGATACCAGAGCCTGTACTTGCTCCTGTCTGACTTCAAAGCAATCGCCCCAGAGAAAATACCAGCACAGAGCATTTTAGGAATGCTTTTTAGTGGAACTGTCTTCAGAGTCAGAGAATACTATCTTTAGTGTCCTAGGAGGAGTTCAACCTTAAGCCTTTGAAGATGGACTTGATTTGTGAAACCAATCACAAATTAGACCAGAGCCTTGTATAGCAAATTAGGAAGATAATCAAGATAAATAATACCACACTGGATTTCTAGATGAGGTGTGACCTAATTGAGTGTTTTTCAGCTTTACTCTGTAACATTTCCAATTTGGGGATGGTGGAATGGAACCATACTGCCTACCTTTTTGCTGATAGGTTGGTGTGTATTTGTGATGCCATTGGTATATCAGGCTCTGACAGGACACAGACTGCATGCTCAAAGGGCAGAGAGGCATAAGTGAAAATGGTTTAGGAGGACCTTTTTACAGTGGTGTGGGCGGGACTGAGACAGCAACTGGGCAGGACAGAGCGTGGATCTGGAACGGCTAGTGGAGGACCACGCATGTCTACCATTGTGAGCATTGTTCCTCTCCATTCCAAATAGTGAAGGAGTGGTTCTATTCCACACTAGAGTTAAAATGTCTATTTGTGGATCTCATTTCTCCCCGATGTTTGTTCCTTAGTCTCTTTGTGCTGCATTATATCAAGTTAATGTCCAAAAATAAATCAAGTTATTCCTATCTGAGGAAAATATGGGCTTTTTAATAAATGATGTTGGGAACGAGAGAAAGCCATCTGGAAAAGGATGAAAGTGAATCTAAATCTCACACTGAAATAAACTCCAAATGAATCAGAGAACCAAATGTAAAACATGAAACCAGAGACCTATGAATTACAGGTGAATTATTTTATAACCTGGAAGTGAGGAAAGCCTCTCAAAATCCAACAGTAACACAGGGAAAAGACTGATAAACTTTACTACCTAAAAACAAACAAGCAAAATGAAACACCATAAGCAAAATCAAAAGACAAATGATAAACTGGGAGAGAACATTTGCAAGTTATTTCACAAATGAAGGCAAGTACACAAAGAGCTCTTAAAAATGGAGAAGTCCCATATATCCGGAAAAGACAAAAGCTCTTAACTCAAAAAGATACATGCTGTATAGCACAAGGAACTGTGCTCAATTTTTTGTAATAAGCTGTAAGGTAAAAAATTCTGAATCTAAAACTGAATCACTTTGCTGTATACCTGAAACTAACAAAACATTGTAAATCAACTATACTTCAATAAGAAAAAAAAAGATACATGCCCCCCAATATTCATAGCAGCACTATTTACAATAGCCAAGACATGGAAACAGTCCAAGTGCCCATCAACAGATGAATGGATAAAGAAGATGTGTTATCTATCTATCTATCTGTCTATATATATATACACACAATGTAATATTATTCAGCCATAAAAGAGCATGAAATAATGCCATTTGCAGCAACATGATGGACCTAGAAATGATCATACTAAGTGATGTAAGTCACACAGAGAAAGACAAATATCATGTGATATCACTTATATGTGGAATCTAAAAAAATGATACAAATGAACTTATTTACAAAACAGACTCACAGACATAGAAAACAAATATATGGTTACTAAAGGGGGAAAGAGGGGGAGGGATAAATTAGGAGCTTGGGATTAACAGATACACACTACTATATATAAAATAGGTAAACAACAAGGACCTACTGTATAGCACAGGGAACTATATTTAAAATCTTGTAATAACCTATAATTGAAAAGAATCTGAAAAAGAATATAAATAAAAATATATATATATATAAACTGAATCACTCTGTTGTACACCTGAAACTAACACAACATTGCAATCAACTATACTTCAATTTTAAAAAATGGAGAAGCCCCAAAATTGTATATAAATATAGACAAGAGTCATGAACAGAGAGGAATATGGTAACAGAGAAAAATAAATGTAAGTCGCTCCTTACACATATGAAATGATGCTCGCTTTCCCATATAATAAAAGAAACACACATTTGAATGCTCCTGAATCTAAAAGTTTGATAACATGCTCTGTTGAGAGTGGAAGTGCAAAATGGAACAAACCCTACAGAAGGGGATTTGGCAAATTTTAACAAAATTACATATGCATTAACCTTTGACCCAGCAATCCCACTTTTAGGCCCCTACCCTGAAATTTCCATAAATTTGCACAAGGTTATACAACATTGTTTGTAGTACCAAAAGATTAGAAGCAACTTAAATGTTCACCAACAGGAGAGTGGGCAAATAAACTATAGTTCATAAATGAGTTGGAGACCAGGCAGTCATAAAAAGACAGGAAAATGTGAACTGAAATAATCTCCAGAACATACTTTTAGATGAAAAAAGTTAGCAAACCTCAGTATATAGAGTATGCTATATTTTGTGTTTAGGAAAAAAAGGAGGACAAGAATATATTTAGATATTTGCTTATATTTTCAAAAAGAAGCAATAAAAATGGTTACCTAGAGGAGATGGGAGGAATGGAGTGAAGAGAGAGTTGGAATTGATACTTCTGTGAATTTGGTTACCTTCTCACACAGTTTTTCTCCTTTTTATTGATATAGTTTTTATTATATAAGTTTCAAGTATACAGAATTATAATTTGACATCTGTATATACTACAAAGTGATTACCACCACAAGTCTAGTTACAATCCATCATCATATAGTTGACCCCCTCTTCCCATTTCCCCCAATCCCCTTTCCCTCTGATAACCACTGATCTCTGTATATATGAGTTTGGTTTTGTTTTATTTCGCTTGTTTTGTGTTTGTCAGATTCCACATATGAGTGAAATCATTTGGTGTCTTTCTCTGGGTGACTTATCTCACTTAGCATAATACATTCAAGGTCCATCTATGTTTTCACCAATGGCAGGATTTGATTATTTTTTATGGCTAATATTCCACTATATATATATAAAGAATATAAATAGAATGTGATATATAATATAATATAGAATATTCCTTATCCATTCATCCTTATCCGCATCTTTGTCATCCGTTCATCCATTGATGGACACTTAGGTTGTTTCCATATCTTGGCTATTGTAAATAATGCTGCAATGAACATAGGGTACATATATCTTTTCAAATTAGTGTTTTCATGTTCTTTGGATAAATACTCAGAAGTGTAATATCTGGGTCATATGGTAGTTCTATTCTTAATTTTTTGAGGAATCTCCATACTGTCTTCTATATTGGCTGCATCAATTTACAGTCCCACAAACAGTGTGCAAGGGTTCCCTTTTCTCCACATCTTCTCCAACATTTGTTATTTCTTTTCTTTTCAATTGTCATTCTAACAGGTGTCAGCTGACATCTCATTGTGCTTTTGATTGCGTTTCCCTAATAATTAGCAATGTTGAACATCTTTTCATGTGCCTGTTGGCCATCTGTATGGCTTCTTTGGAAAAATTACTATTCAGGTCCTCTGCCCATTTTTTTTTTTTTTTGTGGTACACGGGCCTCTCACTGTTGTGGCCTCTCCTGTTGCGGAGCACAGGCTCCGGACGCGCAGGCTCAGCAGCCGTGGCTCACGGGCCTAGCCACTCCGCGACATGGGGGATCCTCCCGGACCGGGGCGCGAACACATGTCCCCTGCATCGGCAGGTGGACTCTCAACCACTGCGCCACCAGGGAAGCCCCTCTGCCCATTTTTAAATCAGGTTGTTTGGTTTTATTTGGTTTTATCAGTTGTTGAGTTGTATAAGTTCTTTATATATTTTGCATATTAACCCCTTATTAGATATATGATTTGCAGATATCTTCTCCCATTCAGTAGGTTGCTTTTTCGTTTTGATGTTGATTTCCTTTGCTATTCAGCTTTTTAGTTTGATGTAGTTCCATTTCTTCATTTCTCCTTTTGTTTCCCTTGCCTTTAGAGTCAGATCCACAAAGATATTGCTAAGATCAGTGTCAGTGAGGTTACTGCCAATTTTTTTTTCTAGGCATTTTATGGTTTCAGTTCTTACATTCAAGTCTTTAATCCATTTTGAGTTAAGTTTTTGTGTATAGTGTGAGATAATGGTCTAGTTTCATTCTTTTGCACGTCATTGTCCAGTTTTGCCAATGCCATTTATTGAAGTGACTTTCCTCTCTCCATTGTATGTTCTTTGCTCCTCTGTCATAAATTAATTGTCCATATATGTGCGGGTTTATTTCTGTCCTTTCAGTTCTGGTCCATTGATCTGTATGTCTATTTTTTGTGCCAGTACCATACTGTTTTGATTACTATAGCTTTGTAATATAGTGTGAAATCGAGGAGCATGAAACCTTCAACTTTGTTCTTCTTTCTCAAGATTGTTTTGGCTATTTGGGATCTTTTGTGGTTCCATAAAATTTTAGAATTGTTTGTTCTAGTCCTATGAAATATGCCATTGGAATTTTGATAGGGATTGCAATGAATATATAGATTGCTTTGGGTAGTATAGACATTTTAACTATATTAATTCTGCTAATTCATGAGCACAGAATATCTTTCTATTTATTTGTGTCTTCTTCAATTTCTTTTATTAGTGTAATAGTTTTCAGTGTACAGGTCTTTCACCTCCTTGGTTAAATTATTTATAGGTATTTTATTCTTTTTGATGCAATTGTAAATGGAATTGTTTTCTTAATTTCTCTTTTTGATAGTTTGTTATTAGTATATAGAAAGGCCACAGATTTCTGTATATTGATTTTGTATTCTGTGAATTTACTGAATTAATTTATTAGTTCTAACAGTGTTCTTCTTTTACATCAATCCTGTGTCAAGTTCTTTAAACATGTTAGTATGGATAAGGGCAACAAATGTTTCCCTTCACTCAGTAGGACAATCTCTAGGTCCATCCATGTCACTGCAAATGGCATTATTTCATTCTTTTTTATGGCTGAGTTAATATTCCATTGTATATATGTACCACATCTTCTTTATCCAGTTCTCCATTGGTGGACATTTAGGTTGCTTCTGTGTCCTGGCTATTGTAAATAGTGCTGCAATGATCCTAGTTCATAATTATAACACTATAATAAGTCCCCTACATAGGAATGAGTTCCATTCTGAGAGTGTGTTCGTAAGTCCAATTTGTTTGTAAGTCCAACAAAGTTAGTCTAGGTACCCAACTAACACAATCAGCCATATAATTAGTACTGTACTGTAATAGGGTCACAATACTTTTCACACCAATAATACATAAAAAACAAACAAACACAAAAAATAAAGAAAACATTTTAATCTTACAGTCCAGTACCTTGAAAAGTACAGTAGTACAGCACAACAGCTGGCATCGAGTGAGCAGGCAAGAAGAGTTACTGACTGGAGGAGGGAGAGGAGGAAGGAGATGGTAGAGCTGAAGGACCATCAGCAATAGGAGACGGAGGGCAAGCTGCAATTTCACTCATGCCTTACATGATTGGACATGCGACACACGTTTGCATCTTTGAAAGTTTGTAACTTGAAGGTTCACATGTAGGAGACTTACTGTATTAACAATACATTTCTGAGTGAAGTTTGAGATTTCATTCTATTCATTTATCCGTAGATCATAACCCACAAAGGGTGGATAATCAGAGTACTGAAATAACTCTGTTCTCTGTGTAGCTATGTTGCCACATTTCAAATAAAGTTAGGCTCATTTGTCGCAAATTGTTTTCCACTTTAGGGGTTTATTTTTATCTTTTTAAAAAATCTTTTGAATATGTAAGATATTTACATGATTGCAAAGTAAAATCTGTGTGAAAAGATGTCCTAGCTACAGTAATGAAGCAAGAAAAGCAACAAAAAAAATGTTATCCAAATAAGAAAGGAAGGAGAAAAACTGTCACTATTTACAGATGATATATAATATAGAGAGAGAACCCTAAAGACTCCTAACTTCTCCGTGATTCTCTTGTTTTTAATTGACACCTTTCCAATGGAGAAAGAGGCTCGGGTTTTGTTTTTGTGTTTTTTTGGTGTGTTCGTTTCTGCTTTATAACAAAATGAATCAGTTATACATATATCCCCATATCTGCTCAGGTTTTTTTAAAGCTTTTGAGGCTCCCACTATATTAAACAATAAACAAAAAGTCAAAGCAGGGTTATAAAATGTTTAAATTGTTAATTAAATACGTTAAATATCCACATTTAATGCAGTGCATCCTTTAACACAAAAGTACAAGACAATATAATTATACTAATTACAAGATAATGAAAAATATTAAATTCATCGTATATAACCATTACTATTGTGGTCTGTTAAAGGGACACAAACTAAAAGTTACTTGATAGGCGTGTTCTTTCAATCCTGTGTGTATATCTCTATAACTACTTCTGTACCCTTAGAGATGATGTTTTGCATAAATCTGGAGACTTTTGTGAATGTAGATTATGCACCAAAGGACTCCCTAGGCCCTGTTAATGACCCTTGTAGCAGGTGCAGGCATAACCCACCTATATTCCCTCAGGGATGTCCAATGGCCAGCACTGCATCTGGTAGCCTCAGGGTGCCTCTGGTGCTCCCAACAGAAACTTTAGCCAAAATACCAGAGAAGAAGCCTCTTCCAGCCAGCAGTCCTCAGCCAGCTCCCTCATCCATCAGGCAGGAAACTGCGGTGTGTTCTCCAATGGCTCCCAGAGTTGCCTGGGAGTTTCAGCCCCTTCTACCCACAGAGCCACCTGCTTGACCACACCCCTTGCATTCCCCATCTCTCTCCTTCACTCCCCAACCTGTGCTCCCTGGCCTTCCTCCCAAATAAACTGCTTGCTGTGAATCCTTGTCTCAGGCTCTGCTTCTGGGGAAATCCACACGAAAACAACACTGATTTGGGTTTATGTTTTTTGCTTATTTGTTTGTTAAGCATTCACCACATGAAAATATTTACCTGTCACACACTGGGCTCCTCAAAAACAAGGTGTCAGAGCTTCTAAATTATAGGAACAAGATAAACCCAAACTATAAGTCACGTCAAGTCAAAGACCTTCCAAACATTCCCTTTTTCTACTTTATCTATTTCATATCCCATTCTATTTCCATAGGTTAAAGGACTATATTTACTTTATAAAAGTCAGAATTCATTTTCGTCTATGGACTTAGGTGTACTGGACAATACTTAAATAGAGAGTAATATCTGTAGCATATATTGGAAGACGTCAGATGAAAGGATTTTAAATTACGTCCTGTATACATGAAAGAAGACAGAGAGATGGGTAGGGCTTTCCAGGCTTCAGCGCACCAACGTTTGACGCGAGTGATGAGCAACAGTGGGGGCTCAAGTTAGTCTTAGGCTCAGAAACTTTTGCTTGCCATGAAGGAAGTAGATGCCAGCGACAAGGTGTCCTAAATGATGCGTGAGTCGTCACACGTGGGTTCAGGACCCTTGTCTTGTAGTGGGACCAGTGATCATTTTTGCCGCACTCATGCCCAAGAAGACCCTGGTTGGCAGCAGCATCATGTCTGAGCCCTCGCCATGAATGACTCCTCCTTCCATCCCTTAATTCCTCACCTACCTTCTGCCCAGCTCCATGGACTGCTCCTTGTTTCCCTATTGCATGATTTACTTTCCTGCCTCTGTACCTTTGCTCATGTCTTCCTTCTTCCTAAATGCCTGTCTACTCCTCCACTCCCCACCCCCTGCCCAACTCACGCATGTCCCCATCTCCTTTCATTGAAGCCACCTTGGGTGTCACACCTGCCATCGATCCTCCCAGCAGTCCTTCCAACTCTGAGTAATTTATCCCTCCTCTGATCTCCTATAGTATATTTCTTTTTCCTGCTCTGCCTGCAGTTGACACTTGAACAATACAGGTTTGAACTTCACAGGTCCACTTACATGCAATATTTTCTCAATAAATATGTACTACAATACTACATTATCTGGTTGGTTGAATCTGAAGATACAAAACCACGGATACAGAGGGCCCACTGTAAAGCTGTTCACAGATTTTTGACTGCTGGTGGCCGTTGACCCCTAACCCCAGCGTCGTTCAAGGGTCAACTGAATTCTTTATATTATAATTGTGTGTGTAGGCACCTTGCTCCCCTACACGTGTAAGCTCAGTGAGTGGTCACCAGTGGGGAATGCATGAGTAAGGGAATGCAGGAATTTTGAAAGTCACTGGAAGGAACTGGAGTATTTGGAGTTTTAGATTTTTTTGGTCTGTCTTAATTTTTACTGTTTTTGGTGAGTGGGGATGTGTGAAGAAGGAAATAAGATTCTAGGTAAAGGAAACATTTTTTTTTTTTAACTAGAAGACATGTAAAGAAGAAATCCAGTAATCTTTTGTCCTCTTATAAAGTGTGTGTAACTCTGAGGTTTGGCTATATGTGCAGGCTGTAGGATATACTTCCATTGGGAAAACTCATGAGTTGGGCTGGTAGCAAGGCTACTCCTAATTGTTGGGAGATAATTCTACACGGGCGTGTGTCTGCATATCTTCTGAGTAAAGGCGCTGACATGTTTGTTCCAAACTATCTTTTTGAAGGATGTTGGCATAGCAAACGGCCTTGAGATTGAGCTGGTTTCTCCCTGTGGAGCGGAGGGCGGACCTTACTAGCTCACAGGTATGGTAAGATGTCATAGCGTTTGTAGTTCTTGACACTAATGATATAGATTTTGATAGTTGAACAGACTCATCTTCATCAAAATCTAATATTTAGGATGATCAGTTCTCCTCAGGTGAGCAATTTCATAGAGGACTTCTGTTACTTCAATGGCTTTATTCCAGGAGTGTGTTAGATACACAGAAGACACAGAAAAGACCCATGAGCCATTTAGCCTGCTCTCTGCTAAGTCAAGAAATTGAAATAATTGTGTCCTTGGTTACTAGGCAGATGTCAAATTGTCATTTCTCTACGTTATAGGTTTCCAGTAAAAATAGAGTGGAAATAAAACAACACTTTCCCCAGGATATTCAAAATACTTATACGATCCTTCATCTACTCTAGCAAATAGGTGCTTGTATTCAACACTTACAGGAAGGATGGAAACAGTTTATATATTTCTTTCTAGGAGGATGAGATAAGTCTTTCAATATGTGAAAGTAAATTTCTGCTTTTCAGTTTTAGATATCAAAATGGAAAACATCAAAAAAATTTTTTAAGTCACCAGTCTGTGATTTTTTGTTTGTTTGTTTTATAGCAGCCAGAACTGACTAAAACACTCATCTTTGACAAAACAAGGAGACACTGAAGCTCCAAACCATACAAAACTGATGGCAGTGGTCCCCAGGGCAGTGAGGATAAGTAGGGACACTGGCAGAAGTAGAAAGAGCACACCCATGTCATGAGAGCAGATCTCAGATGGGGCTGGTGGATACTCCAAGGTAAAGGGCTCAGGGTAGACGGTGCACAAAGCCAAATCCCAGCTAGAGGAGTGGCATGCAGAGAATAAAGGTCGAAGCAAAGAGCGCAGGGCTCAGTGAGGACACAGGCAGAAAAAACATATATTTGCAGGAAGCAGCCTGCCAGCGAACAGGGAGAGGGGAGGACCGCACTGTGAGCAGCCCTCCAGCTGCCTATTTTTTCACTGACGAGAAGTAAAGGCTGAATCAATTCACTCACCTAATACTGAGCCATAAGAAAAACTCCTTCCAGCCAGGAACCTGGACCCTATCAATATCTACATCCTGCAAGTAGCTCACGTGAGAGAAGGTGAGACAGAAAATAAAACATGAACCGGTAGCACTTCAAAAAGAAGTGAAAGGAAAAAAAAAAGGCATCAGAGAATTGAAGGAAAACTGGAGGAAGTCCATGAAAGAACAGACACTAAAGAAAACCCAGCAAGGGCCATGGAGAGCAGGAATGAAAATAGCAAAATAGAGTTTAAAAGGATTAGAGAGAGTAGGTTACACTTAAATAGGGAGATCAGAGTAGGACTCATTGAGGAAATGACATTTTGAACAAAGTCTTAGATGAGTGAAGGAGTAAGCTGTTCTCTAGGAAAGAGTGAGCACTTTAATGTCAGATATAAGACAAGAAGGAAGGAAGGAAAATTATAATGGTTTTCAGATTATGGGGCTGTAAAATTGGAGATCCTAATGGAATAAACCACTTATAAACTGCAAAAGATTTTATTCAGGGTATAAAATTAATATGCATAAATTAATGTTCGTATAACAGGCAACAACCAAATAGAAGCTATAATGGAAGAAAAAATCTCATTTACACTAGCAATGAGAAAGGTAAATTACCTAGGAATAAACTTCATAAGAAATGGGCAAGATTTATATGAAGAGGTGCTGGGTATAGGTGTTGGAAGCCTAAAAATAGCGTCAGTTTCCCTTGTTAGATGCACTCACTTGAGATCAGGTAGGTGGGAGTTAGGAAACCATCCTGCTGTGGCTCTTGGCCTTGCTACTGGAGAAGTAGGGTGTGGTTTCTTTGCAGCTAGTTCCCGTCTTTATTCTCAAGCTTCCTGGGTGTCAAGAAGCAGCAGTGATTGTGGCAGCTTCCTGATCTAACTCTGAGATCCTAGGATCACAGGATAAGGTGCCCATTCTCTACATTCAGCCAGTGGCTGTGGCTCCAGCCCTGGCATGGATCAAGTAGGCTCAAAAGTTGCAGCTCCCAGTTCAGCGATGTTGCTCCCTCCAAGATATACGTCTACAAGTGCTTTTCCAGCACTTCCTGATGATTTGATAAGGACTTAATTCTCTTTATTAAATCTCTTCCTGTGTAAAATACACAGAGTGATTTCTGTTTTCTGTACTGAAATTGGTCTGACATATTTGATATTGGAAGTGGTTGCAGAAATCAGGCCCTCAAGATGGGAATCTGGGATTGGATCTGACCCAGCTAGGTTTGAAGATAATGGTGAACTTGCCACCAGGGGAAAATGGGATACTGCAAATCTAGGGCATGCAGTGGAAAAAGTTCTGTAATCACCTGTGGTTGCCTGGAATGAACAGTTTACTGAAGGCAAAGAGGCTTCAGTGGCTGCCCTACTAGATAGCTATGATGGGAATGAAGGATTCAAGAACTTTTGGGATGGGTTGGCCTTTTCTGACTGTATTGGAGAGTTTAAAGAAAGAAAATGATATATGGTGAAAGTCCAAAAATACAGAAGTAAATTTAATTATGATAACAGTGGCATTTAAAATCAGTTGGGGAAAGACGGATTATTTAGTAATTGAGGTTGGGCAAATGCGTAGATATCAAAGTTGGATCCACTGTACTTAACTCACATCAAAACAAATTTCTGAAGGGTCATATTTTTAAAGGAAAAAAGCAAAATCATGAAACATTAAGAAGAAACCATGGAAGGATTTTCAAAGTAATCTAAGAGAGGTGAAGTCCTTTCTAAGTCTAATATACCCAAAAGTAGTAAATAGTAAAACAAAAGCTTGATAAAAGTTGACCAACTAGAAATGAAAAAGGTCTGCATGGCCAAAAAAACAAAACAAACAACAAAACCAACCCAACAAACAAAAAATAAGCAAGTAAAACAGTGTAAGAAAAGTCAAAAGACATGACAAACTGAAAAAAAGTTTTGACATTCATTTCTAAGGAAAGGACCATTCTTACTATTATATAAAGTGTTTCTATATCCAGTAGAAAAGTGGACAAAATACATAAATAGATAATTCATGGCAAATGAAATACAAATGTGCTTTATCACTCATAATAAGAGAAATACAAATAAAAACATTTTTTCATTTATTAAATTGATCAGTTCCAGTTCTGGCTGAAATGAACTATGTCCACTGCAGCCTATGTCCACCACAGATGACTATTAAAACCTCTGGACAAAATATGAAAAAAAGGCTACCACAAGCTGGAGAAAGGGGTGAAAACTCCTGATTGCTTTTTCTTCTCCCCACTCTGTCCTGAGGCCACTCCCAGTCACAGAGCTTCACTGCTATAGTACAGTGACATGGATAACTAGACCCTGATTGAAAACCTGTTCCTCTGGTCAGAGGAAATGGGAAAAAGGACACATTGTGCAGAGTATGGGGAGAATCCCTGTCCTTTTCTCTCTCTTTCCCCTCAATATTGTCCCGAGGGCAGCCCCAGTTGCACAGAGCAGCACAACAGATATAAAGTATGGCAGACTCCAGGAGAACCCTATCTCTCTGGCCAGCAGAACTGGAAAAAGGGGGTTCTGGGTGCCAGAGATTATAAAGGAAATGCCCAAAAGGAGAGTGATGCAAAGGGAATCCTTAATTCTGTGTAGTGGTTTGTTACACAGCAATAGCTAACTGATACAGGAATCCATGTCATTAACTGAAGTCTGCCCTTTGTGTTGTCCAACAGCTAATTTGTCATACTTAACACAAAGTTTTAATGTGCTAATTGTGGAGATGAAAGGAGACCATCTGTGTGAAACGCATTTTTAACATTTCCATTCAATCTTTTTTCCAATTCTTACAGTCATATAAATATTAGAAGATGACATTATATGGAGGGATGGCCATAAATTCAAGGAATGAGAAGTTAGGAAGAGTGCAATTAAAAAACAAAAATGTACTGAGTAATCAATGTCTAAACCTGTTGAAGCGCATAAACAATTTGTCCAGATTTTCAGAAGAGAAAGAACTCCTGGCCACACCCATGATGGCCACAGGGGAACTGGCCAATAACGTTATGAGCTGCTATGACAGGCATCTAGAAAGATCAACAAAGGGCCCCTCGCAAGTAATTAGGCTTCTGTGCCTTGCCCCTGGTCTCCCTGTCTCCTGTCTTGAGTCTGGAAGACACAGAGAAGGGGCAGAGGATGGAAAAGCAGACACGGCTTTTCTGGAGTTGTAGGACCTCGAGGCATCTGTCTAGACTGAACTGCGTGTACGGAAGGATAAAGGGTTCATACATTGTTTTCTTTCATTCCTTTGAGTTATTGCATGCCTACTGTGACTCTAACGCTGTTCTAGGCACTGGGGATGTATCAGTGGATAAAACAGACAAAAATCCCTGCCCTTGTGAAGCTTACATTCTAGGGAAAGACTGACAATAAATATAATAATATAAAACGTTAGAAGGTGATGAGTGCTGTGGAAAAAGAAATATGCTAAGGTAAGATAGTGGGGTAGGGAGGAGAGCAGGTATTAAATAGGATGGTCAGAAAGGGCCTCAGTGAGAAGGTGAGATTCGGTTCCCGCTTCCCGTGAGGGAAGGGAGGAAATAAATCATCTCCTTAATTAACGAAGAGCTTGCAAGGCACTGGGAACACATTCCCAGGGCACAGATCCCGAGGTGGGCGGGGGGATAATATATTGGAATTGGGTTTTTCACTGCCTGAAAGTGAATTACAACTAAAATGAGACTTGTTCTTATATTTGAAAGTGACAAGGAAGTTGGACTCTGGACCTTAAGAGACGGAAAAGAGGAAAATGTGAACGGACATATTTCTTTGCAGGTCGCCCCTCCATACTCTCGGAGTGACAGCCCAGCCCCGCGAGGCTCCGCCTCTCCACCGTGGTGCCGCCCCCACGCGGAGTGACAGCCCATAAGGCACGCCTCTTCCTTAGCAGTCTCAGCTCTCACTCCCGGCGACAGCCAGTCTAGGCCAGTCTAGTGTTTCTCTGGAGCAGCCCGGTCTCTGCCGGGAGTGACTCACCCCTAAGCCCCGCCTCCCCCACCTCGGCCCCGCCCCCGCCTGCGTGCGGTCGCGTCTCGGCCCCGCCCTGCACGCCCGGCGCTAGGTGGTACCCGCCCGGCAGGCCGCGGCTCGCCTCCCGCGGCGAGAGTCGGTTGCCCGGTCTGGGGGACTAGCAGGCTCTCGGGCCCGCCCCTGAAGACGTGGAGTGCTGTGGCGGCCGGTGAGTGGGGGAGGGGACCTCGGACCCCCCTCGCTCTCGGCGGCGCAGAGCCTGGGTCAGTGCAGGTGGTTGAGTCCGGGCTGTCGGGCAGCGGCGCGACGCTTCCAGTGACTCCTCCCGGCCGCCGCCCTTCCTTTCCGGGGTACCTCCCGGGGTTGGCAATCCCGGGAATGGGAAAGTAGGACCGGGAGGGACGCCGAGGTTGGGTGACGTTCGAGTGGGAGTGGCAGTCGCAGGTGGAAGCTGCAGAGGGCCGAGGTTGGTCTGAGGGTGGGGGGTTGATAGAAGAAAGTGGTGAAGCTGAAATCTGGTGGCTGGTGGAGTCAGGATGCGAGGGCTTGGGGGGCTCCAGAGCAACGGGGAATGAGATGAGTGGGGGTGGAGGAGTCGACGAAGCCTAGTGAAGGGCGTTTGAGGGAAGGACCAGCTCACGGGGGCCCATGATTCACGCTTCCCCGACTGTCCGGAGAGCCTGGAGCTTCGGGTATCTCGGCACGGGCGTGACGCTAGTGAGCTTGCGGGGTTGTGCTCTCACATCGGGGTGATCGGGTTTCCAGGCTTTCGACTGGGACACACGGTACAGCTTAAGTATTAGATGAAAGTCAGGGGCAATGCCTGGGACACCTGAGAAACGTGGCTGGAAGGGGTGCTTCTCCTATGGAATGCTTCTAATTTCCCTGGAGCCTTGGCGGCGCCAGCGTTGGTGCGGCGCTGTCTTCTGGAAACCCTATTCCGGCAGCCCAGACGGTGTATGGAGGTCCTGCACAAAGTTCAGAGTTGAGGTTTTTATTCAGACTCAAAAGCAGTCGTATCACGTTCCCTTAAATCCTGCGGATTTTTAATTTTAAAAATATCTAATCCTGTGGGGTTAAAAAAATTTTTTAAATCTTTCTTATCTGGCTACTTTGAATTTTAAAGTCACACCGAGCTAGAGAACTAGATGTTTTCTAAGAGCCCATTCTGTGAGTATGATAAACAATTTTAAATTAGCTGTGGAAAGTAGATCGTATCTGTTGTGACGAGTTATTGCTGAAAGAATTGTAGAATTGCGGATGAAGAATGAAATTGAAAAGATTTAAACTAATGGAAAGGGATAGAAAAGTCCTGGTAAATTGGAGACTGTGTGTGCTTAAAAAAACAAAAAACAAACTCAGTGAAACTTTTTTTCACTGTAAGAGAACTTGGAAGATAGAGAAAAGTATAAGAATGAAAATGAAAACTCCATGTAATTTCACCAACCCTAACATTTTTGTGCAATTCTTCTTAATTCTTTTTGTATTTTTTTGTGTATCTAAATGTACGTATTGCATAGTTGGGGTCATATTGTTGTATTACTTTGTATTTTGCTTTTTTTCCCTTTGTATTTTTAGCATTTTCCTGGATCATTAAAAATTCTCCCTAAACATCTTTTTAAATGGTGGTATGTTCATCACGTGAATTCATTCTTTTATCACATATTAGCATTTCAGCTGTGTGCCAGGTCCTGTGCTTGGGGAGGAGATTCATTGTTGCTCTAGGTTTTCAGACATTATTCCAGCTCAAATAAGCAAAATCTTGGCAGTGTCTGGGGTACCAAGTGTAGAAAGAGAGCGTGAGTGCAGCATCTAATCAGGCCTGGACCTGGGCTGCTGTGGCGAGGCTGTCTTCATTGTGTCGTGTCTTATCTCTCCTACACCTTTCTGTGGAGGCCTGAGGCCACGAGAGGTTCCTAGGTATGTTCCTCAGGGAATGGGCCTCACCAGCTCCCCTACATTGTGGGTGTCACTGAGAAACTCTTTAGTGAGGGTGCACGTGTGCAGTGCTGATGTTTCATTCTCAAATCTGCCCTCATCTTAGGTGACTCTGAGAGACAGCTGCCCTAGGTCTCAAGGACGACTGTCCCACAATTGCTCTCATAATTAACTGCCTCTAAGTTGTCTTACACCTTAGAGGGGGCCTCCGGAGGGGTCCTGTCCCTTCTAGCACTTGCCATTAAAATTGCAAGTTTTCTTCTAGGAAATCCCGCTCATCTTCCTCCTTGATCAGTGTGGCCCTTCATTTTGCTCTCACTGATGTGTTCCTATTCTGCCTTACGACTGAGAGTAATTTTGTCATTTTGGATTGTGTTTCTCCTTGAGTCTGAAATAAGGTGATTCCTAAACACAGCCTTATGCACTTACTTATTAGTCTTTGAATTTATGATAATTCCATTGATGTTTTTTCTTTACCCAAACTCAGGAAGAGAATAAAGGGTCCCTTATTCTTTTTTTGAACCGTGATAAAATATGTGAACCACCCCCCTCCATGCTTGAACTCCCAGTGAGTTTCTTTTCATATGTGCATTTCAACCACCAAGGTCAGGATTTAACCCTTACTATAGGCAGGTGATTCCAATAGCTAATGTAAGAGCCACAGGGATCCAGTTCCTTTGTAGGTCTCCTTTAGCCCTGGGTGCAGTTCAGTGCGTGATTAAGAAGACCAGAGTTTGAGATGGCTATCTACTGGTCCTGTGCCCAGAGCATATGGAACCTAGCTGCTCTGTGCTTTACAGTTATTGCTGGCTGCTGGCCTGGCTGACAGTCTGGATAAAAGGGGGAAATTGGCTGTGGAAGCAGAAATCATTCTACCCTCTAGTGCCCAGGAAGTCTGTGTGTTGAATCATTGCTTGTTTTCAGATCAGCCCCAACAGGAACCGTGAGGCCCTCTGCTGTGTCCACGCTTAAAGTCCTCATGTCCCCCCAGGTGGTATTTTGGTCCCATGTACTAGTCTAGTGTGCATGGTAATGGTGGAGCCATCCTCTGTTAAGACCCTCCAGTAAAAGTGGATTGCAGAACTCAGGTTAGCCCATGCTGCCATGAGGCTTCTTATTTTCACCACCTTACACTTGGTATTCACACCGTCGGGCTAGCCAACGTGAAGAGGTGGGATTGGAGCAGGCCTGGATCGCGCTGGTCGGTGAACTGCAAGAGTGATGTTGCGTGCAGAACACAGAGGGGGCAGGAATCCCCCAAGGAGAGGGCGTCCCCAGAGGTGTTACTGTATAGTGATGGAAATTCCCTGAGCAGAGGACACAAGAAGGAGGGCACAGGGTTTCAGGGACGGGAACACGCGCAGTGTAAGAGAGGTTCCTGCCACTTAGGTCACCCAGCCTGTAAGTACCCTGTGGCCCAGTGGATGGCACAAATGTGAAGCAGCTGAAAACAAGCAGTGTTGAAACTTCCAAGAGCATCTTATATACTGGAGCCTTGAAGGGGTTGAGGCTTACCAGGCTCCACTGAACTGCTCAGTGCTGGCGCTTGGGTTAGTCTGTGAGACTCTTAACAAGTGAAAGCCCACAGCTCCACAGCTGTGGCGAGGCCAGCGTTACTTTTGATGGTGAGACTTTAAATTGGCTAAGTTCAAAAAAAGGGGGAAAAAAGGTCTTTTGCATACGGTATGGTGTCATTCAAAGAGCATTGGATTTCAGTCTTATCTCTGTCACACTGGTTGTGTGACTTTGGGTTTTATTAACATGAAATAGTGTGGTCTTGGGACTAATTGACCCCTAAGGCTCCTTCTGCTCTAAAATTCTCTCCTAGTCCGACTTCTGCGCTGCTTTTGCCAGTCTCATGGATAGGACGTGCCTAGGTCCCAAGTCCTTTCATTCTATATGCCGTTAACTTTTACCCCAAACCAAACAATCTTTGAAGCTAGGCGACTTCTTGTATACAAAGTTAGTATGTTTTTAATCTGAGGAATAACGCAAAATATTATCTTGTATTAGGTAATTTTAAAAGTATCATTTGGTCTCTACTACAGTGTATATTTTACACTTATGTTGAAAATGTGAGCCTTCTATTTCACGAACATAGAAGCCATTTTTTTCTAATCATAAGAAATACCTGCTCACTAAAATTCAAATCAAAAAGAAAAATGTAAAGAAGAAAATAAAACTCATCGTAAATCCTACTACCTAGAAATGGGGATGGAGAAATATATCTGACTAATCACTGATGGAATTTTTATTAGACACACATACCCACACCGTGACTAACACAAGTGTGTGTAATACACTCATATCACATGTGATGAATACATATGTATACACAAATGTGGTTAAGGATGTGAGCTCTGGCATCAGGCTGCCTGGTTTTGAAGCCCAGCTTCCCCGCTTGAGACTGCATGATGTGGACAGGCTACTTTTTACTTCTTTCACCTCAGTTTTCTCATCTGTAAGATGGAAACGTTAAAGTTCCTTCTTCATGGGGTTGCTGTGAGAAGTGACTGAGTTAATTCACATAAAAATGTGTAGCCCATGCTTTGATGCAGTAAATCCTCAGCAAATGTTAGCTAGTGTTGTCATTTTGATATTACTGTGGATGATATATATTCATAAATGGGGTCATACTTTGCATTTTTACCTTATAATGTATTATGAAACATTCTCCATGTTAATTTAGTTGGATCTGTATCCTAGTATTAATGGTTCTGTTGTATAGTTATACTTTATTTAGCCAGTATCCTGTTGTTTGACTTTATAAGAAAGAGAGGAAAGACAGAAAAAAAGAAAGCTGTAATGAACATTTATGTACATTTTTGGTTTTATTATATGTTTGGTATAAGTTCCTAGAACTAGCATTGTTCTGTTGAATGGTATGAGTATTTAATATTGTTTTTCAGATTGCTATTCTGCTTTCTGGGAAGGTGGTATCAAATCACAACATCTGGCAACAATATGTGAAAATGCCCAGCTTTCTACTCCCATGCCAGACCTGGGTTCTGTCCATCTTTCAACAAATCTGAAAAGGGAAAAATAACTCATTGTTACTTTGCGTTTCTTTCTTAGTAACTTTAAACATCTTTTCAAGTGTATATTTCTTCTTTGTGACTTGTGATTTTAGTTTTTTGTATTTTTTCTTATTGATTTATAAGAACTCTTCGTATATCAGAGATTGTGACATTTTTGTCTGTAATATATTGGAAGTCTTGGTAAGGTCGTGCTTTGAGTCATGAAAGGCATACAGTATCTCAAATAAGAATAAATCAATGAGCAAGTATTTACTGTGAGCTTCTAGATAATGCTCATATACATGTTGAGAACCGAAACCTGCCTTACTTTCTCAGAAAGATTGTTTCATGACCTGGTAATTGTGAATAATTCTCACTCACATTAGGCAATGCATAAAGGCTAAAAAACTTTGACCTTTGATTTGATGCCTGTGATGCCCTGCTGAGCCCTGTATTGTCCCCTTAACCTCACCATTCCTTCCATCTTTGCTATTTGCTAACTCACAGCCATTCTTCCCATGTCCCAGGTTAGAAACCTTGGAATCATCTGGGTATCTTTTCCAAATTGCAGCCTGTCCCATTCTCAGCCTCCCTTCTCAGGCTGCCCCAAGCCCTCGGGTTACTGCAGTTGTACTGCTATACTTAGCCCTGTGTTAGAATGATTTGATGCACACCTGTTTCTCAAAACTAAGATGTAGACCTTATTTACTTTTGTATCTTCAGACTCCGTCGCGGCCTGGCTCATAATAAGCACGTGATTAATGTTTGTTGTATTTGATATTTCCATGTAAAAGATGATGATGGTAAGCCTCTGTAGCCTACTGGTAGATTAACATTTTTCCCCAACGTTTTTTTAAAAATTAATTTATTAAATTAATTTATTTTTGGCTGCTTTGGGTCTTTGCTGCTGCACGCAGGCTTTCTCTAGTTGCGGCTAGCGGGGGCTACTCTTCGTTGCGTTGTGCAGGCTTCTCATTGCGGTGGCTTCTCTTGTCGCGGAGCACGGGCTTTAGGTATGCGGGCTTCAGTAGTTGTAGTGTGCAGGCTCAGTAGTTGTGGCACACGGGCTCAGTTTCTCCACGGCGTGTGAGATCGTCCCAGACCAGGGCTCAAACCCGTGTCCCCTGCATTGGCAGGCGGATCCTTAACCACTGCACCACCAGGGAAGCCTCCCCTCAACTCTTTGTTATGAAAAATTTCAGAAGTTCAGGGGAGTTGAAAGAATACCATGAAGAACACCCCCTAAACTTACCTGTTGAGATTTCTGTCACTCTGACACATAGCCAATCCTCTGCTCAGAAACCCCCAGCGACTCCTTACTGGCTGTCAGGTTAGATGTGAACGGCAGCATACTTTCTCAAATGGTGGTAGCTTACAAACACGTTACCACTCTGCTCTGGTCGGGCCTTTACTCTCAAGCTTCATTGATAACTTTTGCACATGAAGTGTTCTGAGTTCCCATAGCTTTAATGGCTATCTGTTACCATTCTTTCCTTCTTTGTAATTCCTGATTATATCGTTAGCTATTTGGAGGTGAGAACTCAGTCCTATCTTTTTTTTAACATCTTTATTGGAGTATAATTGCTTTACAATGTTGTTAGTTTCTGCTGCATAACAAAGTGAATCAGCCGTATACATACATATATCCCCATATCCCCTCCCTCTTGCACCTCCCTCGCACCCTCCCCATCCCACCCCTCTAGGCAGTCACAAAGCGCCGAGCTGATCTCCCTGTGCCATGCAGCTGCTTCCCACTAGCTATCTATTTTACATTTGGTAGTGTATATATGTCCATGCCACTCTCTCACTCCGTCCCAGCTTCCCCTCCCCCCTCCCCGTGTCCTCAAGTCCATTCACTAAGTCTGCGTCTTTATTCCTGCCCTACCCCTAGGTTCATCAGAACCTTTTTTTTTTTTTAGATTCCATATATATGTGTTAGCGTACGGTATTTGTTTTTCTCTTTCTGACTTACTTCACTCTGTATGACAGACTCTAGGTCCATCCACGTCACTACAAATAACTCAATTTCTTTTTTTATGGCTGAGTAATACTCCATTGTATATATGTGTCACATCTTCTTTATCCATTCGTCTGTCGATGGACACTTAGGTAGCTTCCATGTCCTGACTATTGTACATAGTGCTGCAATGAACATTGTGGTACATGACTCTTTTTTTTTAAAATTCTTTATTGTAGTATAATTGCTTTACAGTGGTGTGTTAGTTTCTGCTTTATAACAAAGTGAATCAGTTATACATATACATATGTTTCCATATCTCTTCCCTCTTACGTCTCCCTCCCTCCCACCCTCCCTATCCCGCCCCTCTAGGTGGTCACAAAGCACCGAGCTGATCTCCCTGTGCTATGCGGCTGCTTCCCACTAGCTATCTATTTTACGTTTGGTAGTGTATATATGTCCATGCCACGTGACTCTTTTTGATTTATGGTTTTCTCAGGTGTATGCCCGGTAGTGGGATTGCTGGGTCATATGGTAGTTCTATTTTTAGTTTTTTAAGGAACCTCCGTACTGTTCTCCATAGTGGTTGTATCAATTTACATTCCCACCAACAGTGCAAGAGGGTTCCCTTTTCTCCACAGCCTCTCCAGCATTTATTGTTTGTAGATTTTTTGATGATGGCCATTTTGACCAGTGTGAGGTGATACCCCATTGTAGTTGGTCCTGTTTTGACCTGGCTTCCCTCGTAGATCCTAGCCTGGGGAGTTTGATTGGGCTGATACCTTGAAATAGCATTCCTGATGTATTTGTAGTATTATTTGAATCCAGCATTGATTTATAACACCAGTATTGCCCCAAACAAAACTTATGCTCTGTTAGAGAAAAACAAACCTTATCAGTCCAGGCCAAACAAGCTGGATCTGTTTGATCAGCTTGCTGAAAGATTGTGAATTCCCCCAGAGAAAGGAAAGATGTTCTGTGTTGTTGGTCATTCCTTTTGTGATTGTTCCCAAGAATCGCTTTGCACTTCGACTTTGGAGTCATTAAAACTTACATTAAGCACAAAGTTAGAGTAAATGAGTCTAAAGTCTGAAAATTGCCCCTGTTGAGAATCATGGAGTTAGAGAGGTCCACATGAGAAACATTTTCGAGGGAGGCCATCAGGCCTTAGTGACAGATGCCATTTGTGGGTTTCCAGGTTGACTCCATTATCTTCCCAGCTTGGTGACAGAGATAAAGATGACATCCCTGAGAAAGTTAGGGACACTGGGAAGGGAAGCTGATGCTGGGGATATCAACTCCATACAAAAACATGAAATTGGGCTGTGTCAATTCCCTGCCCGTAATGAATTGGTGATTACCATTGTTTGTTGGACAAGGCCCAGTTAATTTGTAATAATCAGGGGCCTTCATTAGATACCAGCTCCCATCCTCCCTTCCTCTAACACATAGTTAATGCTCCAGCTGTACCTACTCACTTGTATTTCTCTGAGTTTCTTGGCTTTTTTTTTTTTTTTTTTTTTGCGGTACCCGGGCCTCTCACTGTTGTGGCCTCTCCCGTTGCGGAGCACAGGCTCCGGACACGCAGACTCAGCGGCCATGGCTCACGGGCCCAGCTGCTCCGCGGCATGTGGGATCTTTCCAGACCGGGGCACGAAGCCGTGTCCCCTACATCGGCAGGCGGACTCTCAACCACTGCGCCACCTGGGAAGCCCCATCTTGGCTATTTTTCATCATCGTTTTATAGGGGAACACTATTTCCTCTGCCTAGAATGCCATCCATTGTCGATCTGGCAGACTCCTATTCATTCTTCTAAATCCTGTTCAGGTCACACCCTTTGTAAATACTTCCTTAGCCCTCTTGTGTGAGCACATTTTACACTGTTATCCTTCACTTACCTGAATGTACCCCCTGCCTTATTCTGAGCTGCTTGCGGATACGAGTGGTGTTTCCCTCGTTTTTGTATAGGGCCTGGCTCGCACAGGTGCTGTGAGCCATTGGGGGAGCCTGTCATGTAACCCATCTGGCTCGTGAGAAATTTTCTTCCGTCCAGGAAGCCAGAATTAGGTTTAATTAAGAGAAAATACAAATACAGTCTATATTTATTTTTCCCATTATAACCCATCTTTGCTTTTTATTTTCAGCAAGTTTGTCAAAGATGAAAGTGACCTTGTCAGCTCTGGATACGCATGAGAGCTCTTTCACGCCTCTGGTTGTCATAGAACTTGCTCAGGATGTCAAGGAAGAAACCAAAGAATGGCTGAAGAACAGAATTATCAGTAGAAAGAAAGATGGAGGTGAGTAAAATAAATATCACTCAGATTTAGTCATGCCAGTGAGTAAAACTGTATTTTCAAATGTGTTTCACAGTTTTTTAATTGATATATTTTTAAAATTAATGTTCATTTCCTTGCTCTTTATTATTTATCTAGGACTTGAAAGGAGGTCTTAAATCAACATTAGATTGTAAGTCTCTCTTAGACCGTAAGCAACGTGAGTGATTTTGTTCACAGCTATAAACTCTGTGCCTATGTACAGTGCCTGGTGCATAGTAGGTGCTTAATAAATATTTGTCAAATGAATGAATATCTTTGAGTATTCTTTCTGTGTTGGTTATGGTGCTAAGGGAGAGAGAAACACACTTCTGCCTGCAAGGATGTTACTGTCAGGGTAAAGAGACTGAACGCTAGTTCCAGGAAATTGAAGGAACAGGAAAAAAGGCTAAGGAAAAAGCTGTTACAAAATACTGCATGATACTTAAAAAAAAAAAAAATCATTATGTATACTTGCTGTGAAAGTAAAGGGGGTTTTCCCTGGTGGTCCAGTGGTTGAGAATCCGCCTTCCAATGCAGGGGACACGGGTTCGATCTCTGGCCGGGGAACTAAGATCCCACGTGCTGCAGGGCAGCTAAGCCTGCGCGCCACAACTACTGAGCCCACATGCCACAACAAGTGAGCCCACATGCTGCAACTAGAGAGCCCACATACTCTGGAGGCCATGCGCCACAACTACAGAGCCCACGTGTTCTGGAGCCTGTGCGCTACAACTTGAGAGCCCACGCGCTCTGGAGCCTGTGTGCCACAACTAGAGAGCCTGTGTGCTGCAACTACCAAGCCTGCATACCACAACTAGAGAGAAGCCGGCACGCTGCAACAAAAGATCCCATGTGCTGCAACTAAGACCCAACACAGCCAAAAATAAATAAATACTTTTTTTAAAAAAAGAGAGAAAATGATAATTACCAATAGGAAGAATGAGGTATGTAACATTGCTACAGTTTCTACAGATATTAAAAGGAAAATAAGGATGTATAATTAAAAAAAAAGTAAAGGGAAGGGCGAGGTGACACTTGGTGATGCTTTTTGGGGTGGTAAGGGATGACTTTATAGAAGAAGCCGAAGGTTAGCCCTCTCCTGTAGGGCACAAAAAGGGGGCTAGATCTGGGTAAGAGGGTGGAGGGAGTTTTACATGAGCAGACACTTCATAAAACTACACAAAACAACCCCTAAAACTTCACTAAGTCTAGAAACACTGGACAAAATGTAAATAAGACTCTTTTAAAAAACGATTTTGACTGTAAATGGAAATGCCTTCTTAAAAATAAAACTTTGAGTCAAAGTGGAATTTTTAATTTTTTTCAAACAATTGAACCAAAAAAAAAAAACCTTTAAAAAGAAGAATACTTGATTGCTGAAATCTGAGGTGTTTCACTGGACTGGAGTCTCTTCTTTAAAATCCCTGTGGTGGGACTTCCCTGGTGGCGCAGTGGTTAAGAATTTACCTGCCAATGCAGGGGACACGGGTTCAAGCCCTGGTCCGGGAAGATACCACATGCCTTGGAGCAACTAAGCCTGTGTGCCACAACTACTAAGCCTGCACTCTAGAGCCCTCAAGCCACAACTACTGAGCCGGCGCACCTAGAGCCCATGCTCCGCAACAAGAGAAGCCGTCACAATGAGAAGCCCACGCACCACAACGAAGAGTAGCCCTAACTCGCAACTAGAGAAAGCCCACACGCAGCAACAAAGACCCAACGCAGCCAAAAATAAATAAATAAATAAATAAATAAATTTAAAAAATAAATAAAAAATAAAATCCCTGTGGTGTAAGAACATTTATAGTGTCTTAGAGTGAGAGAGGCCAGTGTATTCCCAGTCGTCTTCTCTGCTCTTTGTGTGGCTTTAGCAAGGACACATGAGGATGGGGAGGGGATGGCATCTTCCTACAATGCTGGGGCAGTCATAAAAGAACATTCCAAAAAAGTATTCAGGACCTTTCAGGTAAAGGTATTGGATTTAACACTCATGTTTACTTTTATTCTCTTACAAACTCCTATTAAAATGACAATAAAAGGATCTTTTAAAAAAAGACCTAAGTCCACATTGACAAGAAAGGAGAAGATATAACAGCAGCACCATTCTAGAAGCTAGTAAACAGGTGATGAGTAGTGAGTAACTTCTCAGAGTTGAGAAATCCAGAGCTCGAGCTGGCAGGGGAGAAAACTGAGATGCAGTTTGGTTTACACTGCAAAATATTCCTAAAGACTCAGGAATTAGAGACATTAGGGGCCTATAGAGGTAGAAATAAAAATGGTACCAAGAAAAAAAAAAAGAATTGGCTGAGATCTGTTTAAGAAATAGTCTGATCCCTAGGTCCCTTCTGTATTCTACCACCCCAGCAGAAGTCTCTGTTATTCTCTGGAGAGGGTCAGATGCATGGATTTTGGCATGGGGGCTTTATGTACAGTTGGTAACAGATTCTGTACATAAAGCACATACACATTCTGTACGTAAAGGTAATTAATTGAATCTTGTTACCCCTGTCCTCCATCCCACCAGTCTCATACCTAATTAAGTTTCCACAATGTAATCATCTCGGAAGGAGATTTGAATAATCTTTCCTTGAGGAATCTGAGCAACTCAAGACAAAGGTGCAGAAATCAAGAGTTGCCCATGGAAAGTAACCTGGCCAGACTACCTTGCATTAAAGGCCATTTTTTAAAATAAATTTATTTTATTTTTTTATTTTTGGCTGCATTGGGTCTTCATTGCTGAGTGTGTGGGCTTTCTCTAGTTGCGGAGAGCGGGGGCCACCCCTCGTTGAGGTGCACACGGGCTTCAGTAGATGTGCCCGTGGGCTCTAGAGCGCAGGCGCACGGGCTTAGTTGCTCCGCGGCATGCGGGATCCTCCCGGACCAGGGATCGAACCCACGTGCCCTGCATTGGCAGGCGGATTCCCAACCACTGCGCCACCAGGGAAGCCCCAGACGCCATCTTTGATGAGTTCCATCTAAACCTTCAGAACTTCTGTTCTACTTCTTAGAACTGCTTTCTTAAACATGAGCTTATAACAAAAGATCACCAAACATCTGAGGAAAATCCCTAACGTGAAAGAGAAAGCTAAAAAAGATAAAAGAAAACCATGTAGGAGAAAACCAAAAGAGAATTAAAAACTCAGTTCTCAGCGTTATGAGAAGACAAACCACCTACACATCAAGAGTAGGATATTATAAAATAATCATTTAGGAAAAAAAGCAGCTCATAAAATGAAAGTATGAGAGCAAAATTTAAAAACTCAGTAAAAGGGTTAGAAGACAATTTTGACAACCTCCCAGAAAGTAGAGCAAAAAGGTAAAGAATTGGAAAATCTAAGAGAAAAAAAATAGGGAAATTAGAGGACTAGTCCAGGAGGTATACCTCTGAATAAAAGTTCTAAAAAGGGAAGAGAGAAAAAGGAGAGGAAGAAATCATCAAAGAGAAACTCAGGGCTGATGTGTGCTTTTTCAGACTGAAAGGGCCCATGCAATGCCCAGCACTGTGGCTGAAAATGGCATATCACTGGAAGGTTTCAGAACCCTGAGGACAGGGAAGATACTACAAACTTCCAGAAAAAATAAAGTAGGTTAGAAACACTGGAAGCTAGAAGGCAGTGGTATAATATCTTCATTTCTGAAGGAAAATGATTTCAGTCCAGAATTCTGAACCCACCCAGCTGTCAACAAGGTGTGAGGGTGGAGTGAAGAGAGATTTCTCTAAGAAGATAATGTTAACAGCCTATCTCTCTTGGCAGTGTATTGAGGGAAGACTTAAATAATTGGCAGAGCTTGGGGGATTGAATTAGCAGTAAGTGCATAATAAACCAAGCATATGGTAAGATACCAATTTTGGGGAAAACGGTAAGCTGTAGGGAAGGAAAATCATAGCATGTTGTAAGGCTCAACTATAACGTATGTAGTCATAATAAGGAAAATACCGTTGATGGGATGAGAAGGATGATATGACGATATTGTGAGAATGGGGTGATGGAAAGGGTGGGTGGAAATGGTGAAGGTGGGTTGGAAAGAGAGCTAAATCCTCATTTGCCAAGGTTTAAACAAAAATAAATAGCTCTGTAAGCATGTTGTTTGGTGACGTGAAAAGAAATCACAAAGGAATCACCTGAACAAGTTGAAAGTCATTGCCTTGGTGGGCGGGGTGCCGGTGGGGGGGATGGGGACTATTTTTCAGAACAAGATGTTGACAAATGTTTCTCTGTGAAGGTTATATCCTTTTATACTCCCCTAGTGATGTCTCAGAGTGCCTTTCCCCTCTCACTCCGTGTCAGTTTGCATCGTCCAAGCAAGAGACGCCAAACGGGATTATTTTATTTTATTAAAAATTAAAAAAATTTTTTTATTTATTTTTGGCTGTGTTGGGTCTTTGTTGCTGTGAGCGGGCTTTCTCTAGTTGCGGCGAGTGGGGGCTACTCTTGGTTGCAGTGTGTGGGCTTCTCATTGCTGTGGCTTCTCTTGTTGTGGAGCACGGCCTCCAGGCGCACGGGCTTCAGTAGTTGTGGCTTGCGGGCTCTAGAGCACAGGCTCAGTAGTTGTGGTGCACGGGCTTAGTTGATCCGCGGCACAAGGGATCTTCCTGGACCAGGGATCGAACCCATGTTCCCTGCATTGGCAGGCAGATTCTTATCCACTGCACCACCAGGGAAGCCCACCAAATGGGATTTAATGCACAGGAGGTTTGTTGAGGGGAACATCTGTAGAAAGATAAAGGGAGAAGCAGCAGGCTTAGACATTGAGAGCCTTCAGACTTTCGTGTAGGTCTAACACTTCAGAAAGGAGAGAGGGAAGAAGGAGGCTAGGATAGGAAGAGCCTCCGACTACAGCATGGTTCTGAGAACGTATGAGCCAGGCCCAACATTGCCCTTTAAAGGAAACGCATGTTGAGCAGAAATGGCCTCATTCCAGTGTCCCCTGCGTGTTCAACCTGTGGCTGGGAGCAGCTAGGGGAGCATGGTTTAGGTGTGAGGGTGCTGTGGCCAAAGGGGGCAGCAGGAGGCTGCAGTCAACTCTGCTTCTCACAGCAGATTCTTTTGATGGGAGATCTGGGTGGAGCAGGGCACTTCCATGGCTACCATACTCACTAACCTAGTTTTTAACCCTACTTTTGATTTTTGCAGTGTGAGAAGTGAAAAGTAGCATATTGGTGTTGGGGTTTTTTTTTGTTTTTTAATTAAACAGAGCACCCAAATGGATTTATTCAGCTGACTTTTGTTTTATAGCATCATTTTCTGAAGAGGTGACTCATGGACAGTGACACTTGAAGAAATTCTGTTACGGGAACAAAGGACAGATTTCTTAGGTCAAAAAGACTGCACATAATGCCCTTCTCTTGGAGACTTAAAATGCAAATAAACATAAAATACGTTTTGAGTAATTTCACAGTAAAGAAATCTGTTCAACTTTGTTTAACCCAATTTTTTGATGGTATTTAATCACAGATCCCCTTTTCCCATGCAGCATCTAGTACGGGTCATCGAATATGCTTTGGGCAACACTATTGAGGTAGCATTTAAGAAGAGTGGAACTTTAGAAGGGAAAATAGAAAACATACATAAAAATCAATGTGATAACTTACAGATAGGTTTGCAGTTCATATATAAAATACAACCAAAGTCCAAAGCACTAGCCCTTAATAGCAGCCAGATTAGCAGGACTCACTTTCAGAGAACATGGAGTTAAAATTCTTAACCGTGTGCATTTCCAAAATGCTGCTTCTCAAGAACACTAGGCTAATGCCCTATCCATGGAAGAGAAGAATCATACAAGTTTTTTTCTCTCTCCTTAAACACACACATTGCATTTATCTTAATATGAATGACATTAAGGATTTTATATTTAAGAGACATTTGTGTTTTCTTTAAATTGAATATATCTTTTATATATATATCTTTTATTGTATTTTATTTATATCTTTTATTGATTTTTTATTAAAGTCTTTAGTACCTCTGTTGTAAATTACCTAAATAATAGTGCCATAGTACGTTAATCTGTTAATCCTTTGGGTAAGTGAAATATAAATTCTGCTATTATCCTGTTACCATCTGATTAGTAGTTTATAATTCCTGTCAATCCTCTAGAGAGGATAAATAGTAAAGAAATAAATGTACCTTAAAAAGTTTGATGTAGGTAGAAATTAAAAATAAGGAAAAAAATTCCTTTTTCTCCATAATATTTTAAGTGAAATAATTCCATATACAGTATCAAATCACAATATCTACTCTTAACATTTTGTGAATCTGTTTAAGAAAAATACCTTTAAACGTAATTGCATGTACTTATGGGAAAAATCATTGAAAAATTATTTTGCTCTTTATTATTTAGTATTTAACGTTCACAAAATCTGTTGTAGTCCGATGTAATTGTGTTACATTTGCAGCATTTTTATTGGGATATTTTATTTCAAATTAATTTTCTTAAATTTTGGTATTTTATTTTTATATTAAACTATATCCTTTTGCTCCATATTTTTACTGAGAGCTAATAAATATTCGATTCCCGTCTCATATTCTAATTTGAGTAGCTGGCAAGCCACTTATTATGCCATTTTCCAGTTTTGGCATTTATTTCAAAAAGCTATAAAGAACTGCCATCCCCAGCTTACTTACATTTCTTATTTATTTGGAAGATAGATTTAAATTGTTAATATAATTTATTTGCCTTCTACCAAACTAGGAACATAATATTTATTTAGAAGGCTTTCATTTTTGACACTTTTATGTTTATCCCTGTCTAAGATTGTGCTTATCTTTCGTTTCTGAAGGTGCTCAGCTGTTGTTTAGACCGTTGTTAAATAAATATGAGAAAGAAACACTAGAAAATCAGAACTTATATCTTGTCGGTGCCTCCAGGATTAGATTGTTACTGGGGGCAGAAGCAGTGGGATTGGTGAAAGAGTGCGGTGATGACACCATGAGAGCCTTCATGTATGGAACCCGACACAACTTCAAAGGTTTTGATGGTGAGTTCCAAGATGGCTTCTACCAGAATCAATTTATCAAAAAGAAGTTTTTGATGAATAGATCAGGGGTCAGCAAACTTTTTCAGTAAAGGGCCTGATAGTAAATATTTTAGGCTGTGTGTACGATATGATCTGTCGCAATTATTCAGCACTGCCATGGCAGGGCAAAGGCAGCCTTCAGCCATAAGAAGTGAATGGGTAAGGCTGTGTTCCAGTAGAATTTTATTTATCAGAGCACATGGGGTCAGATTTGGGGTTGCAGATTTACTTTGTAACCCCTAGAATAGATGAACATAAACTAGGATGACACATGTAACTTATATTATTCTACTTCTTAGAATGGTGAATGTTCACTGGATTGATACAAATAAGAAACAGAGTAGCATTCCAGTGTCCTATAATCCCCTATTCTGATTCTGTTCTGGCTTCAAAGGGGGTTCCAGAATAGAATGGTTTCTGGAAAGAACTGAGAAAGCCAGGGTGGCTATGTTATCAGAGTGGGAGTTTGCTTTCAGAACCAAACTGGTCCCTTTCAGGGCTTTCAGAGTTAGAAGATGTGATTTCGACTTCTTCAGACTCACTCACTCTGGATTTTTATATATTAGTAAATAAATGATCAAGGTGAAATTCACCTCATTTGAGAGGATTCACCTGTCAAGAAACAACACTATTTTCTTATCAGACTTTCTTCTCCCTCATTTATGGGAGGGATGTTCAGCTGCAGAAGGGAATGGCCTGGGCTTGAGAGTTTGAAGGAGGAGAATTTGCCATGTAGGCAAACTTCAGTTGCATCCCTAGTTAAAAATACTGTTAGAATTAAAGAATGTATTGCCTTCAGCTCATTGGTATTAAATGAGATCAAGCAAGTGTCTGCCATTTGGATGTTTGTACCATATTATAGAATGATTAGTATAATAATTAAAGAATTATATATTATATGAAGGCATTACAGAATATTTTTATTCTTATAAAATATCTAAGGAGCTTTATGTTCTATTTAATTTGTTAGTTTTATACTTCGCTTACTCATGTTTATTATTCATTGTCTATATCATTATTTCATAATCCCATGTTATTTGAATATTATTAATTTTATTTTGGCTATTACGGAGAAAATAACTGTAAATCTTTGTTTTATTTTAGATGATAATGATGATTTCCTCACCATGGCAGAACGTCAATTCATTATCAAACATGAACTTGAAAGTCTTAGAGCCAGAGATGAAAAAATGATCCCTGGTTACCCCCAGGCAAAGTTGTACCCAGGAAAATCATTATGTAAGTCAACTGGCTTCATGAATATACATTCTAATGCAATTATTTTTGCTTAGTAGACATAAATAACAAATTACAGAGGCTTTTTTCCCCTCTTACTGAAGAGATTACGCAACTTTACAGTAACTTATTTTTCATAGTTGTATCTTTTGCCTTTAGATCTTAATTGTATTGCATCTTTAGATCAATTTATTTGTTCTTTATGGTTCTCTGCTTCTTATTTACAAGGTCTCACAGCATTCAGTAAGCTTAAAATTCAGCGTGAACATATTTGCATATTACTCAGTTAAAATTAGCAAAGCTTACCTTATACCCAAACCTTGTAGTATAATGAAAATCTGTGGAGGAATAAAAAACAGAGACACGGTCTTTTCCTGAAGCTCTCTTCCCATCTCCTCTCATCCCACTGGGTATGAACATGTACAAACATAGGAAGGCTTAAGAAGATTCGCAGTGTGACATAATAGCTGAATGCAAATTAGCAGTTTGTAACTTTCTGATTTTGTGTAATTCCATTTGAACGAAAATACTAGTTTGCAGACTGAAAGTATTTACTACAGTGTGTAATTCCACATTTGCCTCAAACCCGGATAATGGCAAGGCCCAGAGCATTTTTGCTGCCTAAAATATTCTTTAAACATAGAGGTTTCTGTGTCCCCTAGTCTGGTTTCCTTCCAATAGTCAGTGTCATTCAGGAGGACGGATGCCCAAGAGTCAGTCCATATTCAAATTTTCTCCCTTGTCACCAAATATATTTTAGATCTGGTTTGTTGAAACTAAGATCCAGTCATACATCACCCATTTTGTTTGGTTATTATATCTCTTAAGTCTCTCTTTTTTTCTATTGTGATGAAATACATATAACATATGTTATATATGATTTTTAAAAATAAATTTATTTATTTATTTTTGGCTGCGTTGGGTCTTCGTTGCTGCACACAGGCTTTCTCTAGTTGTGGTGAGCGGGGGCTACTCTTCATTGCGGTGGCTTCTCTTGTTGCGGAACACGGGCTCTAGGCATGTGGGCTTCAGTAGTTGTGGCACATGGGCTCAGTAGTTGTGGCTCATGGGCTCTAGAGTGCAGGCTCAGTAGTTGTGGTGTGCAGGCTTAGTTGCTCCGTGGCATGTGGGATCTTCCCAGACCAGGGCTCAAACCCGTGTCCCCTGCACTGGCAGGCAGATTCTTAACTACTGTGCCACCAGGGAAGTCCCTATATATGATTTTTAAGTGTACAGTTCACTGGTATTAAATACATTCATAAAGTTTTACAACCATCATCACCATCCATCTCCATAGCTCTTTCCATCTTGTAAAACTGAAACTCTGTACCCATTAAACAATCTCTGTCCCTTCTCGCCTAAGTTTTGAAATCAGGAAGTTTTGTGTTTCTTTTTCGAGATTGTTTTGGCTATTTGAGGTTCTATGAAATTCCATATGAATTTTAGGATGGGTTTTTCTATTTTTGCAAAAGACGTCATCGGGATTTTAATAGAGATTGCATTGAATCTGTAGATTGCTTTGGATAGTATTGACATCTTAACAAGATTAAGTCCCGTGAATGTGGGATGTGCTTCAATTACTTTATGTTTTCTTTAGTTTCTTTTAGCATTGTTTTATAGTTTTTATTGTACAAGTCTTTTACCTCCATAGTTAATTCCTAAGTGTTTTATTCTTTATGATGCTATTAGAAATGGAATTTTTTTCATAATTACCTTTCCAGATAGTTCATTGTTAGTGTATAGAGATGCAACTGATTTTTCTGTGTTGACTTTGTATCCTGCTACTTTGCTAACTTCATTTATTAGCTTTGACAGTATTTCTGTGGAAATTTTAGCATTTTCTACATATAAGATGATATCATCTGTGAACAGGGATAATTTTACTTCTTCCTTTCCAGTTTGGATGCTTTTTGTTTCTTTTTCTTGCCTAATTGCTCAGGCTAGAACTTCCAATAATATGCTGAATAGAAGAGATGACAGTGGGCGTCTCTGTCTTATTTCTGATCTTAGAGAAAAAGCTTTCATTCTTCCACCATTCAATATGATGTTTGCTGTGGGCTTTTCATAGATGGATTTTATTATGTTGAGGTAGTTTCACTCTATACCTCATTTATTGAGTGTTTTTTTAATCATGAGAGAGTGCTGGATTTTGTTAGATGCTTTTTCTGCCTCAATCGAAATGATCATGTGGGTTTTTCCCCCCCTTCATTCTGTTAATGTAGTATATTACACAGATTGTTTTTAGTATGTTGAACCATCCTTGCATTCTAGAAATAAATTGCACTTGTCATGGTGTATAATTCTTTTAACATGCTGCTGAATTGAGCTTGCTAGCATTGAGTATTTTTCCATCAGTGTTCATGAGGGATATTGGTCTGTAGTTTTCCCTTCTTGTAGTGCTTTTGTCTGACTTTGTATCAGGGTAATGCTGGCCTGTGAGTGAGTGAGTTAATAGTGTTCCTTCCTCTTAAATTTTTGGGGAAAGTTTGAGAAGAATTGGTATTAGTTTTCCTTTAAATATTGGTAAAATTCACCAGCGAGGGTATCAGGTTCAGGGTTTCTCTTTGTCAGGAGATTTTTAGTTACTGATTTAATCTCCTTAATACTTATAGGTCTGTTCTAGTCACATTTTCTCTCCCTTCCTGTTTTAGTCTTCGTAGGTTTTGTGTTTCGAGGAATTTGTCCATTTCATCTAGGCTATCCAGTTTGTTGGTATACAAGTGTTCATAGTACATGCTTACAACCCTTTTTATTTCTTTAGAATCAGTAGTAATGTCCCCATTTTCATTTCTGATCATAGTAAGTTATGTCTTCTGTCTTTTTTTTCCTCAGTTCATCTAGTTAAAGATTTGTCAATTTTTTTTTTTTGGCTGTGTTGGGTCTTTGTTGCTGTGCATGGGCTTTCTCTAGTTGCGGCGAGCGTGGGCTACTCCCCGCTGTGGTGCACGGGCCTATCATTGTCACGGCCTCTCCTGCTGCAGAGCTCGGGCTCCAGGCACATGGGCTTTAGCAGTTGTGGTGCACGGGCTCAGCAGCTGTGGCTCGCGGGCTCCAGAGCGCAGGCTCAGTAGTTGTGGCACACGGACCCAGCTACTCCACAGCATGTGGGACCTTCCCGGGCCAGGGATTGAACCCGTGTCCCCTGCATTGGCAGGTGGATTCTTAACCACTGTGCCACCAAGGAAGCCCCCAGATTTGTCAATTTTGTTGATCTTTTCAAAGAACCAACTTTAGTTTTCTTTAATTTTCTCTATTATCTTTCTATTCTCTATTTTGTTTATAGCTGCTCCAATCTTTTTTATTTTCTTCCTTCTGCTAGCTTTGGGTTTAGATTGTTCTTCTTTTTCTAGTTCCTTAATAGTAAAGTTAGGTTGTTATTTGAGGTCTTTCTCGTTTTTAAATATAAGCATGTATAGCTATCAATTCCCCCCTTAACCTTGCTTTCTCTGTGTCCCATAAGTTTTGGTATGCTGTGTTTTGTTTTCATTCATTTCTAAGTATTTTCTAATTTCCCCTGTGGTTTCTTCCTTGACTCACTGGTTGTTTAAGAATGTGTTGTTTAATTTCCACACATTTGTGAATTCCCCAGTTTTCCTTCTGTTATTGATTTCTAACTTCATCCCGTTGTGGTCAGAGGATACTTTTTATGATTTATGTCTTTTTAAACCTGTGAGGCTTAATTTATGACCTAACATATGGTCTGTCTTGGAAAATGTCCCACATACACTCGGGAACTAAGAGTGTGTTGGTTCTTTACTGCCTGACTTATATGTAAACTGCATTTTGTAGTCTCCCCTGTCTCTGAGTTATACTGTAGACATGTATCATGGATGCTTTTGCTTGCTTTCCTTGTTGACCTGTATGGCTTTTAGGAGGTGTCTGGAAATCTGAGTGCAGGTACTCATCATTCCTGTTTGTCTGCATTTCCAGTTATCTGCATATGTCTTGATATTAATTATTCTGTAGCAGGTTGTTTTTGGACATATGTTCTTTCAATTTGTGGATTAAAGATTACCATGATTTCAGAAACATTTTCTTCAGTTACCTTTGAAGATTTCTTTGGCTGTATTTTCTCTCTTCTTGTCTTTAGGTATGCCAATTATATATATGTGAATCTTACATATTCTCTGAAATATTTTAAAGTTTTTATGTAATTTTCTTAGTCTTCTTCACCATTTTCTGGCTTTATTTGTTCAGTTTTTCCTTTTTCAGTAGCTTTTATCGACTTTGTATCTATAGTAGTTTTATTTTTCTCTTACTTCGCTTTTCTAAGCTCCCACCTTCAGCTCTGGTAGGTCTTCCTCTAGTTTTAATTTCAGAGATGTGACTTGCTTTAATTTATTTAACTCCTTGAAGAATTCCATAATTTTTCATTGCTTTATGCTTTAAATTTTTGCTATGTTTCTTCTCTGCCTTTTTTTTTTAATGGTCTTCCTTTTTTCCCTTGTATTCTTGCATAGTTCTATGCCAGTTTCTTTGTGGTGTTTACTTATTTTTTAATGAGTCCCTATTTTTTTCAGACCAGCTACTTTGGGAGGAATTGTGTGTGTTGGGGAGAGGGGATGTTGGGGGCCTCCATTCGGGAACTGTGGTGGTCAGGAGGTTGGATTTTGCCCGGCAGTGTGCTCTCCTTGAGTCGTCTTAGAGCCTCCATGGAGCCCTGTTTCTTATCAGGAGTTTTTGCTGGGTTTGGCCTTTAGGTCTGTCTTTGGCCAACAAAGACCCACAGCTCCTGAGCTGCTCACCTCCATCCCTGGGTTCCAGCGGGCAGCTCTTTTCCCAAGACGGCAGACCCACGCTTTCCTTCCTCCAGCCTCGTGTCTCTTGTCTGGCTGTGGTGCCCGGCAGGGAGCAGACACACGTCAGGGGTCTGCCAGGTGTCCCCTTTGCCTTCATTCTGGGCAAGGGGACAGTGGTTTCCTACCCCTCAGTGTCCAGGAGAACCCTGCCCTCTGCCTGCTGGCCCTGGTTTGCAGGGGCATGGGTGCTCTTAGCTTACCCCGGGCTGACTTTTAAGGCCACTTTTCAAAGTTTGTGATTTCAGTTTATAGTTTGTTTTGTTTTCTTTTGTTCTACTTTCATCAAAGGTAGGGTTTCCTTTTATGTTTCTTGTTTACTTTGTTGTTTTGAATTTGGCGTCATGAACAAGAACAGGGTAGGGGTGTCTTTCTGCCACCATTTGTTACCAGGAGTTACACATTCTGTTTTTAGGCCATTGTTTGGTGCCATTCCAAAATTTCAAGTCTTTTTTTAATCTTAGTGGGAGGGCATGTTTTCAGACACAGCTGTGCCCTGTATCAGTTAAAAGGCTAAGCCAACTGAGGTACTGTCCTAGTTGTTAATGTGAGCATCTCGTTTCTTCTTGTTCATCATGTTAATCAGACCATCACGTGGAAATCACTGCTTCCACCTGTTAAAGAGTGAGTGTACGCTTTCATCAGATGGGACTCAGGAGCAGCAGTTTCCCAAGTGCTCCCAGTTGCTTCAAAGACATTTTCACTGAGCTAAAACCTTGCCGAAAATATGTAAATGGATTTCTCTTGGGTGTGTAGGTAGCCAGTCTGGCGTCCTGAAGCCGTAATAGAAATAACTTTCTTGTGGGCAGGATGAGGCTTTTGTAATCAAGGATCCCTCCTCCCTCCCTTCCTTCTTCTCTTTCTTTTTTGCAGTAAGTATGAAAACAATAAAATCATCTCCGTCGGGATCGTTTGAAATTTTGAATGCCATCCGAGATAAGAATCAAATTAAAGTTGTAGAAGTCTGGATTTTGAAATTCTGCATTATTCTCTTCCTCTGTGTCTTTGAAAGTGTGATCATAATATTTGGTTGAAGAAGGAATGGTATACGCATAAAGTGTGAACTATTTTCAGAGTGCAAATTTTCGAATGAATGAAACTTAGAGTAATTTAAAATCCTAGATTTTCATGAAGTTAATCCATAGAAATGGAGCTGGCCAGGGCTTTCATGAGAGACACTCTCCTTTATCTTAGGTTTAAGTTAATTTTACACACAATGATTATAATTTTATTTGTCATAATGTTGTGTTTTGATGGAAAGCTTTCATTAAGTAGAGAGCAGCTTGCGTGGTTGTAAACACGAGCTAGGAGCAGTTGACGGTGCTGTGAGCTCTGCATTTCAGGGCTCCCTTCTTCCATCAAACAGCAAACACGTGGAGAACTAGGAATTGGTTATACGTGTGTCTTAGTCATCAGCGGTCATCTTGAGGGGCATCTCCTTTCCAGTTTTCTGTGTGAGCTATGATCTCTTCATAACCTCAGACTGCCTTTGCCTGTTGATTCCTAATAGTTAATAGTCACGCAGATAACCTAACGAAAGATTTTCTTTAAAAAGAGGAGTTGAGGGAGCGGAGAATTTCTTATGTATTAAATTTATCCTAAGGGATATTATTTAGCTTAGGTAAAAGCTCTGTCTCACAGTGTCTATCAGATGATTCTGATGTTTTGATTGATGGGATATGGCAATCTCATGGTAGGTCTTTAATATTATATTGTTACTCTTTTAGAACATTACAGTAACTACTTCTGAATATCTTCTATATACAAATGGTTAGATTTTTAGAGTAATCAGATATAATCTGTCTTCTAAAATTATTTATTGACCATATGAGAATAATAGAGTGGATGTCAAGTAAATATCATGTAGCAGGCTTGTGTATAAGACAGTGAAACCATCGATGTATGTGTGTGTGTGTATGTGTCTAGTGCCGGGTACAGCACCATATATCTATATATCTATATCTGTGTATCTCCACACACGCTGTGTTTTGCCACGTACATACTTGCAGTTTTTATGTTAAGCAGGGATGAAAACAATGCAGGAATATGAAAATGTATTTTGAAAACACAGGTATCCCTGAGAAGCAGTTTTTTCCTCTTTAAGACAAGATTGGTCTGTTCACAGCTGAGAGCTAGATGCAGGCGGGCCCTGGGGCGGGGTGCTGGGCACAGCAGCGGCTGCAGGGGCAGAGGGACTCTGTCTTCACTGTGTGGCCTCCACTCCCAGTCGGAGCTGATCACCCCTCTGCTGGATTGGAGGCAGCATGACCCGCCCCTCCCTGCTGCACAGAAACGCCGGAAGGAGTTGTGGGAGGGATTTGTGCTTCCACTATTTTTTTTTTTTTGTGGTACGCGGGCCTCTCACTGTTGTGGCGTCTCGTTGCGGAGCACAGGCTCCGGATGCGCAGGCTTAGCGGCCATGGCTCACAGGCCTAGCCGCTCCGCGGCATGTGGGATCTTCCCGGACTGGGGCACGAACCCGTGTCCCCTGCATCGGCAGGCGGACTCTCAACCACTGCGCCACCAGGGAAGCCCTGTGCTTTTACTTTTACGTCATGTTAAACAGACTGTGTTAGTATTGTTATTGCATTATTTAATTTAGAGGGTCCTACTCACAGCCAGGCTACTCTCCCTTAAATTAGATTTTGGTTAGTTTTGCTAAGTATTAAATGGCTGTAATAGTTATAACCCTAGTTCTTGACAGCAGATCATTCAGCATTCTTAAAGGAAGGAATCTTGGTTTGAATTGTTCCTTTCTTTAAATAGGCCTGCACAGCATCATATTTTCCTTTGAAGGTAAGGCTCAGTTTAATTACATGCTTCACTGACATGAGAAAGTCAAGGGATTGGAAAAAAAAAAACAAAAAACCTCTATTTTTAGAAGCTGAAACCAGAACCATGCTTTTGGCATTGATGGTGAAGAGAAGCCCAGTAATTTAGGACTTGTGTGTTATATTCTTTCTGAGTCCCTCAGTTTGCAGCCTTATTTTTAGAGGTATACAGGTGGCTTTTTATGCTTGTCTGGAAAGTTTTCTATAGCAGAATGGAGTGATTTCTTTAAAAAGAGCTTAGAAATAGTAAAATAATAATTTAGATGTTATCAGTCAGTTCAAAGTTCAGAAACTTGATACAGTAGTTGAAAAGGATAATAATAGAAGAAAGAATAAGGTACAGCTCTGGATCCCTAAATAAGAGCTAAGAATCAGAACCAGTGTGGGTGATTGACCTTCACTCATGTTTGCTGCAAAAAAACCCACTGAAACACTTTAGAATAAGTCACGTACCACAATGTTCATTGCAGCACTATTTACAATAGCCAGGACACGGAAGCAACCTAAGTGTCCATTGACAGATGAATGGATAAAGAAGATGTGGCACATATGTACAATGGAATATTACTCAGCCATAAAAAGAAACGAAATTAAGTTATTTGTAGTGAGGTGGATGGACCTAGAGTCTGTCATACAGAGTGAAGTAAGTCAGAAAGAGAAAAACAAATACTGTATGCTAACACATATATATGGAATCTAAAAAAAAAATGGTTCTGATGAACCTAGGGGCAGGACAGGAATAAAGACACAGACACACACAATGGACTTGAGGACACAGGGAGGGGCAAGGGTAAGCTGGGATGAAGTGAGAGAGTGGCGTGGACATATATATACTACCAAGTGTAAAATAGCACAGGGAGATCAGCTCGGTGCTTTGTGACCGCCTAGAGGGGTGGGATAGGGAGGGTGGGAAGGAGATGCAAGAGGGAGGGGATATGGGGATATATGTATGCGTATAGCTGATTCACTTTGTTATACAGCAGAAACTAACACAACATTGTAAAGCAATTATACTCCAATAAAGATGTTAAAAAATATATTAAAAATGGACTTGACAGCACCAGAGGCTGATATAACTTAAACCATACACCTTTTTACCCTAGTTGTTGATATTTTGAGTATATACCTTTTTCAGTTATTGAGAAGGGGGATTTTATCACAACCCTAGCTTTTTTTTTTTTTTTTTTTTTTTCTTTTTTGCGGTACGCGGGCCTCTCACTGTTGTGGCCTCTCCCATTGCGGAGCACAGGCTCCGGATGTGCAGGCTCAGCGGCCATGGCTCACAGGCCCAGCCGCTCCGCGGCATGTGGGATCCTCCCGGACTGGGGCACGAACCCGTGTCCCCTGCATCGGCAGGCGGACTCTCAACCACTGCACCACCAGGGAAGCCCAACCCTAGCCTTTTAAGACTTTTTTCCTCTGTATAACTTATGCATGAGATGTAGTTGTAAGAAGATCCATCTATTAAGAATCCTTTTTTTTTTAAGATCCATACTTTTTCTCAAGTATTTTCAAAATCAGTTTTATCTTTTCTAATCTGATAAGAAAGGACTACATTCACAAACAGCAGATATCAAAATCAGAAAAAAAAAAACTTCCTGCTTTCAGCAATCGTTTGGTATGATTTTAACACTTGTGCACATATCTGGGAGAGACGAACACATTTAACGAAAGACAATATCCCCTAGTGATAATATTGATAATTTTTCCTACTGTTAGTATCAGATATCTCCTCTTTATTATCCTTTTTTTCATTTCCAAGAAGTTAGGTTTTCTTTTAAATTACTCTGAAGATTTTATGATAGGGCATCTGTCCTGAGAATACCATCTCTCTTTGTGATATGCAGTATTTGTACATCAGATACTTAAATCATGTTTCTCCTCCACGCTGTGGATATTTATTTGCCATCCTCATTGAAGGGCCTACTGCCTGATACGCTCATCACTTGTCTTTGGGAGCAAGGTAGATAGGAGATAAGGAAGGCAGCCCTCGGAAGAGATGAGCGGATTAAAACAGCTGCTAGGAACTTGCGTGGAAAGTGCTCCGTCTCCCCCAGTGTGGCACAGGGCATGCATTTGAGTTCTCCATGAACTGAACACATTTCCTCTTAAAGACCTGGAGACCTGTCCACCCAGTGAGTCATTCTGAATAATTATGGATGAGAGAATGCCCCGTTTTCATTTATTATCATTAGGGGACATTGTCTTTGGTTAAGTTTGTTTGTCTCTCTGTAACCAACCTGGGTTCTTGGACCCTTCAATCAATAGAAATTGTGAAGAGGCCAGATGAAATTCAGGGAAGGCTTTATTGGGACTCATGCTGCCGCTCAAGGGAACTAAAACAAGTAACAGGTGCCCTTGCTTGTTCCTGGGGGGTGGGGGTTGGGGGGAGGTACAAGGTGGTCCCTTAAATAGGGTGAGGCTGGGGGTGGATTGGTGGGTCAGGCTGGAGGCGTGGCTTAGGTTGTCTGCCCAGCCGCTTGGTGGTGCTGTGTGCAGGGGGCATGTGCAGTACTCTGCTTTTGCTCCCAGCTCCTCAGAAGTGGCAGTTGGTTTGTGGCCTTTTTGAATCTTATTTTTCATAATTTGCCCCAACTGCTCTTGACCTGCATAAGGTAGTGTTTAGTCCCTTATAATTTCTTTGTATTCTGTTGCTGGAGGAGACATTTGTCCAGGTGCAAACACTGCTGTAAAGGGTCCCAGGTCCCAGCTTGTCTTATCTCCCAGGTATGTGCACAAGTGTTAAAATCATACCAAACGATTGCTGAAAGCTGGAAGTCTTTTTTAATTTTGATATTTGCTGTTTGTGAATGTAAGCCTTTGTTAGCAGATTAGAAAAGGTAAAAATGATTTTGAAAGTACTCAGGATCAGTAACAATGAAAGGAACTGAACATTCCCTTACCTTCACTGTAGTGAGAGGACAGATTTGTAAAATTTTTTCTAGAGGCTGTTTTGTAATATGTGTCCAAGTTTAAGATACATATGCTCTGCTCTTGGAGCTAGCAATTCTACTTCTAAGTGTATGTACCAAGGAAATAGTTGACAGGTGGGGAAAGTTATATGTATAAGAATTTTAACATTATTTTTAATAGTGAAAAAAGGAAACAAGTATTTTTCAATAGAGGATTAGTTAAATTATAGCACTTCATACAAGGGAATATTATGATGCCGTGAAAAAGGTCATTCATGTTCTATTTATATTGTCATTGAAAAATATTCATCATATACTACTACTACATGAGAAGATTACAGAATGATGTGTAGAGAATGATCCCTTTTGTTTCTAAAATAAATATATATGTATATTTTGAAGTCTGCTTACACACTAAATTGCTATTTACAGTGGTTATGTTTTTGTGGAAGGGAGAGAATAAACAAGGGCCTCTCTAAATTCTAACCTGTGCCTTTCTGTAAGGTTTAAAATTTTACATCGACTTGTATTGCTTTCATAGCCAAAGGAAAAAGTAAAGATATTTACATTCTGAAGAACAGAAGAATACACACCTTGGGAGCAGGCAGGATAGCGTTGATCTCTGTGTAGACCTTCTCTCTTCCTGGAGGGTTTGGGTAGCATTTGATGAAGCGTATCATGAGCAATCTCAAACCCGTCTCGCCTGTTCCTTCCGCAGTGAGGAGGCTGCTCACATCTGGCATCGTGATTCAGGTGTTTCCACTGCATGACAACGAAGCCCTGAAGAAGCTGGAGGACACCTGGTATACTCGGTTTACTGTAAAGTATCAGCCCATAGGTATGTGTCAGCGCCTGCTCTCTTAGAGAAGAGGAAGATGCAACAGTGGTGGTATCCCTCTTGGGTAGATACTTAACGCTGTGCTGGGCAGGGCTCACCAGCTGCATGTTGGCAAAAAATTGGTGAGGGGGATAGAGGGGTTACATGACCTATTTGTTTATTTTATTTCCGATACCATTTTAGATGAACTGAATTACAGGCTGTTATTAAATTTCACCAACGATACAGGCAATCCAGAGTGGCCTTCATGACTACGTGTCAGATTTGTTGTAGAACATACTTTATAAGAATCTAGTTTGACCGTGATTATTTTGTGTTTGAAAATTTCTGTTTCTTTAGCGCTAATCAGTGGGCCAAGCTGCGTTCATTCTCAGTGGCAGACTAGCAGGCCTAAACGTCTTTTGAGGTAGTTTATAAGGATCTTGGTGTGCCTTACTGGAACTGTGCATTTTCTCTGAAGACACTTAGAAGAATAACCGTTAATTTATTCTGTGTGTGTTGAACATTACTCTGTGTAAACTTCTGTCAGTATGGATGTTCAAGTGTTTTTGGTTCAGTTATGTCTTTTAAGCAAAAGGATTATATTTAAGATGGTAGTTTTCACCATAAGCATTACTATCAGTTTTTCTTTAAAGGACATTGCCTTTTTCACTTTGTTTAAAGGAATTCCTCTGAAATTTTCTTTCTAATTGCCATTTCTGAAGACAATTATTATAATATTGTAACAGTGAACATAAATCGTTTTTAAGGTCAAATTTTGAAATTGCATTTTGAATTTTTTCTTGTATTCTTTGAAAGGAAAAATGTTTGTTTTTGATAGTTCCAGGTGATGTAATAGTCATTTTATGTTACACTTAGGACATTTTTTCACCTTGTTTAGCATTTAGGTGGCAGTAAATTTAAATATTGCCTCTAGGTCTTGTGAGTGACTGTATCCAGGAGCTACTACTTAGAAAGTGAGGGAGAAAAAGTGAGTTGGTGGTGAAGGCTGAGCATGGGTGTGGTAGTGGTTTAGAGGCCTCTGGGAGTGCCGGGACTGAAGATAGTAACTGGGGCTCAGGAAAATTTTGAACTTCCCCCTGAGATCAAAAGAGAGAGGTGGTCTGATATGGAGCCCAGGACCATGAGTGGCTTTTTTTTTTTTTTTAATCTTTTAACCTGATTCTGATTTGAAGTTACCTCATCATACCCACTGTTTGAACATGCTCCTGAGTTAGTAGAAGAATTAAGGATAGGGGAAAATAGGATCCCTGTTTACTGTAAACCATCCACATAGACTGATCTGACACATTATCTTAAAAAAAAAAAAGAAAAAAAACACAATGTTTTAACTTCATGTAATTAACCCAGAAATACTAACTCTAACTCTTACACCTCCCTCACCCCCTGCATCCCACCTTGGTCCCAGTGCAAGATGCTTTTACAGTCTAGGCAGTCACCCATGTAGATGTGGCCGGCAAAGGACACGGTGTTCATGACCTCTTTTGGGTTAGCTAGCTGATGTTGCTTGGCCCTTCTTCTGCCCAGTGCATTTATCTGTAGGAAAGTATAGATAAATGTATTCCATGTATTCTAAAAGTTAATGTGTAGAATATTGTTTTGTGCTTTTGAATAATTTTTCTTCAGTGTATTGAAAAGTTTGCCATGACATATTGATGAAAGTTTACAGCTTTGAGTGGTGGGGGCAGGATACTACGGATGAGGAGTTTTCTTTGAAAATAAGCTCTATAACTCTAGTATTAAAGTGAGAGAAAAGTGGGGAGCATAAAGTAAACCCACAAATTAAGCTGGTTATTTGGCCACAGCTGAATTTAAACTAGGACCTTGGAGATTGAGGATGAGCCCGAGGTGAGTTTTTCCTTGTGAAGAAGGCATCCGCCAGATGAGAAGGTGAAGAGAAGGAGACCCAAAGCAGCCCCAGCAGCTGTGGCCTGAGCCCTGAGCTGGGGGAAGTGTCAGACTTATTGCTATAGAGACAAGCGAGGTCTTTGTACTTCATGGAGGATGGATTTACCATCACACACCGATTGGGAAATAAGGGTTTTAAATGATCCCCACTTAAGTAAAAAAGTGGATAAGCTTACTTGAAGTGATTTTTTTAACAAAATCAAGTCTTTGCCAGCCGGGACTTAAGGTCCTTTTGTTTCCTTTCGTTGTAGATAGTATTCGTGGCTACTTTGGAGAAACAATCGCTCTTTACTTTGGATTTTTGGAATATTTCACTTTTGCCTTAATCCCTGTGGCAGTCCTTGGGCTACCTTACTACCTGTTTGTGTGGGAAAACTATGACAAGTATGTGGTCTTCGCCTCGTTCAACCTGATCTGGTCCACAGTGATCCTGGAAGTGTGGAAGCGCGGCTGTGCCAGTATGACCTACAGGTGGGGGACCCTGGTCATGAAGAGACAGTTTGAGGAGCCCCGGCCAGGATATCACGGGGTCCTGGGTATCAATTCCGTCACCGGCAGGGAGGAACCACTGTACCCCAGCTACAAGAGACAGTTGCGCATTTACCTGGTCTCCCTGCCGTTTGTGTGCCTCTGTCTCTATTTCTCTCTGTTTGTCATGATGATTTACTTTGACATGGAGGCCTGGGCCTTGGATCTACACGAAAACAGCAGGTCCGAGTGGACCAGTATCTTGTTGTATGTGCCCAGCATCATCTATGCCATCGTGATTGAGA